>NC_087581.1:35704706-36039706 GCF_036250125.1 Pseudopipra pipra
AATATCTGATATTATATATCAATATATGTCAATATCATATTAGATATAAAAAACATGTTAAGAGTAGGAAAATTGACTGTGATCCTCCACCACCTGCATTCACACGTTCTTGGTACAAAAAATGAAATAACATGTGCTTATATAAAAACAGTATCTGCTATCTCACTGTTATTGAATAAAGACTGAAGAATATTAAAAGTACGTATGAAAGGAATAGAGCATCAAATATTCAAACTGCACAGCAGGACTAAAGAGGTGCTGCTTCTTGATGTTTTCATATCTTTGCTTTGTCTTCCATTAATGTAACTTGAGGTCTTCAGCTGTGCCCTTAACTTTAGAGTTGTTACAGTAATTTCAAGACTACAGAGAAGTGGAAGAAAAAAAAATCCAAGTTGCCACTTATTTTTGGAATAGGTATTTTCTCTCTTTTCAGGATCACAATGAAAAAGTTTCCTCCCACTTTGAATTTATGGAAATCCAAATACCAGCTGAATTTTGAGAAAACTAGTTCAGTTGACAGTAATTACTAATTTTCCCAAAACATTTATAATGAAATCTTGGAGTTTTTTCTTTGCAAACTAAACTATGTCCTTGCAGTCAAACAAACTGACGCACATGAAGAAAAAAAAGGGGACGGGGGTGGGGAAACGTCATGCTGATAAAAACCCAGTTGCTCTGGTTTTGGCTGAGGTAGACTTAATTTTCTTCATAGTGCTTAGTATGGAGCTGTGTTTTGGGTTCGTGCTGGAAATAGTGTTGATAACTCAGGAATGTTTTTATTGTTGCTGAGCAGCACTTACACAGTGTGAAGGACTTTCTCGTCCTCATGCCACTCCACCAGTGAGTGGAAGTTGGAAGGGGACACAACTGGGATAGATGATATCAAGTAACCAAAAGGATATTCCAGACCATATGGCTTCATGCTCAGCTTAGGGGGAGAAGAAAGAAGGGAGAGATGTCCAAACTGATAAAGTTGGTCTTTCTAAGTAACTGATATTTAGCTCTGATATTTGAGCCTCTCAAGATTTGAAACTAAATTTGCAAATTTTTTAATTGTTAATCAGTAGCTATAGCTGGACAGTTACAATTAAACAATTGTGTTGTGAACGTTTTATGCTTGGCTCATCTTTTGGTTGAATGAAAAGAGAAAACAATTCCAAGATGAATTGGTTGTCTAGTCAAGAGTCATCAGGAGAGTTTTTTATCTCAGTCAGCAGAACTGAGCAATAGCTGGGGGAAAGGTAATCCTGGCAATGGGTGAGCGCAACCATCAACTTACTGACCAACTATTCAAAATGGATCCCAGATTCAAATGAAGAGAAGAATTGCATATGTTGACTAATTAACACTAGAAGGGAGATATAAAACTAGCAAACAGGGGTTTGAGTACTAATTAATAAAAAAGGTAATTTTTATCCAATGAATGCTGATGCCTTTGTGAAAATGTATAAGTAATGTAAAATTCTGATGATCGAGGAGCTAACCTTTTGTGGGTTACCACCTAGCTCCCTACTTTGCACAAACTAGAATAAAAAATATAAATACATTGCCTCGGTGTGTGAATTGACGCTGCTCACCAGGTAACGAACCTGCATTCAGTCCAATATAACCACTGTGCATGACGGAGCCCTGCTTTCCCGAAGATGGCTGACCACCTGTCTGCCCATTGAAAGCAGTGACTGAATTTCATGTTTTGCTTTGTTTGTGTGTGCAGTTTTTGCTTTACCTACTAAAGTGTCTTTATCTCAACCCGCTGATTTTTCCCCCATCATGCTGGGTGGGGAGTAAGAAACTCACTGCGTGGGGCTTAGTTGCCAACTGGGGTTAAACCATGACAGCAATTAAGCAGACATTATGTGACACTGTGCTGATGAGAATAAATAAATATTTGGCAGAAATGAGGATCATTTTAACCTTATCCATAGATCTCTATCTAAGAGATCATTTTTGTATAAATACTCACTCAATTTAAAAGACTTTTTTCCCTTAAACCAAGCATTTCTCACCCCCATAAAATAGTGTGGTCCTACATGCAGCACAAACATCCAAGACAAAAGGTGTTCTCTATGAATATAAAAAAGAAGTGTGTGAATTTAAGAAGTTAAAAGCAGACCCAAAGTACACAAAAGATAAGCCTAGAAAGCAAGAAGGTAAGTCAGATAATTAAACTGTTCTGAAATAATGAAAATAATTAAGACTCTTCAGAAGGCTTTTCCATTTTTTACATATTAAGAAGTGTGAAAGTGTATCATTATATCATAACATATTTTGTGTAGTGCAGAGTCTTAGATCACCTGATCACAAGTTTTCCATTCACGTAAACTTCCTATCTTTTACAAATATATTGCCACTCTCCTTTCAAAACAGATACAGCAGCTGTAAGACCCCAGCCCCCAAGCTACAAGCTCACCAAAGGGTTTTACTTTAAAAATATACAAGGCTCCAACGATATCTGTTCTCTGATTATTAGAAGATCCTTTGGTTCTTTTAACACCTTAAGAGAGAGCACAAATGAGAAAAGCTGCACACATTTTCTCAAGAGGTACTTCTGAGGTACTCAGGAGGTAAACTTCAGAAAATAAGGAAATTTGACAAAAGTTTAAAGCGTAACATTCAACCAAAATAAAGCATTCCACAAAGCATTGACTTCACACATGCAAATCCACACAACTTAGCAAAATCCAACTCAGCCAGCCTCAAGCTACCCAGAATATTAAGACAGGAGATTAGGAGAAGAAGTAAAGAAGTAAAGAAAAGAGAGAGAAAAAGAGAACGTCATAGTTATCATCCAGAGTCCTGTGCAAGTCCAGCTCCCACGTGCCCAGGTGGCAGGGTTGGAACAACATGGAGCGCACGTCTTTGGTTTTATCTGCTCTGGCCCTGTGGCCATTCTTCCCAGACAGGACTTCTGGTCCCTTGACCACTGTGGGGTTACAGGACAGGGTGAGGGACAGTGTTTCCTCTGTGTCAGCCAGTCAGAGGCTGGTTAGGGGTTCCAGGGGCCATGGTGTGGAGCAGTGCTCCTGGGCTGCCTCTGACTGACAGTTGCTCCAGGGTCCCTCCAGGACATTGGTCGGGCTTGGGGAGTGGGATAGGGCATTACCTCACTTCCATGAAATTTGACCTGTCCCTTCCCCAAATACACACACAGTTGAGTTGATCCAAGCCAATAATTAATATAATAATAATCCAGTGTCTCAGCAGCCAATAAGCATCCTATTCTTTTCCATTGACTCATTTATGAATAATTAATTCAGTTAGATTAAGTAATACTTTAACCCCAGATTTTATCTGATTTCTTTTTTCTCCTTTAAATAAAATTGGGCATTATCAGCTTCTTCCACATTCTTTGATGGAATTCAACCAAAACCACACTTACCATAGCCACCATATTCTCAAGATATCATGGCCTCTGTACACGTGTGTGTGTGTCTACAGGTGTGTGTTAGTATGTTTATATATTGTGGGCACAATGAAGTCAGTTGCTGACTTAAGCAGTATTAGAATCTTTTGTATATACCTATAGAAATGTCTGTACAGATATTTGCATGTATATGTGTAAACACATAATAGTATATGCATATAACATTTTTTTTGTTATCTGGTTGAAGTTATTTTCTTGACATACCAACTGCTTCATAGTTTTTTAGCAGAGATTCTCACTGGGTGACTAAGGTAGCATATTGAATGATCACACCTCTGTATCATCACCAGTTTAGTATATAAGTTTGAATAAACATCCACTTGCAATACAGTAGGGACTTATAGGAAGACTACTTTTGGTTTTTCATTTCTTCAGTTTCTTAGCTTCTTCCTCTTGTTCTTCCAGATTCGCTTTCTTACAGAACATTTGATATCATGGCTAGCCACTTTCCTCTTTTGAATGTCATTCTTCACTTACCCATCAAGGATGCTCCCCCATCAAGGCTCGCTTCTATTAAAATCCGCTACAAAAAGAATTGCTTCTGTAAATGCATTGACTGCAACCTACCAGGTCTGTCCTCCCCAGTGTGTATGCCCGTGTATTGCTTGTTAATCAGGACAAAATTTTGTTCAGGGAAATTCATAACTGTGCACCTCAGACATTTTGGGAAAACTACTTCTGCCTCCAAGATGTAAATTTCTTGCAGTCATAATAGGGGGATTTTCTCTATTTTGACAACTACAAATGATGATATTTTTTGTCTGTTACATGCTCTGAGGCCCTTTTTGTATAGATTAAAGGAAAAAGGATTGGAAATATTAATGAAAATATGCAGTGACCCATGAATAAACTTTTAAGGACAGTGTTTTTTATTTAAAGATATTCCAAACCAGGGTCAGATTATCTGAGACTACTTTTTAAATTCAGCATGTTTGAGAAAGTATCTATGTTATTGAGTCCTTCATAGGTTTCTGGAAACAGAGTTGAAGAAAAGCTTTTAAGATCCTGATGAAGACTGATGCAGTCATGGAGATGGCACAGCTGCCACTCTGCCCATCTGCCCCTCTGGGAATCCATAGAAATTCTGGTCTTCATTTAAATCAACAGAAGTTTTGTCTCTCATTTCAGTGGAGCCAGAATTTCACCCTGCAATTTGAAATACTCTCTGCAGATGACAGGCAAGTAAAATGATTGCCTCACTGTTCCCACTGC
The DNA here is from genome assembly GCF_036250125.1 of Pseudopipra pipra. NCBI lineage: Eukaryota > Metazoa > Chordata > Aves > Passeriformes > Pipridae > Pseudopipra > Pseudopipra pipra. Next base: position 35,709,343 of record NC_087581.1, read on the forward strand.
CTCTGTGTTATAAACTGTGCAGAGATTATCATCAGTGAAGTGCAGTACAGATGTTTCCTCCCTCATTCCTTCTAAGTCATCTTTCATCCTTCTCTGTCCCTTTTCCTTACAGTTCTGTTTTTAACTTTTCGTTGCATTTCTCTGGCATTCAGTACCAGGAAGAGAAGCCCCTACAAGGACAATTCATCAATCTTTGGCATTGGATGACACTATCATTATCGCTTACAAAACTAAGACAGCTTTATAAATCAAGGGACAGTTTGAAATGAGGGAGGTTCATAAATACAAAAAAATGTCTAATAATTATTCTGAAGGTTTGAAATTTATCCCCTCTCAGTAGGGGTTCTCTCATTAGCTACTCCACGTGACTACACCACTCATGAGTGAAAAGGTCACCTCCTACATCATGAATATAAATTGCTGGCTCTTTGATGTAGTTTTGATATGTTCCATATATAAAGTCTGAATGTGAGAGATGAGAACATGTCTCTTAAAAGCTGTAATCCTCAGAAGTCAAGAATGCTGGAAATGTCTGACCTGATTTGTGCCCACATTAGGAAGAAGAATGTGCCCTTTTAATAACACTACTTTCTTTTGGAAATTGTTTATCCTTCAACAGGAAGAGAAGTATCTTTAGATTCAATTAAAAAGTGGATGTGTACAGATATTTATGTACAGTTAAAAGCTGTTCTTGCGCAGCTGAAGAGATGGAGAAACAATTTTATCCAGCCAGAGGCCAGGATTCAGTTCTTTCCTGGACATTAGTCTAAGATTTGTTAGCTGGTTTCACTAGTCCATGTACACAGCTGCTATGCTAAAAGGAATAGAGTTCATATATCTCAGCAGCTTTATAAGGAGCACAGATGAACATCACTGAAGTGTCTGAGGTCTTTATTTTGCTCTAAATTCATACATCAGATATTTGGAGAGAGAAAATCCAAGGCTTCTTATCTAATTTTTCAGATGTTCAGCATGGAGTTCTTTTAATCTGATTAATTTTCTTCCAAGCCCATGTATGCACACACAAGGACTACATCCATATTCCGATGTATTTTACTTCCCAACACACATTGTGCATACATACCACAAAGGCCTTACTTTTATACTTTTTTTTTTTTTCCAGCCAAAGGTGGTTGGTTGACTTTAGCTGGATGCCAGCTGCCCTCCAAAGCAGCTCTGTCACTTCCATCCTGAACTGGGCAGGAGAGAGAAAATACAAAGAAAGGCTTGTGGGTCTAGATTGGGGCAGGAAGAGATCACTCATCAATTGCTGTCACAGGCAAAACTTGGGGAAAATAGTTTATTTTATTAGCAATCAAAATCACAGTAGGATAATGAAAAAATGAAAACCAAATCTTAAAATTCCTTAAACCACCCCTCTCTTCTCCCCAGTCACAATTGCACTCCTGAATTCTGTATTTCGTCCCCTCCAGAGAGGAATGGGAGGAAGCAACATATATGCATTTGTTAACGTGCTAACCTTTGTTTAGGACATATACAGGAGGTCTGATGCTTCTGGAAAGACAGACTTTAAGCTCCTGTGCTGTGAAGTGTGTATGCACATATTTTTGGGGGAATTTTGGGGAAAAAGATTTCTCATTGCTATTCCTTCCAGAAATTTTGAAATTTTATTTGAAACTTTATTTATTTGAAATTTTATTTGAAACTTTATTTATTTGAAATTTTATTTGAAACTTTATTGCTCAATACCTTTTAAAAGGTAGCATTTTGCCCATATCAGTAGGTAACACTTACATAAAATGGTTGTAATTTTTAGAATTGTTGTTAGTGGTTAATAGTTAAAAACTTTTTGTGGAGAATATTGACTGGAAAAAATATAAAAATAATTTTAAAAATTCCAAACAAATAAAAAAGTTAAGAAAGAATATTTCCTCTGAAGACCTTTTTAAATATAGAATTATTTCCTTAGCGTGAATGGAATAATGATAAGAGCTAATAATTTTATCTGGATGAAAAGAAGGTTTTGTTGCAGTGTGGCTTAATGTAGAGGAGCAGGAGAGTTTTGAATGATTGTGGGAGATATTTGTAGTTATTGTCTTTTTACAAACAGTGCCTGGCAATACTACCAACTTTCCAGAAGACCAGTAAGTGAAGAAAAGAAGTATGGAGATCTTTTTCCTGCTCCTTGGACTAGCTGCACCCCAAAAATACAAACCTGTAGTGTATTCCAATTTAGCGATTGCTACAAAGTCAAATTTCCAAAATGGCAAATAATGTTGAGACCTTAATCTCGTATGGGTTGTAGCATAAAATATCTTGTGGATAACTTCAGAAGCCATTTGACAAGTGAAGCTATATTCAGTTCCTAGCACATAAAATTTGACTAAAAATATTTCTAATATTAGTAGGACTTGTATACACTGAATTTTTCCTTTAAATTTTCAGAAAAGATAATATGAACATGTTTTCAACCAATGTCAAGGCCCAAAGTTACTTTGGAAAAGACTGAGATTGGAGGCCCTTAAATGATCATAGTGTCTTGGTAAAAACATGTGAAAAAAGGGGAAAAAAGGGAATGTGTTCATAAACGCTCTGAGCTGTAGTCATAGAGCTGGTTATCCACTGACTTGTTCTTTTCAAAAAGTATCTGATAATGAGTCTGATTTAAGATGCTGACAATGAATGAAAGATGAATGAAATGCTTCCTTGGAAGTCAGTGAACTTCCATAGACCAAGGACCAACAAATTAAAAATCTCCAAGAAATGCCTCTCTTAAGTGATTCACCAAGCAACAAAGTAAGCCTAAAATAAAACTAAACTAGACCAAAAACCTACAACAAGATCCTTGTGTTGCCAAAGAATTGGATATAGAGTAAAATTTCCTGTATTTCTTTCAGTACTCTTTCCTGGCGTTAGTAAACCTTTCACTTTGTGTTGCCAACCAAATGTTATTTGTTCTTCTGCATAGGAACAATGATCTTTCTCTTTCCAGAGGAATTTATTTTGGCAACTACACAATAGTCAGAAACCATTCTCACAGCAAGAAAGAAATCTGCTTTTAGGTAAAATGTCCACTCAACACACTTTGCAGAATGGCCCAAATTGAGTTTGAAGAGCTATCCAGACACCAGTTCAACAATCTTGTCAGTATTTTTGGAACTTAGTTACAGCACTGCAAAATAGCATCAGTGTCAAAAACAGAACTAATGCTTCCTGAAAAATTCTCCAGAAAACCTTTGACTATTATAAGTCATGTTTTAGAAAGCAACAAGGCATACCTAACAAAAAATCATCACTCAACAGCCCAACTAGGTGGTGTTCACATATTTTTTCAGAATGATATCTCATTGTTTTGTACCAATTGACTATATTATTTTAGATATCGCTAATATTCAGGATAGGATACAGATAAAAGCTTTCTAGCAAATACTAGCTAAGTATTTATGATATAAGAGCAAAATGAAAAGGTGATCACCTGTAATAATATCTTCATAAAAGAACTTATATTGGTTGACATTTTAGGCAAGTTATAAAAATTACAATTCCACTTTACCGAGTTGGAAGGGACCTCTGAAGGTCAATACCATACAGGAGGTTGCCCAGAATCATGTCCAGACAGCTTTTGAGAATCTCCAAGGACAAGCTGGCCACTGTACTCTCACACTGGTGTGTATTTCTGCTAATGGCAGGCAGAAAAGCAACCTCCACATTTCTAGAGGTCATTCCCCACTTGCAATGTATGCAGGACACAGGCCTGGGCAGCTCACTGCCACACAGTGTTGAGAAGCATTCCCTGCAGTGGGTACAGATGCTACCTTCTTGAACTTCAGGGTACTTTGATGAGAGGCTGGAACCCCACACACAATTACTTGGCAACAGGAAGCCCAGCAATGCAGCAAGGTAGCTCCTGGTGAACTTCTACATGACAGTAGAGGGAACACTGTGGCTCAGCTTCTTCTTGGGCTCTTCTCAGGGGAGAAGGATGTGTTTTGTCACTGGAGATGATAGAATGGTTGGAAGGGACCTCTAGAGGTCACCATGTTTAAGGTTCCTGCTCAAGTAGGTTCACATAGACCAGGTTTTCCAAGATCCTGTCCAGATGGCTTTTGAAAGTCTCCAAGGACAGAGTCCATCAGCTCTCTGGGGGCAGTCTGTTGCTGTGCTCAGTCACCCTCCAAGTAAAAGGGTATCTCCTTGGGTTGAGGAAGAACTTGCCATGTTTCAGCTTGTGCCTAGTGTTTTCAGTCTGTCACTGGACACCACTGACAAGAAACTGGCTCTGTCATCTCTACACCCTACTGCAGGTATCCAGACACCTTGATGAGTTTTCTTCTGAGTCTTCTCCAGACTCAGCAATCTGAGCTCTCTCTGAAGTTCCTCCTATGGGAGATGCTCCAACCCATTCATCATCTTAGTTCAGCTCTTGGCTAGATCCTCTTCAGTATATTCATGTGTCTCTTGTATTGGAGAGTCCAGAAGCGGGCGTAGTACACCAGTAGTGGCCTCACCAGTGCTGAGGAGCAGTGAATGATCACAACCCTCAACCTGCAGGCAATACTCCTACTTAAGCAGCCTAGCATACTGCTGGCTTTCTTTACAAAAGCACAGTGTTGGCTCTTCTTCAACTGTCTTCTCTATCCCCTGGATCGTTCTTCAAGGCTTCTTCCTATCTGTTCACCTCCATTATGTACTGGTGCATGGCATCGTACCTTACTAGATGCAGAACTGTGCACTTCCCTTTGCTGAACTTCAAGAGGTTTCTGTTTGCCCATTTCTCCAAACTATTATGATTCCTCAGTTTTTTTCTCAATGAAAAGTGGGTGACAAAAGAATTTTGCTTCATGATTTAAGAATATAGAGTAATTGATTTTTTTCCCTAGGTTAGAATCCTCACTACAGGCTTGAAGAGAAGAGAGAGAGTCCTGCTGACTCTGGAGATAAAGCACTTGGTTCTCAGTCACCCACATCTAAACTTAGTGATCTTTCTTTCTCTAAACTTGTTTCTCCTAGTCTCTACTTAGCATAATTTCTCTAATACTAAAAGAGATCTTACTACATGTATATAATTAAGGGAAGTTATATGCACAGCAGTAATTTTTTCTTTTAACACCAATCACCCCATATTTTTGGGAATATCTAATTGCTGTTTAGTTCAAGAGCTGTGTCTGGTCTCTATTCTTGATCAGAATTCCAGCATCAAAGAGACCTTTCTGGATCACGGCATTACAGACACTAATATGCTCCCAGGAATAAAGGCAGATTTCAATGGATCTCTGCTTCAGTCTCAGAAAAGCAGTTAGCTGAATAAATCCTGATTAGCTGTTCTTTCTCTTATGTTTAATGAGACTCTAATGTTGATGTTTATTCTAATGATCTCAGAGATAGGCACATAAGTACGTTATGAGAAGAACATGTTATTTTTTTACTCTGAAGGAGCTTTGAAAAGCTATCTGTGCACCTACAGTATTTGTCAAATATGACGTTCAGTAGTTTATATAACGTGTATGGATACAACAATAGAACATTAGGACTTGAGGTTTTTGGAGTTTTTAGGATTTGAAATTGTGTAAGGTATTGATGTCTACTATCATCTATTTTTCCCATTTTTTTTCTGTGAAAATGTTTTACCCATATGTCACCAAACTTTGATCTCTCTCCAGCCCTTTCTTTCCATTTTGATTTTTTTGTCCCCCTCCATAATTTTAATTTTCTTTTGGGGTCTCTTTTTGTCTTTATTTGGTTTCTGACTGCTGCTGTCAGATTGTTCTGCAGCACAGAACAGGGTTCTCCTTGTAGAGTGATCTGAAATGTTATTCTTCAGCCATTTGTAAGGCCTAGGGACACACAGGTGTTGGCGCAGTGAGCTGAACTTAATGAAACTGCAGCTAGCCCACTGCCTTTCACAACATAAGGCCATATTTTGTTATGTGATATGACTTTCAAGTTGAACTTAAAATAGCTTTGTCAAGTTAAGTTGTACAGCCCTGCTCCTCCCTGGAATTTTCTATTTTTTTTTTTCTTGCCCAGAAGAAACAGTTTCAGTTAAATAAATAAACTTACAGCCTGGGATGTAACACCTGGCAGAGGTTCATAGGCCTGCAGCTTTTTCTACTCTGTTTCATGTGCTGATGTTTTGTGTTGACTATCTCTGACTTATATTGCACTTAATTTTCTGGCCTTTGGGTAGCTTACAGAAGGGCCTACACAGAGACAAATCCTACTGGCTTCACCCCTCTGCTATGGTTATTGCAGGGACATGAGGGTCAGAGGCAATATGACCTACAGTTGAAAACTGCCTAAAGAGCATGCAAATATTTTGCCATTTCAGTGTTCCCTCATTCACAGAGGTGGCCAGTTTCAGGCATAAAGAAGGATGTAGTCTCACGTTAGAGAGACTAGAAAGAACAGGTCCTTGGTGAGGAGGAAGGCTGTTCCTTACCTGCACCATTGCAAGAAACTAGCCAGAAATGTCAAAGGATTTGGGGAAAAAAAACACTGTTGAAATATTAATTACTTATCTAAATAAAAGGGAAACAAAGTAGAGGGAAGTTTTTTCTGTTAGTAATAAAACCCATAAAAATATCTATTTTAGAGTGCCTGTGTTTCAAAATATTGATGAAACTTTAAGGAGAGAGAGAAGGAAGCCACTGGTAGACATGTAGTAATAAACATTACTGATAGCTGTGCTTCAGAAAGTTGAAAGAGGTCATTGTTTATTGCATGTCTGATTAGCCAATCTCCAATCTGAGAGTTTGTTGAGCAAATCTGAACTGAGCACCAAGTCTATTTAGAAGGTGCTCTTTTCCTTTCACAATCCTGAGCTGACCCCTGCTTTTGCTTCCTAAAATTATAACACAGAAGGGCTTTTGGCTACATTGGCAGTCTGAAAAATAAAACTAGACACGATTCCAGCATGGGGAAAACTGGAATGTTTTATTGAATGCAAGAACACAATTTCAGAGGCATTGAAGCTGGACATGTTAATGAAGGGGACAAACTATGTTAATTAAGGAGTTACACAAGTTTTTACTGCAATATCCAAATAGTTAATTTTTCTTCAAGCAGGATTACATGGGGGATGGAGGGATTACAGGGGTTTAGACATGGTTTTAACAATCATCTCAAAAGGTCCTTTCTTAATTCTGCTTGGAGCTGGGTTTATATTTCAGGGTTGTACATCAACAGGTCTCAGGACAAGGGTCCAAATTTTTTCAGATCATGAGATGTTTGTCAGCTCGTTTTCCACGGTTTATGATTCAAATTTACCAAGTTTCCTTTTGCTGAGATTTGGTTTGGGGCTTCTATGGGCTACTGCATTTTTTAAAAGCTTTTGTAGCAACTCTGTTCCTCTTTTACAAGTCCTTAACTGGCATATGACAAGAAACTCAATGACAAATAGATAATTAAACTCCTATCTGAGTCATTTTTAGTCTAAAGGCTTATTGAGACACTTAGCTGATCTGGTTTTTTGAGGAACTGAAGGGAAGACTAAAAAAAAAGGAGGAGGAGGGGAAAAACCCTCTTGAACATCTTGAATAAAGCATTGAATCATCAGGTGTCATCTCTGCCACTAACATCTAGTAACTGATAATTGCTGTAACTAGAACCATTGAGCCTTGCAAATGTTATCCAGTAAATTTTAATTAACACTCTAGGGACAAAAGAATTTCAGAACAAGCTTGTGGGAGACTTTCCCCGAACTGGTGGCAAAGTGTGCTGAGTAATTTTAGAACTGCCTGCCTGTCAAAGTGGATCAGTGTCATCTTGCCACTTATGCTGAAGAAAATGCACCTGCTTCTACATGGAAATAAGGTGCATTATCTACCAATTTGTGCTGCTTATTTTCACTGCTGCCTGGATTTGACAAGTGGAAAATACAAATGCATGGATTATTAATTCATAATCCAAGGGGAAAGGAAAAGGTGAAAGAGGTCTGTGAGCAAAAAAGAGTAATGTACTTGGTATTACAGAACCCACCAGAAACCTTCTAAATAAACATACCATGGAATTCTACTAAAAGTCTAGAGAGGCAAATACTCTTGCTTTGTACTTTTAACATCAAAGGAAAATCTACTCATCAAGAAAGTTTGGTAGCATAAAATGACACTGCTAACAACAGCACAGACATTATTTTAATGGCCATAAATTTTCTTTAAAGCTCTACAAGAAAGGGACAGACATTCAATATTAATACTATGAGTTCAATATTCTGAATATTCAAGCTACAATAAATAATAATTTGCTAGATATGCTCAATAAATATGACAATATCTAGCTCTGATTCTGCTTTCACTACTACAAAACAATGCAATAGAAATTACTGAAATCAGACTGTATGGTTATAAGCTAATCTCAAGGGAGCAAATAACATCATTAGAGTAAAATCATTAACTTCAGTTAATATCCATAGGTCTGTGAAGCATAAAATCCATAAAAGTGTTCAGACTCCTTTGGTATTACTCAAATTGCTTGCAAAGGATGAACTAAAATATTTCAAAAGTGTTGAGGACCTTACTAACACTATTTCCAAGAAGAAGATTGTAAGTCATATTTAATTAAGTAATTAAGATATATCTATGACCTTAGCATTTTGTACTTTGTTCAGATTAATTTTTCAAAAATCTAGAAAAACCCCATAATTTAAACCTAATTTTCCTTTTGCTCTGGAAAAGCCTTTTGTGACGGCTATATCCAGAACCAGAACTTTACAAACAAGGCAAGAAAATTTTTTTTACAAGTTAGAGAGGATACATACAGGTTTCAGAACTACTCATTCCCAGTCTCAGGCACAGGGCAGGCATTCCCCAGATTCTGTGCAGATATCTGCTGTCATCTATCTTGAAGGCTAGTGCCTGGGAGGCATGCCAAGATATTTCAAACTGAAAATTCTGCAAATAAATGGTATCATACAACCATAGAATGATTGTAAGGGACCTTAAAGATCCTCTAGTTTCAACCCCCCTGCCATGGGCAGGGATGCCACCCACTAGAACAGGTTTCACAAAATCCCATCTAACCTGACCTTGAACACTTCCAGGGATGGAACATTCACAGCTGCTCTAGGGAACCTGTTCCATGCCTTACAACCCTCACGGTAAAGAATTTCCCCGAAGTAGCTAATGTAAACCTACTCTTTTTCAGTTTAAAGGAATTACCCCTTGTCCTGTCACTACACACCTTTGTAAATAATCCCACTCCAGCTTTCTTGTAGCCCTTCTTTAGGTGCTGGAAGATTTCTATAAAATCTTCCCAGTCTTCTCTTCTTCAGGCTTAACAACCTTAACTCTTTCACCCTGCCTTCATAGGAGAGGTGGTCCAGTCCCTCTAATCATCCTCTTGGTCCTCCTCTGGACTCAGTGCAACAGTTCTATGTACTTGTGTTGAGGGCTCTACAACTGAGCACGGCACGCCAGGTAGAGTCACATGAGAGCAGATTAGAGGGGCAGAATCATCTCCCTTCACCTGGCTGTCACACTTCTGAAGCAGCCCAGGATGTGATTGACTTTTCAGGCTGCAAGCACACATCGCCCAGTCCTGTAGAGTTTCTCATCAACTAACACCCTCAGGTGTTCAATCCATTCTTCGCCCAGCCTGTGTTTGTGTTTGGGATTGCCTTGATCCAGGTGCAGGATTCTACTTGACCTTCTTGAACTTACTGAAGTTCACACATGCCCACCTCTCAAGCCTATCAAGGTCCCTCTGGATGACATTTCATCCCTCCAGTGTGTCAACTGCACCACAAAGCTTGGTGTTGTCAGCAAACTTGCTGAGGGTGCACTCAATCCCATTGTCACCAACAGTGTCAGTCCCAATATTGACCCCTAAGGAATACTAATCTCCACTTTGACCTTGGGCCCTTGACTACAATCCTTGAGTGCGACCATCCAGTCAATTCTTTATCCACTATGTGGTCCATCCATCAAAGGCATGTCTCTTCAATTAAGGGAGAAGGATGTTGTGTGAGACTGTTAAATGCTCTGCACAAGTCCAGGTAAATGATGCCAGTTGTTCTCTTATCCACCAAAGCTGTAACCCCATCCTAGTACAATTTGCCTCTGGTGAAGTCATGTTGACTGTCACCTATGACCTCCTTCTTTTACATATGCCTTAGCACAGTATTCAGGAAGACATGCTCTATGATATTGCTGGGTGTAGAGATGAGACGGTCTGGCCTGTAGTTCCACAGATCTTCCTTTCTCTTACCTTTCTAAATGTGGAAGTTGTGTTTCCCCTTTTCCAGTCAGTGGAAACATCACTAGACTTCCACAACTTCTCAAATATGATGGTAAGTGTCTTAGCCATTTCATCTGCAGGTTCCCTATTGACTTGAAATGCTCCAGCATCTAAATGCCCTTTTTGAAGCGAGGAAACTAAAAGTGAGCACAGGGTTAGAGGTACAGCCTCATCAGTGCTGAGTACAGCAGGACAATCACTTCCCTGGTCCTTCTGGCCACACTATTCTTGATACAGGCCAAGATGCCATTGTCCCAGACACACCGCTGGCTCACATCTGTTAACCAGCACACCCAAGTCACTTTCTGCTGAACCAGTCTTCCCCCAGCATGTAGTACTGCATGGGGTTGTTGTGACCCAAGGTCAGGACCTGGCACTTTGTCTTGCTGAACCTCATGCAGGTGTCCTCAGCTCATCAATCCAGTTAGTGAAAATCTCTCTGTAGAGCCTTCTAAATCTTGAGCAGATCAACACTGCCACCTAACTTGGTGTTGTCTGTGAAGTTACCAAGGATGATACCCTCATCCAGATCATCAATTAAGATATTAAATAGGACTGGCCCCAGTATTGAGCCATGGGGAACACCACTAGTGATTGGCTGCCAGTTAAATATAATTCTGGGGGAGGTGGCAAGGCAACATGAGAGCATTGGTCAGCTCTCCCCTGGCTGGAATTCTTCTGTGCAACAAACTTGTTCTTAAATGGGTTATCACAGAGGTGTAATTATTGGCTCTCCCTTGGCCAGAAGCCACTTCAACCCATGACATATGTGCAGCCAGTTTCTCCAGGAGAATGCTGTGGGAGATGTTGTCAAATACTCTGCTGAAGTCTAGATAGTCAACATCCACTGCCTCTTCAGTCTGCAGAGTGGCAAAGTGATTCTACAGGGGTACCTTAGGTTTCTGGGGAAATCTCTTCCTCCTGCAGGTCCCTGCCATGACAAGCATCCATTTTTCTGCATTATTGGTTCCTCTTCCTTTTAGTTTGCTGTTGGAGGAGTCTTTGACTCTGTGCTTTGGATTTTCTGCATATTGTGTTTGGAACCGGCTATCTAACTCCTTCTCAGCTTCTTACTGCCTCCTGCAGCTCAGACACCTTGTACATGAGGTTTTCCACCTTGGTACATCTTCTGTAGACAGCTTTGCTGTCTGTCCCTGACTCAGGAGAAAGGTCTAGGCACTTTTCTGCACTGCAGCCTCTCCAGCAGCTCCATCTGGGTGGAGGCTTCAGCCACCACTGGGATAGATGGTTCAGATCCCCCAGGTGGAACTTCTGCAACGCTAGAAAAGCCTCCAGACTATTCCCTAGTCATAGTCTTATTTTACAGACTTTCCACCTGGTCCTTTATATGTGAACAAAAAAAAAAGAAAAAAAAAGTATTTTTTATGTTTTGGGGTGGTAGCAGTTATCATAATTCAGCTTACTGATGTAGTTTATAAAGATCATGATTCCTGCAAAGTATTTGATGAAGTTAATATTTTAAATTCATTTAGACCACAGGACTAGACAGCAGTCTTCAAAAAGAACTAAAAGTGAGGAAAGGAATTGGAAAACCTTTATCATATGTTGTTCCTATTCACTTAGTTCAGAAGAAATCCCCGAAGGCTGAAAAGTAGCCAGCATAATCCAATTATTAAGGAAGGCACGTAGAGCTATATGAGGAAATTACAGACCAGTTAGCTTAACATGAGTTGCAGTGAATGTCTTTAGAAACCGTTTTAGGGTATCTAGAGAAATTGCAAAAGCATATTTAAATTAAGGTAAGGGAATTCTCAGGAAAGGTACAACATGTTGAAGAATGCTGCTATTGCAGAGTTTGTGTTTTTTACTGGGTTTCATGTTGTTATACTTTTTCAACTTTCCTCTACTCAGCGCTGATGGTCAAACGCTTCTAACAGATAAAACCTCCACTCTGAATCGATGGTCTGAACACTTTCAGACTCTTTTCAGTACTAGCCGTGTAGTTCAAGACTCAGCAATTCAGTCTATCACACAACAACCAGTAAAATATGAATTGGATACTGCCCCCACTTTAGGAGAAACCCTCAAGGCCATACAGCAGGTGAAAATCGGCAAGGCAGCTGGGGTTGATGGAATTCCACCTGAAGTCTGGAAATATGGGGGCCTTGCACTCCATACCAAATATCATGAGTTCGTGGTGCGCTGTTGGGAGCTCGGCGAACTACCATCAGACCTTTGTGATGCAGTCATCATCACTTTGTACAAGAAGAAAGGTATTAAATCAGATTGCTCAAATTACTGTGCTATTAATCTGCTCTCCATTGCTGGCAAAATCCTGGCAAGAATACTCTTGAACAGACTAATACCTACTATAGCAGAAGGAATCCTACCTGAAAGCCAATGTGGTTTCAGAGCCAACGGGAGTACCACAGACATGGTATTTGTTCTCAGACAACTGCAAGAGAAGTGTAGGGAACAGAACAATGGTCTCTATGTAACCTTTGTCGACCTCACCAAGGCTTTCGATACTGTGAGCAGAAAAGGTCTCTGGCAGATTTTGGAACGTTTAGGTTGTCCCCCCAAGTTCCTTAAAATGATCATCTCACTCCATGAGGATCAGCACGGCCAAGTCAGATATGGCAACACACTTTCCAAGCCCTTTCTAATAAAGAATGGTGTGAAACAAGGCTGCGTTCTCGCTCCTACCCTATTCACAGTCTTCTTTAGCATGATGCTCCAAAAGGCCACAGCAGACCTCGAGGATCAGGACGGTATCTACATTCGATATCGTACTGATGGAAGTGTATTCAACCTAAGGTGACTGAAGGCCCACACTAAGACCATAAATCATCTTGTCTGGGAGCTGCTTTATGCTGATGACGACATCCTCGTTGCCCACACAGAAGCAGCTCTGCAGCGTTTAACATCCTGCTTTGCAGACGCTGCTGAGCTCTTTGGGCTGGAAGTCAGCTTAAAGAAGACAGAGGTCCTCCATCAACCTGCACCTCAGGAAGTCCCCCATCATCCCCATATCAGCATTGGCCAATCAGAGCTCAAGTCAGTCCAGCAGTTTAATTACCTTGGTAACCTCATCTCCTCGGATGGCAAGATTGACGGAGAGATAGACAACAGGTTAGCAAAGGCATATAGTGCTTTTGGAAAACTCCATGAGAGAGTTTGGCAGAATAAACACTTGAAGAAAAGCACCAAGATCAGTGTTTACAGAGCCATAGTGCTGTCTACTCTCTTGTATGGTTCCGAATCATGGGTCATCTACCGCCACCACCTGCGTCTCCTAGAACACTTCCATCAACGCTGCCTCCATACAATCCTAAACATCCACTGGTCAGATTTTGTGACCAATACATCTGTTCTAGAGCAAGCAGCAGTCACAAGTATTGAGGCCATGTTGCTGAGAACACAGTTGCGCTGGGCAGGGCATGTCTCCAAGATGAAGGACCACCACCTCCCTAAGATCTTGCTCTATGGTGAACTTGCCACCGGCTGCTGCATGAGAGGAGCCCCGAAGAAAAGATACAAGGACTCCCTGAAGCAACATCTCAACCTTGGCCATATTGATCAACATAACTGGTCTACTCTGGCCTCCAATCGGGAGGCCTGGAGACACACCACCTATAACGCAGCTGTCTCCTTTGAGAACACACGCAGGATCACCCTTGAGGAGAAAAGGTAGCGCAGAAAGAACTGTGTCTTGCAGAATACACCATCTAAGGAGTCTTTCTGCTGTGCCTTTTGCAATCGGATATGTCTGTCACGTATTGGCCTCATAAGCCACCAGCGTGCCTGCAATAAATGTGGATAGAGTCTTCCCAAATCTTTGTTCGCGAAGCCTAGCCCTGACATGACATGACTTTTTCAACTTTACTTACAGACATTTTTTTATTGCTTGCCACTATGGTGCGTGACCTGATGTCTTGCTATGCTGAGCTTTCTCTGTGCTCAATGAAATTTTTCTCTTTAAAAAAAAAAAAAAAAAAAAAAAAAGCGTTGTTGATGTCCTAATAGTAGGTGTGGCTCTTAAATTTATTGGCTCTAATTGTGTAAGTTATGTCTTCTCATAAAGCAGAAATGCAGTGGTGTAAAGCCACTTTTCTAGAAGACCTTGCTGTCTGTCCTTCAACAATGAGCTTTTTCTGTGCTACCTAATGGTAGGTGGTACTTACTTCTGGTGTAGGTGATTAACATTCAGGTACTTTTGGTATGAAGACAGTGATACTGGAAAAAATATAAAAGAAGCAAAATGGAGGAAATTTTGCTATTTTCAAAATTAATATAGTTTTAGAATCATACAATCATTTAAGACAGAAATTATGTCTAAGATCGTTAAGTTCAACCCTTAACCTAGCAGTGCCATGTTCACGACTAAATCATATCCCCAAGTGCCCCATCCCTGCGCCTTCTGAACACTTCCAGGCATGGTGATTCCACCACTTTCCTGAGCATCCTATTCCAGCACTTGACAATATCCAATATCCTTATATCCAACCTAAACTTCCCCTGGTGCAACTTGAGATCATTTAAGGTCATAGTGAGGACATGGTAAGGTCATTCTGAGGACATATATTTCACTGAACATATGTCATTTTATCTCTGTATAAAGATCTGTAAGGGAGAAGGATAAGCCAAACACACAGCTTAGGAATATAAGGAGTTGATGACAGTGTCTTTCAAACATATCAACAATAAATGGTTGTTTAAATTTCACTAATTCAATTTACATTTTCGTTAATGGCTCAGTAAATTTTTAATTTTTTTGCCACCAAAACTTCTTCTCTGCCTTTTTATGACTTGGTGTTGATTTCTGGATGCTAAAGCCAGACCAGACCAGCATAGTCACAAGGCTGACATGAATCTTGCCTGGTGGCAACAGTGAGTCTTAAAACAGATGTGATCAGCTGGCTCCTAATTCCAGCTTCTCACCTTTCCTGGCAGAGGTTATTGACTTTTCTGAGATGGTGACAGCATTGGTTTTTGACTCAGTTCTTTCTAAGGTGATTAATCTGAACATTGGCTTTTGGCTCAGTTCTTTCTAAACTGAATAATCTGAAGTACTGGTGTCTCTTCAGAGCATCTTGTATTCTCCTATTGGGATGTCTGTGGTTCAGAACATGCAGAAGTAGAATTCGATTCTAGTATGTAAGAAAAAAAACATCATTCAACTATTCTAAACTAAGTAAACTGCTTGGTGGTTGTGGTTAGGCTTGTTACTACTACTGACATTGCAACAGATAAATGTGAATTGCAAACTGAAAGAAACGCAACCAACTTACAGTATGCTGATTTCAGAGATCACATGATCAGCTATTGAATAAAAGTCACAATAGAACGGCATAAGCTCATGTTTTATTAATGCTTAAATAGCTGCAAAGACACGTGAAAACTGTTTCACTAAGGAAACTCTTATAAACTGGAGAGCCTGCCGAGAGACATAGTTGTTATAAAAGGAGGAAGAAACAATTTCTTTTTAGGCAGTTGGGAAAGTATTTTATGTCTGTGCGCACATTCAGGAAATCATACTTCCAAGGCACTCCTTTTATTTGGGGTATCATATTTTTTGCTTAGGAACTAGGTTTTCTAATTTTAATAATAATAAAATATCCTCATTTGAAGTAACTTACAATGTAATGAGGCAATGTAAAGAGGCTCTGATATTTACTAGACAGCTGGGCCACATCTCTACTGGCCTCCAAATGGTTCTCTGTGATGTGTCAATTAGTGAACATTAATTACTGTACATATTAAATGCATTCATTTCTTGTCAAATAGGTCTCAAAACAAGATGGAGAGTGGAAAAACCAGTGCAATAAATCATAAAATTACGTTACTGACATAATATCAGTTCTACAGATAACTAGAAAGCTTCTTTCTCTAGTCAACCTATCACCTGTCATAATGATTGCTAGACACAATGTGGAAAAAACTATCCACGTACCAGTAATTAGAAGGGTAATTTATTTGACTGTAAGCATCTTTTAAAGCTACTTTACAGCACAAAAGCATTTAAAAAGTCCATGAACTTTATATATATAAAAAGATATAGAAATCATTAAATCATTTAATCATCATTAAAAATACTAACTTCTACAGCAGCATGAACCTTTAACAGATTTAAAATTTTGTGCCCCTCTTTTAAAACACTTTTTCTAATGATCTGGTGAGGCTAGGAATTGGCATCAATATGCTCCAGGAAAAAATCATAATTCCAGAACAATGAGCTTCTCCCTGGAAATGTACTAGAAATAAAAGCACTGCATACAAAATTTTTTGGTCAAATTCTAGCACAAATAGAATACTAATTCTTCATTCTGTGCAATTTTAACAAAGATTTAATAGCAGAATTACATTATCATGTATGAAAATGGCAAGTTTGAGCTCTATAGAAAAGGAAGTAAATTTTGAATAAATTAAAAAACTAATTTTTCAATATGTAAAGTATGTTTTTTTAAATCCAGCATGCAAGCTTGATACCAAAAAGCAGCAGAAACAAACTTCTTAACACCAATTTGTAAATGTTAAAAATGGCTTTCTTCTTTGCTCAGTGTGCTGGACACTCAGAGGATAGCTCCTCTAATTGAATGTGCCAAATGACGGAGCCAGGGCTTTTTATTACACCTACTGTTTACATATTCATCATATATTCTCCCTTATTTAATAAATATTCATTAGTTTCTTTACATAGTCACATCCCTAGTGGAAGTCCTTCTTTGGTCTTTCCGGCTCTTCTTCATCATCTTGACCACAGTTCTTGAGCAGGTAGATCATTGAGTTCCACCACCAAAACCAGTTACGTTTGTTCTTTATTTTGTCTTTTTTTGGGTACACAGAGCTTAGTTCACATCTTCTTTTTTTTTGAGTACATCCTTATCAAATTCTCTAGGACTTCTCTAAGGCCATATTGTTCCTTATTTGGGCATTCTGGGATGCCGTGAGTAAAGTTTCTATTTCCTCTATCAAGCTCTGCTTTTGAGTAGAAACGTTTCCTGTGGCTCATTTTCTTCTTAAATATTTCACAAGTTCAATTAAGAAAAGAAACTTTCCAAAGAGCCTCTCTAGGCTTGAGCATCAGGAGAAGGGGTTACAAATTAAAACTTAGATGTGTTGATAAATTGTTGCATTTGTGACTAAACAATATTTATTTTTCTATTATTTTCTTGGTTGCAGACTTGGGACAAAAGTGAATAAGCAGTTCTTTAAATAATTATAATGTGTCTTGATGGATAATACGCATCAATTAATTGTCACTTAGAAGTTCAAACATAATTGTTCTATATCTACCTTCTGTCTATACCATCAATCACTGTAGTATCTGATCTTAATGGTCTTTTCTGTGGTTCTTCTTAGGAAATGAGAACAAAATTAATGTTCCTGGAGGTTTAGAGACTGGCCCAAGGCTATGCAGCAACTCATCAGTGGTACCACTGTCAGGTATCCCGACTCCCTCTTCATTTAGACATAGTTGTACCTAAACAAGCCGATTAAGAAAAAACATGGTAACAATAAGGATAAGCAATATCTGTAAAAAGATAAAGAGAACATACCACAAGGTAGATATTTAATGCTGTAACATGAGAAACGTTCTGCCTTTTGCTTTCGTCCTTACAGATGAAGAGATACATGTGGAAGAAAATGAGTAGTTAAAAATAATTTCAGCCACTTCCGTATCATATTTTTTTTAATAACTATCAAGTAACTTGCTATTTGGATACCATCCAGAAAGAAAAATAGCAAACAAAAGTGATGCCACTCATTTTTGAGCCATAAAGGAACAAGGTACTTTTGGAAGGAATCTACTGGCATAGAGACTGAAAAAAAGAGAATATGCCACTATTTAAGCCAGAAAGTTCTTAAGGGTAGATTTCAAAATATTTAGTTTGCTTTTCCACAGGCCTTCTCCCTTGTTTGAAATAAAAATATCAAAGTTATCAATGGAGATATTTTTCACCAGAAACACCAACTGCTTATAAACCTATCCTAAATGTAGGATGCAGTACTTTAAGCAAACTTCTGTAATTTTTTTTTTTACAAGTTTAGAATTGTAAAATTGATGAAATATATATATGGAGAACAGACTATTGTCAGTAAAATGAGAAACCTGTCATTTAGTTAGGAAATCCTTTAGTAATTTTCTTGAGGTGTACAAGGTGCTCAGTTTCTCATGGAATACTTCTGCCCTACCACATATCAGGATTACTGGACTGGAAAAAATCTGACGGTTTTTTTTTTTCAAATTACTATTGGGTTTGAGCAATCATGTGGCACATAGGAAACTGGAAGAAGGACTGGCTTATTTTCATCCTAAAATTTCAGAGTTGTTTTTTAAAAAAAAGAAACTTGAAAAATTTCTGGAAGTTTGTTTGGTCTATCTGTTTTTCTCATCAGAGTTGTTGTGCATAAGCCCTGGGCTGCTTTCAACATTGCTGAGAGAAAGTGTGAAGTTCTTCCTTGTATGTGATACTTAAGTATGTAAAGGGAAAATTCGGAAGACTGAGTTGTGCAGCTGACTTTCTTTCCCTGCCTTCTCTTACGCTTGCCAAGAGATTCTTCAAAGTGAAATTCAATGTGCCTTCCATGATTTAGAGACTGACACTTGGCCATAAAGCTGTAAATAAGGTTAGGATAACTAGAAAAACTGTTCACAGCTAGCACCAAAGGTTCTTCACCCAGAAGGTGGTTGGGCACTGGAACAGGCTTCCCAGGGAAGTGATCACAGCACCAAGTCTGATTGAGTTCAAGAAGTGTTTGGATCATACTCTCAGGCACACACAGAAGGCAGTGAAAGCAAGTCAGCTGCACAACTCAGTCTTAAGGTGTGACTCTTGGTTTTAGTCCTTTGCAGGGCTAAGAGTCAGACTTGATGATCCTTATGGGTCCATTCCAACTCAGCATATTCTGTGATTCTGTGAAATTGAGTACAAACGAAATGCACTGAACAATTTGTTGATTATAGGATCATAGAATATCTCAAAAGGGAAGGGACCCATAGGAATCATTGAGTACAACTCCCTGCTCCTTACAGGACTACCTAAAATTAAACCCTATGACTAAGAGCATTGTCCAGAAGCAGGTCGACTGTCTCAAAGAGGAAAGAGGATCACAGCTCAGGAGTTAAGAGGGGATACCTCCGTCAAGCACAAGCAACCAAAGATAAACTCACAAGACAGGTCTGTGGGATGTCCTTTTGCAACCTCACTGGGAAAATGATGCAATCAAATACTTATATAAAGTGCCTGTACAACACCACAGACAGTATGGGTACAGACAGGAGGAACTAGAAATCTGTGTGCAATCACAGGGCTTTGACCTCATTACAATTATGGAGACATGATAGGGTAGCTCACATGGTTGGCATGTTGTCATGAAGGTCTATATGCTCTTTCGGAGAGACAGACCAGGAAAGCTCGGTGGTAGAGTTGCCCTCTGTGTAAGGCAACACTGTGAATGTATGGAGCTCTGTTTTGGGATGCATGATGAACAAATAAAGAGCTTATGAGTTAGGATAAAAGGGCCGACTAGCAAGGGTGACATTGTGGATGTTTGCTACAGGCCACCTGACCAAGAGGAGAAAGTGGATAAGGCATTCTACAGGCAGCTTGAAGCAGTCTCAAAGTCACAGGTGCTGGTTCTCATATTGGACTTTAACCTTCCTGACACTGGCTGGAGAGGCAACAGAACAAAGCCCAAACAGCCCAGGAGATTTCTGGAAAGCGATGACGACAACTTCCTGTCAGAGGTAGCGGAGAATCCCACAAGGAATGCTGTGCTGCTTGACCCCATACTAACAGGGAAGGCCTTGTTGGAGATATGAAGGCTGGGGACAACCTAGGCTGTAGTGACCATGAGATTGTGGAGTTCAGCATCAGGTGAGGAGGAAGCAAGGCAATAATAAGATTGGAGCCATGGACTTCAAGAAAGCTAATTTTAGCCTCTGTGGGAATCTTCTTGCAAGAATCCCATGGGGGCAGACCCTGCAAGAAAGAGGGGTTGATATTCCACGACAACCTCTTCCAGGCTCAAGAACAGTGCGTCCTGATGGTCAAGAAATCAGACCAAGGGGGCAAGAGGCATCCGTGGATGAAGAACTCCTGTCATTACTCAAGTGTGAGCACAAAACACACAGGAGATGGAAGGAGGGTCAGGTCATTTGGAATGAATACAGAGGTCATCAAAGTACATAGAAATGAGACAAAGGCAGCCAAGGCCCACCTGGAATTAACCATGGACAAGGATGTCGAGGAAAGAAAAAAGGACTTTTTCAAATAGATCAGTAACAAAAGGGAAACAAAGGATAACATGAGCCTGTTACTAAAGGATGAGGGGAACCTTGGTGACAGAGGATGCAGAGAAGGCAGTTTTTGAATGTGTTCTTTGCATCACCTGACAAGACCAGTTCTCAGGAATCTTTGACAGAGGAGAACAGGGTAAAGGAATGTTGGCAGACTTTCCCTTGGTCATGGAAGATTGGATTAGAGAACAGTAGGAAGACTTGACATTCACAAGTCCAGGGGCCCTGATGGGATGCATCCACAAGTGCTGAGAGAGTTGGTGGACACCATAGTTGGGCCACTCATGATCATCTTTGAAAGGTCGTGGAGATGAGGAGAGATGCCTGAGGACTGGAAGAAAGCAAATGTAACCCTGGTCTTCAAAAAGGGTAAGAAAGAGGACCCAGGGAACTACTGGCCACTCAGCCTCACCTCAATCCCTGGAAAGGTGATGGAGCACCTCATTCTGGAGACCATTTCTATCATCCCCATGGAAGACAAGAAGGTGATCAGGAGTAGTCAGCATGGGTTTACTAAAGGTAAATCATGCTTGACCAACTTGATTGCCTTCTGTGATGGAATAACTACCTTGATGGATGAAGGGAGAGCAGGGGATATGGCAGATCCCAGAGGGTCATAATAAGTGTCACAAGGTCTAGTTGGAGGCCTGTCACTAGTGGTGTCCCCCAAGGTTCAATACTGGGCCCACTGTTGTTTAACTTATTCATCAGCAACTTGGATGAAGGGGCAGATGCCTCCTCAGCAAGGTCACTGATGACACAAAACTGGGAGGAGTGACTGATATCCCAGAGGGCTGTGCAGCCCTTCAGAAGGAACTCAACAGACTGGAGAGATGAGCAGAGAGGAACATTCTCAAATTCAGCAAAGGCAAGAGCAGGGTCCTGTCCTGGGAAGGAATAACACTGGGCACCAGCACAAGCTGGGGCCTGATCTGATGGAAAGCAGCTCTGTGGAGAAGGACTTGGAGGTCCTGGTGGACAACAAGCTGTCCATGAGCCAGCTGTGTGTCCTTGTGGCCAAGAAGACCAATGGTATCCTGGAGTGCATTAGGAAGACTGTTGTTAGCAGGTCACTGGAGGTGATTGTGCCTCTCTACTCAACCCTCGTAAGGCCACATCTGGACTTCTGTGTCCAGTTCTGGGTTCCTCAGAGAGACATGGAGCTTCTGGGATGAGTCCAGTGGAGGGCAGCAAAGGTGGTGAAGGCACTGGAGCACCTCACACAGGAAAGTCTGAAAGACTTGTTTAGCCTGCAGAAGAGATGTCTGAGAAGGGACCTAATTAATTTATGAAAGAATCTGAAAGGAGGTTGTCAAGAGGTTCTTCTGAGTGGTGCCAAGCAATAGCATAAGAGGCAATGGGCAGAAACTGATGCACAGGAAGTTCCACCTGAATATGAGGAAGAATGTCTTTACTGTGAAGGTGACTGTGCACTGGAACAGATTACCCAGAGAGGTTGTGGAGTCTCCCTCACTGGATATATTCAAGAGCTCTCTAGATGCAATCCTGTGCAATGTGCTCTAGAATGATGCTGCTTGAACATGTTGGACCAGATGGCCCACTGTGGTCCCCTTAACCTTACCAGTTCTGTGATTCTGTGACTCCTTGACTTTCCCCTTGTGAACCCTTGCTGGCTATGACCAATGACTGTGTTGTCTCTTAAGTGTTTTCTTAGCAAATCCCAGAATAACCTTCTCCATCATATTACCAGGCACTGAAGTGAGACTGACAGGCCTGTAATTACCAGCATCTTCCTTCTTTTCCTCCATGAAAACCAAGAAAATGTTTACCAGCTTCCAGTTGACTGGAACCTCTCCAGATTCTGCAGACCATCAAAAAATGATGGAGAGACATCCCATGAAGGCAGTGGCCAGCTTTTTCAATACTCTGAAATGAGTCCCATCAGGCCCCACAGACTCATGTGCATCCAGCTGGAGAAGCAATATTGAGCAAGTTCAGAGTCAACTTTGAGTTTATTATCTCTGCAGTCACAGACTTCGACATAGGGATCCTGAGAACCTAGGTGTTAAAGACAGAGGCAAAAAAGATGTGAAGTGTCTCTACTTTGTCTATGTCCCTATTAGAGAGGTGACTGACAAGTAATGGACCAATGTTAGCTCTGTTCCTCCTTTTGCTGTTAAAACCTCCTTCTCATTGTTTGTTACAGTGCTGGTGAGCTCAAATCTTAATGGAGGTTTGAGCTTAATGGCTGCACAAATTTTCTTACTACAGTGGTGAACAGCATCTCTTTGTTCTTCTCATGCCACCTATTGTTGCTCCCTATGCTTTCCTTTTCTGCTTGAGTTCTAGAAAGACATCCTAAGGTGGCTTTCTGCCCCAGATGTTTGATTTCCGAATTGTCTGCTTCTATGCTCTTCAGAAATGGGTTTTAAAAAATTACCATCATTCATGAACTCTAATACCTTCAAAAGCAAATTCCCACAGAACCTTACTATCTTCTTCAGCAAGAAGTCTGAAGTCTGCTCTCACCACATCCAGGGTTGAAGTTTCCTGGCAGTTATTCTCCTATTGCCAACAATTTGAAACTCAATTACTTCACAGTCATAGTGATCAGCACAGCCACCAGTCGCCACTTCACCCATGGGGTTTCTTTCTGTTTACAAACAGAAAATCCAGGAGGGCAACTTTCCTGCATATCAGGCCAGTATAAAAACTTGTACCACCTGTGTCAGAAAAGTATTTCACAATAAGCTGTCTCTAATTCCTTTTCTAATGGGGAAAACCAACCTTAATTGATAGATTAAGTATGCTCACATTCAACAGTATGAACATACTTACATTATCAATTAAAATAGCCTTTTAAATAGAAGTTTTGCAGCACATTGCACCACTGCATCTAAAAGGCATCTCACTATTAAGAATATATGTTAAAAATGTAATTACTCTAAGGAGTGGAATTAGCCATTGCTGTTATGTAGGTACACAATGACATATTTATTTATTTGCAGACTTTATTTCTTTCTGAAGGATGACATTACCTCCTTCAGAGGTAAGCAATAATTCCATATCTATTCCTAGAATTTTACAAATTCATACATGACATAAATTGTCCATCCTCATTAATCTGTAGAGGTCTTAGATCTGTTCTTCACCTGCATATTCTTTTGAGGTTCATATTCTCAGAACTAGTAGCTTTGTGTTGTACACCAGAATTTTAGCTCAGAACATGAGCAGGGTTTTAATGTGGGTCTCCTAATCTTTCTACTCATTTTCTTTAAGTCTCAAACTATGCAAACTGTGTTATTTTTCTACAAAGTCAGATCAGAAGCATGTCAAATGTTTATCTCACAGAATGAGACTCTAGCTAATCTGGAACAATTCCTTGCAAAACGTCTGTGATGTGAATGTTAGATTCATGCTCTGGAGAGCTGCTGCTTTAATGCTGCACTACTTGCTAATATAGGTAGAGCCTTTTATTCACAAATGCTTGCAGTGGATGGGAACAGAGAGTCATATCTAATTAATGCCAGTGGCTCAAATTTTTAATCTGTCATATTGACAAAGCTCAATTTAAAAGAAGATGAAAAGATTTTAAAATAAAAAACAAGTACTTTTAAAATCTATACTTGCAGACTCTTAACGGTATGTTGATTTCCCCCCTCTCTGAGGTGCCACGTCACCTCTCTCCCTATGTGTTTTTTTCAGAGGGAAAGATCTTTAGAGTACAGCTTCTCTTCCAATTACTTTATGTTTCTAGTTGTATTGCAGAATCAATCAGTAGCAACTAGTCTTCTGAAGATTAATCTTCAGAGAAATGACAAGGAGTCCATCCTCCAAGAGAGTACAATTGAGTGCGAGTTGTGTCAGCAGGGATATGTTTAGGCCTACAGGGCTCCATGTGTGACGATCTGTACACTATCAGTTGAAGCTTTGGCTTCATACTGAGGCAGTCTGAGCTCAGACCAGCCTGTCTAGGTATGAGGAAACCAGCGACTCAGGATACAAAATGAAATGTAACTATCTGAAGATGAGTAACTTTGGCTTGTGACCAGTTTGGTTGCAATATATGTCAGAGCTTTCAACCAAACTGAATTGGTGAGAACAGAGAGGAAAATTTGACACTGATTTCTCAGTGCAGTGTTAGAGTGAGACTTGAATTTGAATGTTCTGTCAAAGAAAAGCTAAAAGGATGGCCAGAATTAACACAGTTGGTAATCTCAGCTGCTTGTCATCCCCTGTAGCTTTGGAGCACATACTGTATGGAACTTAGTACTGACAGAGCCACTGTGATTGACAAGAGAATTGCTCTGTCTTCTGGAAATGTACAACATAGAAGGCTTTTCCAGATGAATTATTCATTCAAAGCTTCCACCAAAAAGAAACAAGTAGCCTTTGATTCAGGCAAGACTGTGATGAGTGGGATGATGTTGATAATGCTGAATAGAGAGAGGCGTAATGATAATAATCTTGAAAATAGTGTGAGGACTTCATCTGCTAAATAAATTCAAAGCTACTTAAAAAAAAACCCTAAACAATATACAAAATGTGAAATTGTAACATAGGTAAGAGAACAGCATTTTTGAAATTGGTGTTGGTAAGCTTGCAGTGTGTTTTAAAAAGAAGAATGAAGAACTCTAAAACTCTAAAATAAAAAAGCATCTTAAAATAATAGTAGTACTAATTGCATTAAGAATTAGAGAACCTTTATCCCCCTGCTCTTGAGATATGTAAAAAGAAAAGAAACTGTCTTCCCACCATCAAAAAACAAAGAGCATAACTGTTAATTTAGTTTCTGCTATGGCCCATAGGCAATACAATGTTTACAGAAAAACAGTGCATTTTATTTCCATAGTCCTCAGTTCAAGACATATTGCTGTCTATCCTTTTTCAGTAAAGACGAAGCATCAATTTTGACTACTAATTTTGCAATATATTTTCCAGAAAAAGCATAATGATATCATAATATAGGACAACCATTGTTCTGCATTTCCAAAGGGAACACTTTAGTAGGTCCAAAACTACATTGAATATTTTATTAGCTGAGAAGACAGGAATCCAACTTGCAGCTTGGATGGATGAAAAATCTCAGAATCTAATCAATGTCACAGAATGAAATGAAACATTTATCTGTCACATAGCACCAGCCAAATAGTTCCAAATAGACTTCGACACCTCTTTTATTGAAACCAAATTTTTCACAGGAAGTTAAAATCAATCTCTCCCTTAGTGGAAGCAGTCTGGGTTTGTCAGGCTACCTAGCACACTGAGAGATTTAAATTCACTGAAATTTTGTGGCTGGGTTAGTAGATAACAATCTTTTTCTATACAGTTTTAACGTGACAAGAATACAACATTCTGCATAGTACATGACAATATTTGCCACGAATTTTACATCACTGTTTTTTCATCAGTGATAAGTATGAAGATTTGAACATCTACCCAAGTTTATGAGACCTTATTGCTATTACAAAATTTCCACCATGAAATTAAAAAAAAAAAAAAATCTGTTGCATCAGAGGATGCACAACACAATTCATATGCTTTTGTAAACACAACTACTAGCAGTCATAGTAAACTGCAGAGGAAATGTTAATGTTAACTGCAGAGGAAGTGTTAATGTTAACACTTCTAATTTTTAATAAATAGAACTCATACTATGGAGAATTGTTTTCCTCCTTAGACAGATCTGAAATTTGGAGAGGGTAAAAACTTTGAGTAGAATAAATAAGCTAAGTATAATGATTATAGAAGGGAATACAATCTGAGGAAAGCCCAAAGAGGCAACAAGACATTCTTTTGTTCAGGAAAAGAGGACTAAACATGAGGTTCCCAAAATGACAGAGAACTAGCCAGCTGCAGGATCTAGGAATCTAAAAAATCAGCAGCGTTGAAAGGGCTTTATGGTTTAAGGGTGCACAATATTTGCAGTGTAAAGAGCAAATCCTTTGAGGACATTAAATTTGTCCAAGTAACAGGTACTTATATGTGTTTTTCATGCTGCTGAATAAAGAACACTAAATTTTAACATTAGCTGAAAAACTAAAAAAGTACTTTCACCAGACACATGGAAAAAAAATCTAAAAGGGTAACAGGATCCAGTTTGTTACTAATAAATATTTAATTTTATCGATGCATATTATATCATAGCCTTATGAAATGTTAAGTCTAGTTCAGACTGTTAGTGCAACCTAAATGACTTGGAGATGAAAATCTTAAAATCACAGAAATCATTAGGTGTGACCGGACCTCTGCAAGTCGTCTATGCCAAGCTCCTTCTCAAGCTGGATAAACTTGAAAGTTATATACTTTTATGTTGTGTAAGGCAAGATTTTGCCTTCTAAACATAAACATCTACTCTGTGCTAGTTGCCTAAGCATTCTTTATAGGCAATGGAATGTAAAGGTTTGTGACAAGCCAAAAATAACTAATTTCACTTTAAAACACATGCTCAGGTAGGAAAAATTGTACTCTTTAAAATTCCTAACAAACCCAGAAAAGTTTTGGGGATTAGCAAAGGAGAACCTGCTTAATTATGGAGTTGAAAATATACATTAATTTGTTTCTCTTATTTCTTTAAATAATAAACTATTTCTTATTTAACATTTATAATGTTAAATATTTTTTATAGACATTTTATTTAATATGCTATTGATGTATGTCATATTAACATGAACAAAACAAATGGGTCTAGACTATGATTGTCACTTGGAACACAGTGGTAAAAGCTTGAGAATTACAGTCCCCACAATAACTCTGGTTTTGATTGTGTGCAGACCAAACAATATTAAAAATATAAACAGTTGAAGGGAAAGGTGGACAGATGACATTTTTAAAAAACATCAGTAAGGCCAGAAGATGCAGAAAGGCAAATATGTTGAGTTCTTACATCTTTACTCAAACAGATTATCACAGTAAAGTCTGTAGCAGATCCCTCAAAAATGACAAGTATATTAATGCTCACCAGTCGAAAAGGCTATTTTGCTCTTACACAATACATATTCTGAGTAGTGATGATGATACCTTATGTTGCATACTTGGCACTTATACATAGCCTGATTTTAAGCAATACTGCACTTTTCAGCAACATTAAGCAATTTCACTGGGAGCAATGGCAAGAGCAGCACATTTGAAAATTTAGCCACTTGTTTTGATACCTAAATATGAATTTAAGGTGTAGAAATTTAAAAACCCTTGCCCTTTTTTGTCACAACAAACAAAGTGCACAAAAAATCCATTAAAACCAAGATAAGCATAATTTCTAATTTATCATCTGGTCATCCAAAATATGGTGGTAATATGTGATCAGGTTTTTTTGTTTTGTTTTGTCTTTTTAAATAGGGTTGTTTTAATGTTTTAACTTTTCAAAGGTCTAGCTTTTAGCGCTCAAGTTTGAAGATTTGGTGATGGTAAGTTTCTTGAAAAGTAATCCATCAAAGTGTTTGATCCTGTGAACACTTGAAGTCTTAATGACATTTGTAGTACGTCTTAGATGAGTTTCATAAATGATCACATATGTTGCAAAGATAGAGCACAGACTTTACAACATCGGTTTGTACAATCAGCACAGTACAGACAGCTGTACTAAGAAGTTAATTTTCCTTTCTATGGCAAATGGCAGTTCATTTTGTCTATACGTAGAAGTAATTCAGCAACTATTTTTAAGAGAGGTGAATGAATACCTACTCCTACACTGAATTTCAAGAAGTTTATTTTATTTCAAACAAATTTATCTATTGCTATGATTTATAAGGTTATATTTCCTTTGAGCAGCACCTTGTATGGCAGTTGTTAGTTTCTTCTGTATGCACTCATTAATTGTTTACATGGTCTAATGTTGAGAAAAATGCATTAGTATGGAACGCATGCTTAATTCAACCATACCTGTATTGAAGGTCTGGATAAACCAAAAAGAAAAGATTTTTATTTATCTCTGTTCTTCTCTATCAACAGGTCAGTTCTACTTAATGTAGATGAGCATGACAAACAAAATAATTCACATTGCTTTAGTAGCCACAGAATATGGATTTGACTGCTTTTAGCACCACTTCTAACCCATAGGCCCAGTCCTGCATTTTAGAGAAATCATCCCACTGGGAATGACTAGGAGCATTTAGTTAAGAATGTGTTATGAAGTGGTTGAGTAAACTGAGATTGGCAAATGAATTATGATTTTAATGGGACTAGAAGTGTGTAAGCTAAATTATACTGCTGACCCAGCACTGGGAAAGGTAAACAATTGATTTGTTTGAAATATAGTATTTATAATAATGCTGCTTTTACCCTCCATTTTTTTTTAAAAAAGGAAAATTATAAATAAGGGACACAATTCATATTTCTTAATATATCTTCTTAAAATGTTCTATATAATAATACTGAATAAAAATTATGATCACTGAGGTAATCTTTTCCTTTAAAAAACCAGATTCAACATCACAATTTTCTTCCCAAATAATATCTTTCTTTCTATATCCTTATTGGTTTTTTTACTCTGATTTATTTGGTTCTTGGATTTACAAATTCTTTATGATATAACTATGCCAAACTTTTTGTTATTTACATTTTTATCTTTAAACTTTCAAAATTATAGGCATTATAAACCACTTTTCTAGAAATCCCTTTTCTAAGGCCTGTCGACAAATGGTGAAGACCCATTTCTTCCACTATTGTTCCTTAACAGGTTTAAATCTCAATTAGGATGAAAAAAAGTATGTGTTTTTAGCTAATACTATGTCATCTCTTTAATCATGCTGATTCTGAATAATTCACCCACTGTGGACGTTGCAGGACGAGAAACTATAGCTCTGTGTCTCACTGGGGGTAGTTTATTATTTCTGAGTCTGACAGCAGAAAGCCCTGGCAAGTTAATTGCTGCAGCAAGACTAGCTGGGAGTTTGCTGTTGATATATAGTGACTAAAAGGAGTGAAGGATATTGACTTTGTGCCTGTTACAGCACAAATATCTTCGTGTGCCTCAGGTTCCTCACAAAGATATGAGAAATAAATGTTTGCTCTTCATTTTCTGTCTGCACAATACAAATAGCCTTGGGCTGAACATGGCAACCATCATCATCATCATCATGGCTGGGCTTCGCGAACGAAGATTTGGGAAGGCTCTATCCACGTTTGTTACAAGCACGCTGGTGGCTAA
Source organism: Pseudopipra pipra (assembly GCF_036250125.1). Lineage (NCBI taxonomy): Eukaryota > Metazoa > Chordata > Aves > Passeriformes > Pipridae > Pseudopipra > Pseudopipra pipra. The sequence continues at coordinate 35,738,910 of NC_087581.1, forward strand.
TGAGGCCAAGAGGAGACAGACATATCCGATTGCAAAAGGCACAGCAGAAAGATTCCTTAGGTGGTATATTCTGCAAGACACAGTTCTTTCTGCGTTGCCTTTTCTCCTCAAGGGTGATCCTGTGTGTGTTCTCAAAGGAGACAGCTGCGTTATAGATGGTCTGTCTCCAGGCCTCCCAATTGGAGGCCAGAGTAGACCAGTGATGATGATCAGTATGGCCAAGGCTGAGATGTTGTTTCAGGGAGTCCTTGTATCTTCTCTTCGGGGCTGCTCTCATGCAGCAGCCAGTGGCAAGTTCACCATAAAGCAGGATCTTAGGGAGGTCGTGGTCCTTCATCCTTGAAATGTGCCCCACCCAGTGCAGTTGTGTTCTCAGCAACATGGCCTCACTACTTGTAACTAGTGCTTGTTCTAGAACAGGAATATTGGTCACATAATCTGACCAGTGGATATTTAGGATTGTATGCGGACAGCGTTGATGGAAGCGTTCTAGGAGACGCAGGTGGTGGCGGTAGATGACCCATGATTCGGATCCATATAAGAGAGTAAACAGCACAGTGGCTCTGTAAACACTGATCTTGGTGCTTTTCTTCAAGTGTTTATTTTGCCAAACTCTTTTATGGAGTTTTCCAAAAGCACTATATGCCTTTGCTAACCTGTTGTCTATCTCTCCGTCAATCTTGCCATTCGAGGAGATGAGGCTACCGAGGTAATTAAACTGCTGGACTGATTTGAGCTCTGATTGGCCAATGGTGATATGGGGATGATGGAAGACTTCCTGAGATGCAGGTTGATAGAGAACTTCTGTCTTCTTCAAGCTGACTTCCATCCCAAAGAGCTCAGCAGCGTCTGCAAAGCAGGATGTTAAACGCTGCAGAGCTGCTTCTGTGTGGGCAACAAGGGCGGCGTCATCAGCATAGAGCAGCTCCTGGACAAGATGATTTAAGGTCTTGGTGTGGGCCTTCAGTCGCCTTAGGTTGAATAGGCTTCCATCAGTACGATATCGAGTGTAGATACCATTCTGATCATCGAGGTCTGCTGTGGCCCTTTGGAGCATCATGCTGAAAAAGATTGTGAACAGGGTTGGTGCAAGAACGCAGCCTTGTTTCACACCATTGGTTATTTGAAGGGGCTCAGAAAGTGCATCGTCATATCTGACTTGGCCGTGCTGATCCTCATGGAGTGAGATGATCATTTTAAGGAACTTGGGGGGACAACCTAAATGTTCCAAAATCTGCCAGAGACTTTTTCTGCTTACAGTATCGAAAGCCTTGGTGAGGTCGACAAAGGTTACACAGAGACCTTTGTTCTGTTGCTTGCACTTCTCTTGCAGTTGTCTGAGAAACATGGCAACCACAGCATAGAGAATACATATAAAAAAAGAGAGGAAATTGCAAATTAACATTATTCCAAACATTTCTTCCTGAAAGTATGAAATTAAATTTCAATATAATAGTTTGCATTTTATTGAGATGACAAAAGGATAAATTAGTTGTGTTTGAGGAACACTTGGCTGGCAATTACGTTTTCTGATCATTCATTTCTGATCTTAACTAATACTAGAAAAAGTAAAACCAGCATGGGAAATGTTACCGCTAGTTAATGAAGTAAACTCTTGCTGGTCATACAGAGTTGTTAAGTGAACCCAAACAGCCATTTCCCAGGAACAGCTGCTCCTTTCTTCCCTTCAATAACAGAACAGTATTTGAATTATTGAGGTGGAATGTCACCCTTCTAAAAACAGGCTTACTTTTTTTAAGTTTTGTTAAAACATTCTCAAATAATAAATCTTTGTGTATAATAATGGAAGTATAATTATCACTGAAGATACCATAATACTCAGTATGTTTTTTCTGGAAAAGAACAAATATCAGCTTTTCCATTAAAGAGAGTGTGCTGCTAATGTTTTTGACTTCTGTCTGTCAGGAGAATAAACAATAAATAACTGTCTGTTTCTTCAAATAAACAGCCTCTTCAGAAGAGAAAGCATAATTTCCACACTGCTTTCAGAGGATCTTTTGGCAGTGCGCTTTTCCTGGAATCCAGAAAACCTCTCTTCACTTGTTTACAGTTCTCTTTAACTATACTTAATTGTCCTGCAATCCAGTTCTGCTTTTTATTGTGGCAATGAAAACTATCAAAGAAATTCCTTTTCTGAAGGTATTTCAATGAGAGATACTAACTATCAAATGTCAGATCACTATGCAAAACATAAAATATGGCCCAGTTTTTATTCCATTTATAGCACTTGTGCATCAGTACGACTCTACTCACTTCCACAGAGTTTTTCGTCTTTAATGTCAGTAAAGGAGAGTCAAATCTACCCTAAAGAACAAGGTGCAGCTACTTATTTCCACAGAAAAGCCAGGGACACTGTTCTATGTTTTAGAGCTCCACAGAACAAAACAGAAGCTGGTTTTCAGGTCATTTGAGGGGGTGTAGGGCCACACCTTAGCTGCTAAGCCTCTTGCAGTTGTCATATCATCTATTTTAAAAATATTTGCTTTTAAATACAGTGAAGTAATTGTTAATCTGTCTCATATGCTTTATTTTTTGCTATCTCAGCATTTAATCTATAGAAAACATGTAAATCAGAAAAAAAAATCTTGTGGACACTAGAAATTAGAAATGTGAGACAAAGATCTAGTTGCAAGGAGTATGCCCTGGTGAAAGATACTGCAGTTTGTGTTACTGGTGGGGAGGTAAAAAGAGGAAAAAAATTCATACCTTTGTTAGCCCTTGGTAAGCTGTATATACCTATCCAGGCCATCTATTTCAATATACTACTAATACTTGCTTTTTGAGTGGAATTTATTGCAATTTTACTGTTTAACTTACATGTATCTTCATTCTCATTTTTGATCTTGGCTTCACTGCTCTCTCCTTCAAGACTTGAAGACTCTTTCAGGACTCTTTTTCAGGACTTCTCTCATTTCTCACTTTCATGTTGTGATTTCAGGAAGAAGAGGAAAGGTAGTCAGTCCTTTCACATGAGCTCACCTCTGTTTTTAACCACTGGTGATGTCAGACTTTCAAAAGGATAAGAAGGTAACATTGATGACTGCTAAAGTTACAAATGCTACGAAAACAATACCACAATCTTTTAATGCATTTGTCTTCCAGATTATTACGTTCATTTTCTTTTGATGTAAAGAGATAGTATGAAAAATGTTGCTACTGTTTATCTCTGTGCTTTTCTTCCTTATAATCATGAGATGACCTAACACATTCTTTAAAACTCTTTCTTCAACTTATAGTCTAGAACCCTTAAAATAATTTATCAAAGCACTCACTTACATTAGTGTGCTGAATACAGTTCTGGTATTCACAAAAGCACTGCACTTCACCACTATCTGCACATTGTGAATAATCTAAACACATTTGAAGAGAATCAGACGTTTTAAAATATCATAGTCAATGCTAATTGTAATAACACTCTCAAAACAAAACAAAAAAAATCAAAACCTTCCACAATTGTTCGACTGTATCACATGTATTAAGCTCAATATATTACATTGATTATATTGACACATTAAAACATGATGTCCTAACAACGTATTTTCCCACTGAAATTTTACATATTTAAATATATGATTTCTGATTTATGATCAACTAGTTTTCCTGTACATGGGAACAGAATAACATTGGGACAATTGTGATAAATGGTGGCAGCAAGACTCAAAGACATACATGACAACTGAATTGCTTTTTATGCCATAACTGGTGTAAAGTTTATGGGGGAGACAAACTATCTTTCTTCACTCACTGTCCTTATCCTTTATTTCTAGGGCACTCTGGAGGGCATAGGAATGTTACTGATCATTATACAACAAGTTTATATATCTTTCCAAATGCCCTGGACTGCTACCAGGGCTCGTACTTCTGTGTTCTTTCATGAGTAAGAAACCTACCTGCTTTCCTAAGTGTTCTAAGCCTTGATTCTATTATCACAGTCTTCTATGCTAAAACTATGTTTATTTCCCCAATATTGTCAGATCAAGAATCCTTCAGAATAATGTAAACTTACAGCAATTGAAAACTGCTTCTGGGCAGTAAGATGTGATAAATATACTTTAACCCATATTGTTGAAAAGCTCTGTAAATTCTAGAGAAAAAATATTACTGATCAAAAATTATTTAGCTTTTAGCAAATCATCTGCTAATTATTTTCCTTCTTTAAAGTCAAGCCTAAAAAGCAGAGAGTAAAAGCACACTATTCTGCAGTTCATAATCTATAAATATCTTCATAGGCACAATTTATTTGCTTAGAATGGATAAAAAGAAATTCAGATTTCACTGAATTAAATAGGATTAAGTTTTGATTCTGTGTATATAAAATAAAATGAAGTGAGATTATTCCATATCTAAAATTCTAGATATGTGGCTTCTTTAAAGTAGAAACCTCAATCACTTCTAGCATGATTCTATACGAAAAGAATAAAAGGAGAGAAGTAAATGATGAGATCTGTTTTAAGAACTAATGTACTCCACCTCATAATTTCTGGTACTAATTTCTAACAAACATAGAAAAATTTCACCATGCAAAAGAGCAACTTGCTTCATTTCAAGAGTTACCTAATGAAAGCAGAGATTGTATTTAACAACAAAAAAAAGATTAGAAAGCATAGTCTTACTATAGCATGTTAGGCTCATGGTAATAAGATTACAGAATTAAGCCCTTAGGAAATGACTCAGAAAATTAATTAAAATTGCTTATAAATCATGCTGGCTTGATGTCCTAATGGCAATACTCTGTGCAATGACACAGAGACATTAGTTTGATTCCTCTGCTCCAGTCTCCCTCACTCCTTGAGGCAGTGTGAACTAACAGTATCATGGAAACAGAATATTTAGTTCAAGAAATTGTATGGACAAGAGAATCAAATCTTGGAGGACTCAGCACGATCCTTGTAATTGATTAAAGAGTGGCATTGACTTCTTTCAAGCTGAAACCTTCTGTAGCATGAGACCTTTATGGGGATATTGTATAAAATGAGCTAAAAAGGGTTTTGGGGTTTGATGGAAAAAAAAAGGGGTTTGTAAAAAGCGTTTTGTTTACACCTAGTAGAATTGTGATATAAAAAAATATAAAGAAGGCATCTCACTGTCATCTTAGAAGAAAAAAAGATATTTAGCCATATGTCTTTATAAGCATACCAAGGAAGATCATAAATTAGCTAATGTAAATAGTATTTACACTTCTCACAGCAACTGTGTTACCTTAAAAATAGTTTATATCAAGGAAGGCAGGGTGGATTGCTCTTACATGAAACAATTTTCAAGTGTTTTCACTCTAAAGAGGCTGTAGGATATTACTATTCTCCTGCATACTTAGAAACACCTGCCAAATACATGTAGGTCACCTTCCAGGAGGCTGCTGGAAGCAGTGCTTAGAGAACCTGCCAGAATCCTGCCTGAAAGACTCTGCAGTAGGTGACATCCCCGTTTTAGGACAGCCCTGTCCATTGACAGCTAAAAATTCTTCTAAAAAAGTGCTCAGATACCAGGAGGGGCATGTTAGCAACTCCTAGTTGCCTGTTTTAACCAGTTTAGAACATTTACCTTTGAACTCAGAAGGAAACAACTTAGCCAGTTTTCTGGCAAACAGATTGAAGTGTAGCTAATCACCACAATCCTGATGAACTTGAAATGAGTTTTCCTGTGACAGAGAACTAAGCTTGAGAAATAACTGACAAGGTAATTGTTCATTTAGGAATTATCAACATATTTCCTATTGTAACAGTGCATATTCATTTGACCATAAATCAAAATTTTTCTGTGTTTTTCCACCTGTCTATAAAGGTCCATCTTGAAATTCAGAGCCCTGAGCCTTCTAAGTACAGCCAAAATCTCTGTGCATGACTAAAATAAATTCCATAATACCTTACACTGATAATAGAACTATTTGCAGTGGAGTCATTAAAAATATTACAAATGTTTGTCTGTATTCACCGGAGCATCAACCTGTATTAATCTCACTCTTTTTTTGTAAGATGTAATAGTAAATGTGAAGACAGATCTGCACAGTATTAGTCGCAACTGTGTGCTCAGAACACAAAACCTCATTATGATAGAACACAAAATCTCTGGAAATAGAAATAATAAAAAATATGTTTTAAGTTTGCTAAAACGCTTGTCATTTACACAACTGAGACTGTGAAAGGCATTTTGTGACAGAACAGAGAAATAAACAGAAGATGTCAGACCGACACAAGTGTAAGGCCCCAGGCTACAAGCTACAAGCTCACGGAAGGGGTTTTACATTAAAAGTATAGAAAGCTCCAACAATATTAATAGAAGAGCTTTGGTTCTTGTTATGGTTTTGAGTTTAGGCCTTCCTTCCTGGTCACCAGGAAGGAAGGAAGGAAGTATTCCATCCTATTCCTTTACGTAACCCAGTATATAAATAGATGGAGAGAGAAGCCTCTTCCTCTCTTCCCTTCCAGAGAGGTTTGGAGACAGCAGAATCCCACAAGGCCGGTCTCACTCCTGTGGGGGGAGCTGAGGCCTGGCCGGGCCTACGGGGCCTCTTGTTCCTGCTGATCCGGGGTCCGGTAGTGTGGTGACGGCGTTTGGGCGATTGTGCTATCCCAAGGAAAGTATTAAGATATTCTTTTGCTAATTCTTTAGTTTGCTAGATACTGAGGGGTTTTTTTGATTGTGTATATATATCTGTTTTGGGGTTTTTTTGTTCTTTTTTTTCCCCTTCCTTTTCCCTTTCCCTTTTGGAATTGTATATAGTATTTCAACTGTATATAACTGTAATATATGTAAATACATATATTTTAATATTGTTTGGCTAGTCTGGATCTTTTCATAGGTTTTTTCCTCTTTTGCTCTTTGCCAGAGGTTTTTGTGCTGGGTCTTGGGGACTTGGCGGGGAGTCAAATCAAACTTAGACAGTTCTTTTAACACCTTAGAGAGAGAGCAAAGGAGAAAAGCTGCATACATGTTCTCAGGAGGTACTTTCATTGGTAAGCTTCAGAAAATAAGGGAAATTGACAAAAGTTTAAAGGGTAACATTCAATCAAAATAAAGCATTCTACAAAGCATTGACTTAGCACACGGTAACCCATACAACTTAGCAAAATCCAATCCATTCAGTTCCAAGTTATCCAAAATATTAAGAAAATAGATTAAGAGTAGAAGTAAAGAAAAGAGAGAAAAAGAGGAAAATTATAGCTACCACCAGCATCCTGTGGAAGTCCAGCTCCCACATGTCGAGGTGGCAGGGTTGAAACAACATGAAGAGCACACGATGATGTATTTATTTGCTTTGGCCTCTGTGTCCACAGCCCCCAGACGGGACTCCCAGTGATCCAGCCTATGTGAAGCTGGGTCAGAGGCTCTGGAGTGTGGTGTGGGCAGTGCTCCTGGACTGCTTGTGACTGACAGCTGCCCCAGGGCTGCCCCGGAGGCTCGCAGGGTGTCGGACAGGGCAGCATTTCACCTTCGTGAAATTCAACGTGTCCCTTTCACCCCACACACACCCTTGAGTTGGTTCAAGCCAATAATAAATATAATAATCCAGTGTCTCACAACATGAGGATGCAGAACTCTCATATAATGTCACTGCTTTAACTATGGGGTGTCTTAGTATGTTGTATGGCTGTAGCTCTGTAAGGGATTGATACAAATCCCTGAGGCAAGATAGGAAGGGAATGTTAGGAGGACGGTCTTTCTTCATATCTTAAGCATACTGGGCTAACTCATGGAATAAGCAGCAGGTTGGCCAAGACTATGAGGGTTAGGATGATAGAGAGCAGGAAGAGTAGCTTTGTGGTGTTACCAACCACCCTACCAAACAAGGAAGTGGACAAAGTTCTGCTTTAAGCAACTCGGGGAAGTCTTTGGTTTACAGGAGACATTAACCTTGACATCTGCTGTAAGGGCAACTCACTGGGACACAAGTAATACAGGGGTGAGGGTGTTGGAGTGCTCTGAGAACAGCTGCTTATCACAGAAGCTGGAGGAGCCAGGAAGTGGCAGAAGCTCTCCTGGATCTGATACTTAAAAACAAGGAAGAACCAGCAGGGGATGATATAATCAATGTAGCAACCATGATACTTAGGAAAATGTGAAGATGACTCGGGAGACTGGCTTGGCTAAATGTGGAGCATATAACCAAGGTTAAGTATTAAATAGATCTAAAAAGGAGCTGTGAGAACAGGCTATAAAGGAAGAATGTAGAACTGTTTACCACATATGCAGGAATACTATCAGGAAACACAAGGCCCGCTTTCAGCTGAGACCTGCAACACGAAAACTTCTATCCCTGCACTAGCAGTGAAAGAATAAACAATGAAAATCTGGACTCGCTGCTGAACAGGATGACTGACTTCATCCAGCGAAAATGGCTGCAGATAAGGTACAGATACTCAATATTTTTGTCTTAGTCTTCATCAACAAGGTCTCAGGTCTTTTTGCCTAAAGGTAGAATTCAAGCAGGAGAGGAACTATCAGCATTTATTGAAAATCAAGGCAGGAGCCTAGTCCATGGAACAAAGTTTCATAGAATCATAGAATGTTTCGGGTTGGAAGGGACCTTAAAGTTTCACTAGTTCCAACCCCGCTGTTGTAGGCAGGGATGCCACCCACTAAATCAGGTTGCTCAGGGCTCTATTCAAACTGGTGTTGAACACTTCCAGGGATGAGGCAGCCACCACTTCTCTGCCTAACCTGTTCCAGGGCCTCACTACCCACTGAGTAAGGAACTTCTTCCTAACATTTAGTCTGAATCTTTCCTCTCTTAGTTTAAAACCATTCGCCTTGGTCCTATCACTATCTGGCCATGTAAAAAGTTGCTCCCCCATCTTTTTTGTAAGCCACTTTTAAGTACTGAAAGGCTGCTATAAGATCTCCCTGGAGACTTCTCTTCTGCAGGCTGAACAACTCCAATTCTCTCAGCCTTTCTTCATAGGAGAGATGCTCCAGCTCTTAGATCATCTTTGTGGCCCTCCTCTGGACTTGCTTCATCAAGTCTACATCTTTCTTGTGCTGAGGATCCCAGACCCAGATGCAGTACTGCAAGTGGGGTTTTATGAGAGCACATAAGGGGACAGATCACCTGCCTTGAGCTGCTGACCATGCTTCTTTTGATGCAGCCCAGGATGTACTTGGCTTTCTGGGCTGCCAGTGCACACTGTTGGCTCACGTCCAGCTTTTCCTCCACTAAAACCCCCAAGTCCTGTCCACAGGGCTGCTCTCACTGATGTCATCTCCCATGTACCCACGTCTGGGTTTGCCCTGACTGAGATGCAGGACCTTGCACTTGGCTATGAGGGATGGAACAGAGGGCAGAGTGGAGTGGAGATGCCACAGCCTCCCTCCATAGAAATCCCTGCAGGGAGGGGAAAAAGATGGTACTTTATAGCTGATAACCTGTATAGCACCTTTCAGACAAGGGAGATAGAAGATTATGTCCTGCTGCTGAGCCAACAACTGTGGGGAAATCTCTCTCCTCAGATGAACTTGATTTGTTAAAGCCTAACTGTAATATTCACGCACACCTCCATCCCAAAGTTAGCTGCCTCCAAGGTATAACCTCACCCTCCCCATCACTACATGTGCACCCTTTATTCTTTTGGCTGTATCTTTAAAAGTGATATGAGAAAATTTTACACCAATCAGAAATAAAAGTATTTATGACTAAAGTTACTCAAGCTTCACCTAAACATAAAGAAATAGCATAAAAGTAAGTTGAGAATGGGGAGTAAATCAGGGAAGACTCCATTGAAATTGGTGGCATCAGTCAACAGGCTGAACCTGTCTTCTCCCTATAGGGATGCCTATTAGATGAGAACCATTCCCTACCACACTGAATACTGCTATTAGGATTAGAGCTTGCTTCATAGTATATTGCTTTAAATAAGTTTTTACAGTCAGATACTATCACCATCAATCTTTGAACCCTATTAACCTGTCACAATTTTGTCTTAATAAAGAGTGTTATTCTGTAAACTATTAGATTGAGTCCTTCACAGGCACTGGCAGTTGCTGGTAGCAGACAACACATTCAAATAGAGTGGGAAGACCTGCTGAGGCGTGTCGCTCACACTGCTGGCTTAGCCCCCTGGAAAAGGGCTGTTGAATAGCCCTGCAATTCAGTGGAACTGTTTTGTGCTGAGTCCCCATAAGGGGATGCTGACAGACTGATCAGCCACGAGGGTCTCACCTTTCCTGGGGCACTGACAGACAAATAAATCACTAAGGGCCAAGGAAGTCTTCCCACATTAGGAGTCGAGAAAATCTCCCCTTTTCTTTTGACAATTACCTTACTTTCTTCAGTCCCATTCAAGTGGTGTCTTACAAAAAAATGAAAATAATAAAAATACTTTATTGTGAAAGATTTGGCCTTACAGTGTTGAATTTTACAGGTTTAATAGTGTTATTGGTGGTAACTATTTTCCTTGGCAATTCTGTAATCCAGTGTTCAATTCTAATTTTCAAATATAATCCTAAAATTACCCTAAAGATTGTATTTGATATAATGAATTTAACAAATATTGACTTAAATGCCAGTATCATTGTAAGTCAGACTTAAAGGCTTTAGAAAAATTAGGGAATAATCTCCAAACCTCACTCATCCATTAGAAAAACTGCGTTCTAGCCACTAGATATAAGTAGTTTTGAAGGCACTGCAACTTCAGTAGAAGCATACAACATCTACGTTTTGAGAGTTCTAATGTAAGCATAATGCTAAAGTAAGAATTTATATTGGTAGCTTCATTATAATAAATTATTGAACCAAAGGCAAAATTATGTGTGAATTTGTTTGGTATATTTGAGGATGTAAGGCTGGGAATATTGAAACTGTTTCATGTCAGTACTAACACATGGATGAAATTTGCTTATTCCTTCCTTTCCAAAGGTTTAAGAGTATGGAATATACCTTGGTTCAAAAGAGCTGAATTAAAATGTGACTTAGGGTCTCAGAAGCATTGCATAAATTAGATGGTTTTGTTTGCAGGTATTAAAAGTAACGTCAGAAACACCAATAATTAAACCATAAGTCTAGAGGAATAGTGAAAAAAAAAAGAGATTAAATTGAAATTGCATAAAGAAAATGAGTATTTGTATTTTTTCATTTAGACTATACTGCTTCAAAGTGTTTATGTCTTGTATCACGGTTGAATCAATTTGAAAAGTGAGAGATAAGTCCTTTGGCATTCATGTACTTGAGTCTAGAATTGCTCTTTTTAGCTATTATTCATTCAGACAAGTAATTTGAAATATATAGTTTCCTTTCAGAAGACATTTGAAAGCACAAGCTCACCTCCTTTTTCTGAGACACATGTTTCCAGTGTATTGTGATTGTGCTGGCTCCCTCTATGTAAACCCAATATGGCTTGAAACATACATGAGCTTAGACTAATAACCTTTTTCTGCAGGATCCTTCAGTTGTGGGCTCAGTCACCCCTCTTCTAGTATGTAAATGTTTGTGTCCACACAATGCATCCACAAGCCATAAGTTTGAAAAGGATCTTCAGTAAACATCGTAAGAGTAAATCCACATTTATTTTACCCCATTGCCTAAATCCAAGTATATCCTTGCCTGCTGTATAGATGATCTGCATACATCTGTCTCTTCCAATGTATTAGAATGTATTTAGAGCATACATTAATGGTAATGGCAGTAGTAATGATTACAGCACCAAAGCAAGCTCTTTTGCCTCAATAGCTACTTAGTAGAATCTGAGTCAATGAGGAAGAAAATAAAAGGAAATCATGCTGGAGATAGAAAAGCGAGAACATTGACAAGAGACCTCAAGAGGTTCACAGTGATGGGTCATTGACAAAAGGGGATATTGTGGCTCTCTTCCTCTCAAGAGGGTTATCACTTGCTTAGGGGAAGAAAAAGAATTTGTGTTGGGACTGTCTTTAGAACCATACTCATTTCACATGTCAGAGTGTGGAATGTAGAGTGTAGAATGTACCTGAAGGTTCTGCTTCTCTTGCCAAACAACCCTTACAGAACTTGCCCTATAGAAATAAGACAGAAAGGTTCCTCTTCCAAATACTATGACATGAAGGAATACAAATAGGCTGCTATTTCTATTTCCATCTACTACATAGTGTTAACATTCTCCACTGATGATTTCATTTTCCATCAATGCCTTTCTTCTTCATGTGAAATGAACAGTGGGTAACAAAAGAATTTATGCTGGGAGGCTCTCAATGACCACAGTATAAAATGGTTTGGAAACAGTACGGAATAAATCGGAACTCAAATGTCATAAGGGAAAAAACCAAAAACATAGCCTCTTTCCTATTATTTTCACAAAATTGCCACAGAGTAAGACCTATGCTACCTGTTGAGTGCCTCTGAAATCCTTTCTGGAAATAGGTCGAAGATAAGCTAAAAAAAATTGAAGTTTAAGGATGAGGGAAGTATTCACATTGAAGAGTCCCAGCCTTTCAGTACTTAAGGGAAGCCTATAAGAAAGAGGGGGACAATCATTTTAGCAGGGCCTGTTGCACTAGGACAAGGGCTAATGGTTGTCCACTGAAAGAGGGTTGATTTAAATTAGATAAAAGGAGGAAGTTTTTTACAGAGGGCAATAAAACACTGTCACAGGTTGCCCAGAGAGGTGGAGGATGCCCCATGACTGCAAATGTTCAAAGTCGGGTGAAACAGGGCTCTGAGTAACCTGAGCTAGTCAAAGATGGCCCTGACATTGGACTTTAAATGTCCCTTCCAAACCCAAGTATTGTATGATAAAGACATTTTGGAAGAAAGAATGACTTTGGACTTTTTAAAAGTAAGAATATGACTGAAGATTGTTAATATTTTGTGTAGGAACACAACTACCTGTTCTCCAACAGTCTTACTAATTAACCATGACAATCCTTAAAAGTGGCTGTTAATGCCAATTCCAAAGATAGAAAACAATAGGAATAGGTGAAGTCTACAATTGCATGTTTTAGTTCACAGTGAGTTAGCAGAACACATAGGAATGGTGTAGCAATGAAACTGTATATCATGGACGCAATAGTCCGAGCCCCACTGAGTATTAAGAGGTCACAGAATAGCAATCACAACCCACTTTTGAAATTTGATGCTGTACAGTTTCAGTATAACCAGTGTAGTTAACAACTATCCCAGCTTGTTTCCAGTTCTACAGGTAAAGATATCTTATACTCTTCATTTCTCACAGAGAAATGCTATTGAAAGAGAAATGAGTTGAAAGGAAAACTTTAATTATAGTAATTTCATTTTTTCACCAAAGAGAAAAAAAAAAAGAAGGATCACAATTCATTTATATAAAATATTCTTAACTTTATTTTGTGTATAATTTCTGATCTGTTCAACTGAAATAATTATACACTACCCAGAGTCATTGGATTAGAATAATGTATTAAATAAGTACCATCACTGGTATCCCAGCTATCATACACTGACTTTAAGAAATAACAATTTTATCCACATGACCATACTGTTCACCAAGACTGTTATTTTACTAAGCCTTATGATACAAACTCTCTGTTCATGTTCCAGCACACAGTAGGTGGGAGAATGGATTTGTTAAGCTGGGTGGGTTTAGCTTTCTTTTATGTGTTCAATTTTGTTCATTTACTTATTGTACACATATGGTGGTAGAAGCTGCTAAACAAGGCAACACATAGGAATGAAGGCAAGATTTCCAGTATTTGCTTTAGAAGTTTTGTTATTAAATACACATTTCTTCTGTGTCTCAGGATTTATACCATGGATTCTTGTAACTCTTTCACCAGATATGCAAAAATTTGGACCCATAAAGTGAAAAAATAATGGCAAATCAATACAAAGTTCTACAGACAGAAGCTATGGCAATAACATCAAATCTTCTGTAGCTTCCAAACAACGCAATTACTTCCCAAACTACATAAGTGGGAAATACACTTTTCCCATCAGAACAGTACAAATTATATTTCTTATTACTTTTGGAATTATTACATTTCAAAGCTATTTCAGAAAGTATGTTACCTTGATTCTAATGGAGTAAGGAATGTAAAAAAAAATCTTTGGTAAAATGAAGTCCTCAGTCAGAGATACACTGTAGGAAAAAAACCCCACACCTAGCATTCAGCTAACATGATTTTTTTAAGGAAGCTGACTTTTGCTTTCAGTCTCTAAATATCATGAATAATTAAGAAAATAAGTGGTATAATAAGCCTAAGGAGAAAAATGCATATTGCGTTAAAATAAACAGAACATTTAAAAATGTCATCACTGACTTGTATTCAGCTCTCCAGTAAAAATACTGCAGCTCAGGGCAACAGGAAATTTATTTCTCTAAAGGGCTTTTTTCTGTTTATTTAGGCATTTGACACGCGGTGATAGGCTCACTGAAACTGCCTCTTTTACACACTAAGCCTTTGGAAAGGCTTCCATTTTTTTGTTCCTAGAGGCTATTTGTTTCATGACAGCATTGTCTATATTCCTCAAAAAAATGCAGCATTTGTCCTTGTACTAAGTTCTTATCCTTTGATAAGAAGAAAACTAAACAGGGAAAGAATTGAAGGTCAACATGTGTATTTTTCTCTCAAGTGAACATAGTAGATAAATACTTTTCAGTGACTTCCTACTTGTTACAATACAAAGTTTATAGATGAATCAGGATGAACATCTACATTGCCATTACTCCGAAAAGCAAAGCAAGCCTTGGTTGCAAAACCTCCTCTCCAAACACAGAGCAGAAAGTGTTATGTTTCATTGTGCTTACTTCATCTTCTCCTTCTGTTCTTGTTTAGATTAGTTCAAAATTTAAGTTCATTACAGAAAATCAAACCAGCAGTCAATTATATTCTAAAAGTACAAATCAGCCCAAAGACAGCTCTTCTGAAATGCTGATACATGGTTCTATGTCAAGTTTTGGTAGAATGTTCAAGATGACTGTATGACTTGCACAGAAGCACAGAATACGTTGAGTTGGAAGGGATGCCCAAAGATCATTGAGTCCAACTCTTGGCCCTGCACAGGACCATCCCCAAGAGTCAAACCACATGCCTAAGAGCATCATCCAAATGCTTCTTAAACTCTATCAGGCTTGGTGCTATCACTACTTCCCTGGGGAGCCTGTTCCAGTGCCCAAACACTCTGGGTTAAGAATCTTTTTCTAATACTCAACCTAAACCTGCCCTGACAAAACTTCGGACCATTCTCTCGGATCCTGTCACTGGTCACCACAGAGAAGAGATCAGTGCCTGCCCCTCCTCTTCCCCTCACAAGGAAGTTGTAGACTGTGACGATACCAGATGAAGTTAAAAATCCACAAAATACTTCACACCAAATATGGGTTGATCTTGAAATAATAACAAGAGAGTGCCAGAGCAGTGGAGCAGAGAAGAGTCCCCAGGAGCAGAATACTTATTTAATTGTCAACTAGTTGTTCAAATAGACTTAAACAGAAACTGTAACAGAGCATAAGGTTAAATAATAGCTTGGTGGTAGCTGATAGAATGAACATATAATCTCAAGTTACCTTAGATAATTGTAATGTTAAAAAAACACACCCCAGGGAAATTTGTACATGCAAATGATAGTTTAATGAACAGGACCACGACCACCACATGCACATTGTGAATTTTGTTTTATAAGTGTTAGTGAACAATCACCTGTTTCTGTATAGTTCTTTCTTTGTTATACTTTTAATATAAAAGACTGTGCTTGTTTTCTAAAAGGTGTACTGACTGTATTGGATGCCTGACACCTGATTCTGCAGAACTGTAGTAAAATCAAATATCTTGATGCAGCGTGTTGATTGGCTCTTGCACACCGGCTGAAAGAACCCTGGAACAACAACTTGACTCCTTCACTATTCCCACCATAAAAAAATCATTTAAAACTGCCATTGACTTTCTACTGCTGGATTAGGAAACATACACAAATTGTTAGCCTTGTTTGTCTTTCTACATATTTTCCCATCCTAGGTATTTTAAAAATCTGGAACTTTGATTCCTGGAATCCCAGACAAGTATGGTAAGAGCACAAAGGTAAAAGTAGCATTTTTGAATCACATAATATTTTGACTAGAGAAGGACTTGATAATTTTCTATATTAGGTATTTTAAAGAACTCAAATTTCCTTTACAACTGGAAGTGTGAATAACAGCAGTAAGAGAAGATGAGGTAGTAAAAAAAGGAGACACATAAAAAGATATATGTAGTCCAATTTCAAGTAAGTATCAACAATTTGATTTAAGCTGTCCTGTGCAGGACAAAGTCTCTTAAAGTAATAGTTGAGGGTATCAAAGTTCAGGCAACTTCACAGTGAAATAAAACATTAGATACAGTTGTAAATATCTTTTCAAATCTCAAGTTACCAAAGTGTTACTCCCTCTCTTTCTTTAATTCCCTTCATCCACCAGTCAGATCAAGCAAACCAGGCTACTTTTATTATAAGAAACATAGTATAAATCCCCAGATAAATTGGAATAATTTCTATAAGACTTACTTACATGTTTGGAGAATTTGTAGATTAAAGTACTCCACTGGAGGAGTTGTGACTGTTGACAGACAGTAAGTTTGGACTCAAAATAACTTTGGAATCAGATTTATGTTTGGTATTCCTAATCAGACCACTGTAATGTTGAACAATAGTTTTAAAAGAGTTGAATTTGAAATACATATTGCTGTAAGTTTAGAACAGTAGACTCTAGTATTTAGGAGTACTTTTCACTTGTTTTTGATTGTGATACTGAAAAAAAAGTTCACTTGTGATGCAAGCAAAAACCCTCATGTAGAGGCACCTAAATCCCACCAATCGGGCAAAAACAAGGGTGTAACATTGATTTTGGGCAAATGAACACCTCTTAAAACTGCATATTAAGTAGGAACCATACCATCGAGCATAAAAAATCAGCATAATTTATGATCTGCACTGTATTAATCAACAGCGGTGTCAAAATGAAATTGACACTGAGCTTTAGGCACAGAGGTAACATTTTCAAAAATCATCATTGTCTGAAAGTCAACCAGACAACACAAGGAGTCTTCTGCTCAGAAAGACTCTGCTAACATATCACAGTGAAAGCTGGAAACACCCCTCAGAGTAGTTCACTGAAAACAAGCATTATTGGAACACTCTTGGGAGTGGGTGCAGAGATTTTCCTCTAGTGAAAACAGATCTTCCTCTATGAAAACTGGGGCAACAGCAAGTGTTAGAGGAGATCAGAAGATATGAGTTGCTCACAACTCATGATTCACAGTTTTTATAACTTTGCAACACCTTTGAAAGGAGATAATTCCAGCTCAAGAAAAATTATAGAATATAACTAGAGAGATGCTATTATTTATAGATGTAATTGGAAAAATTCGGGGTTTTTTTCAGAGTACTGAATTTTAATATAAAACTTACATAGTGAGCAAAGTTCACAATGAATTCTACTGAAGAAAGAAGCAAAAATCACTTCCAACAATTAGATTTCAGTGTCTTGTGTCATATAGTGAAACTGGTGAATACTTAATGGATAGTTTCATTGGAAAGTATATCTGACTTTCTTGTTTGGCATATGTTTTATCAAACAGAATTTCTTTGACTTTTGTTGTGAAAGAATATCTACCTCATTCACCTCAGACTTCTGACTTCTTCAATTAATGAGTCAGCAATTTTATGGACAGGGGTGGGGAATGGGTGCTGTGGTCAGTTCATCACATGTTGTCTCTGCTTCTCCTTCCTCCTCAGGGGGAGACTCCTCACACTCTTCCCCTTTTTCAGCTGGGGTCCCTTCCACAGGAGACAGTCCTACACAAACTTCTCCAAACTGAGTCCTTCCCACGGGCTGTAGTTCTTCATTAACTGCTCCAGCGTGGGTCCCTTCCAGGGAGTGCAGTCTTTCAGGAACTGACTGCTCCAGCATGGGTCACTTGTGGGGGTCACAAGTCCTGCCAGCGAACCTGCTGCAATGTGGGCTCCTCTCCCTATGCTACCAGGAGCTTGTTCCATTGCAAACTTACCATGGGTTCACAGCCTCCTTTGACCATCCACCTGAGGAGGATAGAAAATTGGACTGGGAACGATTTCAGGCTTGGAGAGATATTTATAGAGCCTGAATGGACTATTATTCTATTGGACTGACCTGTTATTCCCCAGTTTGATACTGGCTTTACACCAAGTTTAATGTGCCCCAATGTTATTCCCTATAGTTTGTATGGTTCAGGGCTTCCCCTCAGTTTGCCAAAAGTTGTTTACTCCCCTGTTCTACCCTGGCTTTCCCGCTCATCTCTCACTGATTGGCTGAGAGTTGCCGCAGTGCAGAGTGAGCCCCCATTGGTCCTTTCCCCTGGATACCCATAAGTTACAACCACCTTTCCCCTGTCCCCAATCCTGCCTTACCCTGGCTTGTCAATCCCATGCTCCACCTCAGTTATAGAACCTCCCCTTGCTCCTACCCTATATAAGTCCCTGTTTTCTCCTAATAAACTGGCATTGTACCCAGACTTTCAACTGCGCCTGAACCCTTTTGTGTGGTGCCGCGTCCCTATCCCTTTTTTCCTCGGGCCGTGGCATCCACCTGCTCCAGCATTGGATCCTCCATGGGCTGCAGGGGAACAACCTGTCTCACTGTCGTCTCCATGATGGGCTGCAAGAGAATATCTGCTCCAGTGCCTGGAGTACCTCCTCCTTGGTGTCTGCAGTACTGTTTCTCTCACATATTCGCACTCCTCTCTCTCTGGATGTTGCTCCACAGCAGATTCTTTCCCCATTCTTAAATATATTTAAGAAGTGCTACTGCTGTGGCTGATGGGTTCAGCCTTGGACAGTGGCAGGACCATCTTGCCTGGCTGGCACCAGCAGCTTCTCAGAGGAGTCACTCATTAGCTCTGTTGGACATGAGAAAGCTTCTACAACCATCCCTGTAGCCGCCCTGCTTCAGTACCAAAATCTTGCCATGCAAACAGTCTAAGAAGAACACAAATACTCATTGGTGAATGTATAACGAGCATCAGTCACCTCTCTAGGAAGCCTTTTCTGTTGTTTGACCACCCTCTTGATAAAGAAATATTTCCCAGTGTTAAGCCTGAACCTCCCCGGATGCAGCTTTGAGCTATTCTCACATATTCATTACTGAATATTGGAAAGAAGAGATTCCCACCTCCTTCTCTGCTTCCCATTCTCAGGAAACTGTAAAGAGCATCAGTTTACTCCTCAGCCTACTTCTCTCCAAGCCTGTCAAACCCAAAGTTCTGAGCTGCTCCTCACAGGACATGCCTTCTAGCCCTTTCATCAGCTTTGTTGCCCTCCTCTGGATGCATCCAGGGACCTCCACATTCTTCTTAAACTAAACTGTGGGGCCCAGCACTGCACACAGGACTTAGGGTGAGGCCACACCAATGCTGAATACAGCGGTATGATTCCCACTTTTGGAGGCTGGTAATACTGTGTCTGATGCACCCCAGGATGGGATTTGCCCTCCTGGCTGCCAGGGCACACTACTAACTCACACTGAGCTGCTGCCAACCAGAATACCCAGATCCCTTTTTTTGCAGGACTTCTGTCCAGACGCTCCTCTCCCTGTTTATAGTCTCTATTCCCCTGGAGAGTCAGCAGCAACTTCCATTTTAGTATCACCATCAAACATACTAATGTATTAAGCTTCTGCATCTCAGTAATAGATAAAATATTGAGCAGAACTGGCCCTAGAATTCAGCCCTGAGTAATTCCGCTGGTGACTGACCACCAGCCAGATGTAACTCCTTTCATAAGAATTGCTCAAGCCCTGCTGCCAGTTCACAAAGGGTATGTGTACTTGCTTATCTCACAGCTAGACAACTTGTCCAGAAGCATGCTCTGAAGGATAGTATCAAAAGCCTTAAATGAAATCCCGAAAAGCTACATCCACCACTACCTTCTCTTCACCCACTGAGCACATGACCTTGTAAGATATCAGATTAGTTAGACAAGACTTTCCCTTTGTGGTCCCATGTTGACTGTGCCTGATAAACTCTTTCAATAGGATTCTTTCTGGTCTTCTCAATCATTTTTTCCAGGCAAGGGTTAGGCTAACCTGTCTGTTGTTTTCCTCACATCATTCTTGTAAATTGGAATGGCATTGGCTAGCTTCCAATTAGTGGAGATGTCTTTAGGCTCCCAAGGCCTTTTGTAGATGATTGAGAGGGTGTAGAGAACCAGACCTAAGCATGTCTTATCTCAGACATTCTGAGTATTGCTACAGAAAAGGTATGATTGGAGGAGATGATCTCGTTGAGGTGGGGCAGCATTGTTATGAGACAACTTCCTGCTCTGCCTTGAAACTCATGCTCAGTTTCCCCTCAGCTCAATTCCTGGAGAAGGGTTGGCTGTGCATGTGTGAACAAAACAGCATGAAAAATCTCGTTTACATAAGAAGCATGCACCAGGTTTACTATAAGAGGGGGAGGATTGGGCCCTATCGCTCTGTTTTTTCCCCTCTTTCACTTTTCTTTGTCTGGCAACCCCAGATCCACATGGCAGGACCAATGCAGGATCTGAGGACTGGTGCTGCTCTTTGTTTTCGTCCCTTGCTTTGTCTGAGCAAAGCATGGCTATCATATTCACTCCACACTTTGTACTGAACTCTGTATGTGGGAGTGGGGAGATTGTAAAACTGTGTTGTGCATTGCTGACCTTCCTGTAGTGGTGTTGTGTGGCTTCTGAGCCAGCACCTTTGTGTAATGGTATGTTGTGGCTTGTTAGCCAGCACCTTTTGAGGAGTTTGTTGTGGGAGTTGAGAATTTACTGAAGTGTACTGTACAAAATTAAAGGCTTGCTAGCCAACACCTTTGCAGTCTAAATAGTGGACTCATTGCCAGAGTTATGGCAACTGTACAATAAAATCACAAGAGTTCCCTGACATGTGGTCTGGTGTCTTTTTCCAGCCTGATGAGAATTTATAATAAGCATCATGTCCCATACCAGTGGGTCATGACAGAGGGGTCCTGCTGTAACATCCACTAACTCCTGCAGTACTTTGGGATGAATTCTATCAGGCCGCATGAACATCTAGTTGGTACAAATGGCCCCTTACTGTTTTAGAGTCCCCAAATGGAAAGTCACTCCTCCTGCAGTCATGGTTCTCTTACTCACAGGAGCAATAATATTAAACACTGAGGGGAAAAAAAATGCAGTTCACACAGAGTACTCTTGCTTATCTCACAGTCAGTGACATACTGCACTAAAAAAGCAGTAATGATTTTATTAGTAATCCTTGCTTTTCTTAGGAGTTTGGGGGTAATTCTAAAGAATCAACACCCCATAAAAATGCTCTATGACACCTCTTATTCATAATTCTTCAGTAACTATGTAGCTGTTAGCTTTAATCATACAAAAATGTTACAAATAAGTGGACATCAGCAGCAACACAGTTTCCCATGGTCTGTACTGGACAAGTGCAATTAAAATATGCATATTTATTTGAGAGTTATTGTTCTGGGTTTGGATGGAGCAGTGTTAATTTTTTTCACAGTAGCTAGTATGGGGCTGTGTTTTGGATTTGTGCTGAACACAGGGTTGATATAGAGATATTTTTGCTATTGTTGAGCTGCGCTTGCACAGTATCAAGGCTTTTCTGATTTTTGTGCCACCCTGCCAGTGCACCTGGGGGTGCATGGATAGTTGGGAGGGGACACAGCTGGGAAAGCTGACCCCAGCCGACAAAAGGGATATCCCAGACCATGTATCAGCATCAGCATACAGAGTCGGTGGAAGAAAGAAGAAAGAGGGAGATGTTTGGAGTGATAGCATTTGTCTTCACAAGCCACAGTTCCACATGATGGAGTCTTCCTCCCCTGGGGGTAGCTGAACACCCAGTCCAGAAGCTCCACACTTTTACTGGTTGTACACCTTAATTTTAGACCTCAAGAGATTTCACCCGCACAAGCCCTTGCAAAGTCTTTGATTGTTTGATACCTCAAGTTCACATTTGGAGAAAAACGTGACACATTGATGCCTTAAGCCCCTAATGGCTTTTTTTATTTTTCTAATATTTGTAAGACTGGTAAGAATTGTAGGTTTTAAAAAGCAGAAACCCCTTTGTCCCCTTGTTCCTTTCCCTTGTTTACACATTCCCTAACCCTTTTACCCCATTCTATGCCTTCTATATCAACCTACCCCTGAATCCAGTAGCAGTGTTTAGTCTTTTGTCAAGGCAAAGGCCTAGACTGTTTGGAGAACAGCATATCAGGGCCTAAACCACAGAGTACGATCAAAAACTAGGTAACAATGTACCCTTTGTACTCTGATGAGGCTGAAGATGATGAAGTAAGTGGTCCCAAAAAGACCCCAGACCCAATTCTCAGGGGGAGGGCCCGGGGCGGTCCAGAGGAAGGGCCAAAGGGTGGACACATCTGGGATTGGATGGATAATGTTATAAAATGTAACCTCTCAGGCACGGCCAGAGCGCGCACGCGTCTTATATCACCTACTGCCTTGGTAAATAAACCCTTTCTTATCTCACCCTTAATTAACTGCTCCGGAGATTTTTTCAGCACCAAAATACACAGGCAACACATTTTTGAAAAAAAGGGTTTTACAGAAATAACATGCAACTTCTCAAAAGCATTACAATAGACTACTGAGACTAGGAAGCATTGCGATAGTAAGGGAACCTTTGTTACACCCAGCAAACACAAACTTAAGTGAAATACAGAAAATAGGTTTTTAAGTTACCCCAAAGAGTAAAGGAAGAGAGGTTAAGAGAAGAAAGAATACAGAGAGAAAGAGAGGAGAGAGACATATTTACTATTCTGGAGGTAACATGTTGACAGGTTAGGAAAGCAGAGATCAAGGGGGGAGAGAAACCACTCGTGTGTCTGTTTATAGACTTGGGCCACTCTCCCCAGGCAGGATGTTTGGTTCACTGCCACTCCCTGTCCCTCCAGCCAAAGTGAGGGGTGCCACAGCCACTTAGAGGCTCTAGGGGGTGTGGTGTGGGCAGATCACCAGGTGGCCTTATTGATTGACAGCCCAGCCACACCGCTTTCCCTGCCCTGTGCAGGCACAGCCATGTTGGCTCCAGGCCTAGACTTAGCCCTTTACCAGCCCCCGCTCCACACAGACAACATGGTTTATTCGACCCATCAATCAATAAATCCGGTGAGATACTAATCTGGTCTCTGACACTGCCTGGCCATGGGAAGTATTGGACTAATCCCTTGTTTTGCCTTTCTTGCGTGCATGGCTTTTACTTTCATCATAACTGTCCTTATTTTAGCCCACAAGTTTTATCACTTTTGCTCTTCCAATATTCTCCCCAATGCTGCTGGTGGAGGAGTGAGTGAGCAGATGCACGGAGTTTAGTTGAAGCTGGAGTTAAACCATGACAGGTATAAATTTATGTGTCCCTTGAAAATGCACTTCGTCTTTTTATGTATTTAATATCTAAGAATTTGCAAACCCTCAAAGAGTACATCATGTAGAACTTCATCTGTCATTACATGTTTCAGGTGTTGCTGGCACAAAATTTCTATGCAAAATTATGAGTTGCTTTTCCAAAAATAAATTGCAATTTTTCACCTGTGGTTTGATGCCACAATTGCTCAGGTTTTTTAGCACATCAGGTGCTAATCAACAATTCTTATAACCAGCTTGAAAAGTTTTGGTTTTTTTTCTGAAACTGAGCAAAGGGTCATAATTAGAAGTAATGTATAATTTGAATGGGAAAAATATTTAATGAGACAAATTCTTGGCACAGACGATTACTGTGTTTTAAAAAAACAGATATTTAAAGCTTTTTGGAGGTTGAGGCATTAATAAATCCAAGAAGATGGCTTAGTAGATGGAAGATAAATTAAGTTGCTAGAAAAAAATTACTTTATGGATGATTTTGCACTATATCACAGAGATGCCAGCAGAATATATGTGGTATATACATGCATCACTATATTTTTGAATATGTATTTTCTCATTTCAGTATGTACAACAAGAAAAGCAGTTGAAATGTGATAGTCTGACTACTAGATATTAGTTCAGTGAGTGAAAATAAATTTTTCACAGCTAAACAGATTTACAGTCTCCATCTAAGATTTGACCTCTTAATTTTTAAATTTTACACATGTACACCATGCCTCAGAAAACTAGCTCTATATTAAAGAAACAGTCAGTAAAAAACTGTAGAAGAAAGTGGAAATGTTGAGGCTTATCTGTTGGCCATGCTTGCCTGCAAGCGCAGTACTATTTAGCACTGAGCCCATTTGCTGCAGTTATTCATAGGCTATAGCAGTGATTTCATGAACTAAAATATTAGAACTATATTACATTTGTACCATATGGCTTAGTAAGGGCAGAGAGAGCATATGCAGGAGAACAACATTTGCAGCAGCATACTTTTGTTAAGGGCAACTTTAATTTGGCTTTCAGCATTCTGATACTCTGTGTCTGGAAGCTTAGATAAATACCATGGTTTTCATGTCCATGCTTGACTCTTACTGTAATGTTCGTGCTTAAACAGCTGCATTTCAACGTGCTCCCTTTAGACCAGTTACTAATGCATCTAACTGCTTTCTCTGTCTTCTGCACTACTATGACACTGATACACAAAATACACTTTTCTCCAAATTTTGGCTTATTGGTGTGGATGGTGTAGCTAATTCTTCACTAATTTTTTTATTTATTTTTTTAATTACTTACAAAATGCTCCCCAACCTCAGAAGATATGAATATGAATCAGAAAGGAACAGGGTTAATGAAGGTCAATCATCCCTGTGCCAGATTCCAAAAAATTCAGGCATTTCAAAGTAATTTTCTACAGCTGCTTGTGGAAATTGGAAAACGTTTAAACAACACAACCTTAAATGTTGTTAAGTGATTTACTTTCAAAATAAAACTCTAAGCTTATATTTTAAAGCAAAATTTTACTTTCCCCCTTTTCTTGCTTTATTTCCAGTGGAATTGCTCGCAAGGTTAGGCATAGCTCCCTTGTCTGTAGAAAAGAAGGATCTTAGGTAAAGGGGTTGAAAATGATAAAATAAAACAAATAATCTATCTTCATTTTTTTTGATTGATAGCTTCTCTTTCTTCTACAGGAAAATGACGAAGTTTTGACAAAAATAATGATGGAGGTTGTCAGGCTGCTAAGAAGTGTTTTAGAAGGGAGTGAAAAATATTTTGTAAACAAACAATTAAGAAGATGTATAGAATTGTCAAATTATGTCATGATGAATATCCTTTATGAGTTTTTTGTGTAAGTCCAGTTGGAGAACTTCATAAATTTGTTTTGGATACAAAGGCTGCCTGCTTTTCCCTGTGGAATGGAGAGTTTTCTTTAGTTCATATTTGCCATATAATGTGTGGTCACCACACCACTTCAGTCATTTATGCTGCTGAGCAACCTATGTTGCTACTACAACTTGAAATTCATTTTGGATGTATTATGAATTCCTAGTTGGAAGTCTGGAGAAATCTTGTCAGTTTTGAAAATTAATTTCAGAAAATCATACAAACCCCAGACTTACCTACTCTTAGAAGTGATTCTTGACATCACACAATCAAAATGGGAAATCTTTTCTCACTTTGTAAAAGTCAAAGGCATTCTCTACATTTTTATTATTCTGTTGCAATCCAAATATTATTTTTCCATTCTCTAACTCTTTCTCATCACTATGTGATCAAACCATTGCCTGGAAAGAAAAGGTTAGATTTATCAATCAAAGTTTGCTAGCAGCCCTCAAAATAATTGAACCCTCAGGAGAAACAAGCCCTGCAATTTTTGTTATTGTTGTTGTTGTTGTTTCAATATCTCCATAAAAAGTCATTTCAATATGTTTGGTTCTGTGGCAGAAGATTTTATGAAGTGTTTATCCTTTTCATAATTGCAGAAAGCAAAGCTGACATATATATATCTATATACATATAGATATGTATTTGCTTGTTTTGTGCCGACAAAACTTTTTCACAGAATCCCAAATCACAGCATAAAAATAAAGATTTTTTTCAGACATGGTCAAATTAATCTTTGGTTGTTTGTTTTAATGGGATTCTGTTCTGATACCTAAAAAAGTACAGAAAGTAGCTCTGATAACAAAGTGATCATCTGTGATTTCTAGTCCTGCACTCTGGTGCTAGGGTATGTGAAGTGGGTTTCCGCAGTTGCTGGAAAGCTGTGGCTTACCAAACATCTTACACGACCACATCCTCTAACACAGATATTTTAAAATTAAAACTCTAAAAATCTGTTGCAATAAGCAAAAAGTCACAAGGTGTATAATTAGATCCTTCATACATATGTGAATGAATGAGGATACCGCTTACTGGACTACACATCTCCCTAACATTTTTAGGTCATGGTGGACACCCTGAGTGAGTTTGCTTCATACTGAAAAAACACAGGTACCTGTAACTAATGTCAGTCTTATACACACAAAACTCCAGATCTGAAACCTGAGAATGATTCTGACACTTTTTAATAAATTGACAAAAGCACACTCTGAAAACAGTATTAAATTTTATAGATTTGTTGTGGAACACATCCAGTGCTGGTAGCTTGGTATGCAAACTGCTGTTTGTGCCCTGACTGGTGGAAGAAGGCTAGAGCCCTGGGAAATGAGCTGGAAAGGGGCACTGCCCTTCTGCCTACCAAAGGGCAGCAGTCCTGCAATGCTGGCCAGCCAGGGGTGGCCGGTCACCCAGAGACTCTGCAGGACCCAATGAGAAGTGAGAACACCCTAGACTTAATATAACCATCAGACCAAGAGGCACATGCACAGGGTGCAAAGAGTGTGTGAGGGTCAAGCGCATGGACTGCAACAGTATAAAAGCCCAGGGATTCCTTTATTCATGATCCCTCCCCAGGGCATTACAGCTTGAACTATTATTATGTCGCTTCACAACAATTAAAGGAACCAGAGCTCTGAGACTCTGCTACAGGAAACCCAGGGTCAAGCCAGTAGCAGAAACTTGCCTGACAGTGTGAGTGTGGTATGGGCAGGGAGTCAAATGGGGCACCCATCAGTTCACTGGAGCTGCCTGCTGCAAAGGGGTTTTGGTCCCAGCAGTTAAAGAATCACATGATGTGAGTGTGACTCCCAGAGTGGTATCTGAATGGTCCTACAGATAACTTTTCCTTAACAGATTGCTAAAAGGAGAAGTGATTGTATACTACACTGTGTACACTGGGGTCCCCAACATAGAAAAGACATAGACCTGTAGAGTGAAACGAGAGAAGGGCTATGAAAATTATGAGAGGGCTGGAATACCTCTTCTTTGAAGAAAGGCTGAGAGAATTGATGTTGTTCAGCCTTGAGAAGAAAAGGCTCCAGAGTGACCTTTTGTGGCCTTTCAACTGGGGGGCTTATAAGAAAGATAAAGATTTTTTTACCAGTGTCCTTAGTGACAGAATAAGGGGCAATGGCTTTACAATGAAAGTTATTGTGTTGACTTTAGTAAATTTGGACATAAACTATAAACAAACTTGGAAAGTATAGGACATAGCTGTTTTGGCAGCCCACTCTGATCAGAAAGAAAGCTTATTTCTCTGAATATCTCAATAAAGAACCTGTTTCTGTTTAAACACATTCAGCAGATAACAGGCTGTCAGAGGATAGAAATTATGTGAACAATTTTTATTGCATTTCTGAGACTTTTGCCTTGGCATGGCTGGGTGCAGACAATAAAAAATACTATACCACTAAGATAGCTACAGGAGCTGAAGTTAGAACAAAGGTGGATTCTTGCCAGATGCCAAGGAGGAGTTTTGGCAGGTGACTAAAGTTTTCTCATCTCCTATGACCACCTGTTGTGATCCAATTAGCAGTGGACAGCAAAGTATGTTTTCCTTATGTAACCAATGTAGTGTGAACAAGAATTAAGCGTCATGACCACTATATATTCTGTATTTCTTCTAATAAAGCCAACATTTTGCTGGTCATAATGATCTGTGAGCATTCTGTCCATGCCTCTCCACCGTTAACAGGCATAATATACATGCTTGGAAACTTCAGGATGTACTTCTGGGGGATACAGCTCTTAGCCACAGGGTCTGAGTTACCCAGTTCCCCTTAAGAAAAGGAACAAAATTAAACTAGACTTTGGACTTCCGTAAGAAATTATACTTTCTGGTCCACAAAATTCCTCATATGAAATTGAACTTGAAGATTAATAGAGAACCACTCAAATTACACCTTAAATTTCTCAGTCTCAGCTCTCACTGAGGTTCAGGAGGGAAATGCTAGTACCTCCCCCAGGGCAGGTAGTTTCACAATGGGTGATTTAACTCTGTGAGTCCTATTTTCAGAATTTTTGGAATAGATGATCTGGGTTGTTGCAGCTGCCTATTATGCCAGTCCATTATGGCTCATTAGGAGAAATGATCCCTCAGTATGGATGTGAAGGTGCTAATGCCTCGCTGGAGGGGAGTCATCACAGCTGAGTCATTGGTGTGAAGACCAAGAGAACACTCCTTGTAGGATTCTTTAACACCCAGCTTGTAACCTGAGGTGTTAGGTGTGCTCTGGGAAGCTGCTGCAAATGATTCATTTATTAACAGTCCATCAGAAATGACAAAGAGGATGTAGCATACACAGTTTTGGTTATACCTATATGGTGATAAACTGGTCCCAGCCCCTGTAAATAGGACATGAAGAAAAAAAATCTCACATAATCCTGACTTATTCTATTTCTGATAATACATTGCTTCTTATCTTCTGTTTGTTAAAAGAAGTGAATGCATAGAACTTGGCAAAACTATATTGAAATTCTCTTTCAAAGTGAATTATGCAAATCTCGATTATAAATTCCATGAAAATACAAAACTAAGCTGATTCTTTTAACAAGGATGCTGCAGTTCCCTTAAAAATAAAATGTTTTTTAAGTGGATTTTTTTCAGATTTAAATAAAACTGAAATACACGTGTAGATTCACCACGAAAACCTTAATCTCCATAATGAAAAATTGTTCCTGGTTACTATTAAATCCATTATTGTTGACTGTAGAAGTCAAACTCTCTCAGCTGCTGAGAGGTTTTTTGCAGTTTAGTACAAAATTTGCTGTAGGACTTGTACTAGACACATTAAATCTTACAAGGAGGAGGTTTTTTTCATTAATGTTTGAAAGCTTTTGCAGCAATATTGTTTCAAACAAAAAGCATAGTGACATTTTTATGGCAGGATTTGTTGCCATAAAATTTCCTAATAATTTTTCTATAGATACCATGCCAGTAGCCAACAGTTTATTTGTATTGGGGATTATGAATTCATACAGAGCTGAGATTCTTACATATAGCCATTCATTATATAAGTTGTATCAGTACTTTGAAGGTTTTATTGAAATGATTTATAGAAAATCATTTATTGAATGATTTATAGAAAATTCAGAGATGGAGTTCTTTTTTTATATACCAATAATTTTCTCTGCAGCTTCTGGAATTCTGGAAGGGCAATGCTCATCTTTAACATTCTATAAGGTGCAATGTAATCCACTGTGTGAAAGAAACTAAGAGAATGGTCTCCATCACTTCAGCAAAGTCAAAAAGCATTTTGAGAATCTGTAGACTTTATAATGCTCTACTGCTTATTCCACAGAAAAATCTCTATTCATGTCTCCAAAAAATCTTTAATAATCAAAAATCCTGCACTAGGTTTTATCATGGGTGTAGCCGGAACACAGGGAAGAAAAAGGGAGAAAGTCGGTATGAATATTTTAACTCTTTTTCTCTGTGTATACCAGAAATGGTATCTCCGTTTCCTTTGGAAAGCCTTCACATTGAGTTTCATGGGAACAAAATAAAAAAGCATTAAAAGAATTGCATACTTCAAGCTATATGTGCCCTCTTTCACCTTCATGTTTTTGTTTGTTTGTGCAGATCCAGATGGATTTGAAAGTTTCTAACTGAATATAGTCGTGAAAATATTGCAAAAAATTTACAACTTGCCTACTCCTTCAAATAGTCAGAATTAACACATCCCTAGTGAGATTTCAATACTTATTTCTAGGAGGCATTAATTCCTGACTTCATACATGGTAGCCATAGAAGGATTTTGCCTGATTTGACAGCAGAGAACCTGAACTGTCTTACTTCACTTGCTGCTGTCTAGCATATGGTCTACAGGGGCTGAGATTTTGAAACACAAGTGTCCCTTTTCCCTTTGAACAGTGTAAAAATGGATGGCTGCATTGTTAAAGAACAAAAATAAAAGTACTCAAACTCTTGAAAAAGCTATTTTTATTAACTTGCCTAAATTTTAAAAACATGACATTGAATAACCAAGTTGAGGTGTCAAGCTAACTCAACTGCAGGGCAACTGCAGGTAATGTTCTAATTTGACATAATCAGACAAACACTGTAAAAATCCTTTGTTTTTCTTAGTATTCTCATTGCTAAAGAAGCCACAGGCTAGAAATGATGAAGTAGACTTATAAGAAATGATAGTATGACCCTGATCTGCTGAAAAATATTAATACAAAGCTAGCTGTGTCATGCTATTAAATATTTCACATGCATTAGGGAAATATCTTACATGTACTGAGGAAAAAGCATCATCCATTGTTTTTCAAAAACTAGAAAGAAAAAAAAAAGCCAAATTCTCTTCATCTCCAAGCATAAAAGAAACAAGGATGAGCAATGTTTGGTGTGATTTCTAATCCTTTTAATATCATACCATTAAAAATATGCCATGGTTTCTCCAATGCTTTCCGTAAGATATTTTTCATTGTGCCAGTTTCCCTTTTCTAAGCTATTCTCTATAAAACATATCTGTATAATAAATGGTTGCTTACAAAATCAGTACTTTTCTGTTTTAGAAATGCCTGATTCTTCTTCATTTAAGGACTTCCCTGTCACCATGGAAGGAAAAAGATAAAAAATAAAATACCTCCACATTCACCCTGAGAAAAGGAGGGCTGCGAACTGCATTGAAAGGACAGCTGATGCAGGTTTTCAATGACAATATGTTGTACAATAGAGGTTTCTGTCCAAAAAAAAAAGTAATGTAAAAATAAAATAGGGTAAAGGCACATTTGGGAATACCAGAAAAAGAAGTATTATTGAAGTTGTTTGCTAAATTTCACTAATCCTATTGCTGAGATTTAAAAGACAATCATAGAATCACAGAATGGTCTGGTTTGGAAGGAATGTTAAAGATCATATAGCTCCAACCCCACTGCCATGGGCAGGAATGCCACACACGAGGCCAGGTTGCTCAAAGCCCATCCAACCCAGCCTTGAGCACTTCTAGAGATGGGACATCCACAGATTCTCTTGACAACTGTGCCAGTGCCTCACCACGCTCAGAGTAAAGAATTTCTTTCTAATATCTAGTCTAAACCGACTCTCTTTCAGCTTGAAGCCATTCCCCTTTGTCTTGTCACTTCATGCTCTTGTAGACAGTCCCTCTCCATCTTTCTTGTAGATTCCCTTCTGTGAAAGACTGGAAGGCTGCAATAACCTCAAAGCCTTCTCTTTTCCAGGTTGAACAATGCCAATTCTCTTCATCTTTCTTCATAGAAGAGGTGCCTCATCCCTCTAAAAAACTTGGTGGCCCTCCTCTGGACTCACTAAAACAGGTCAATGTTTTTCCTATGCTGGGCACCCCAGAGCTAGATGCAGTACCCTAGCTGGGATCTCACTAGAGCAGAATAGAGGGACAGAATCACCTCCCTCGACCTGCTGGCCATGCTGTTTTTGATGCAGCCCAGGATGCAATTTGCTTTCTGAGCTGCAGGTGCACATTGCCTGCTTACGTCCAGCCTCTCATCCAGGAGCACCTCCAAATCTGTCTTGGTAGAGCTGCTCTTGAACTGTTCATCCCCCAGCCTGTATTGACACTGGGGGTTGCCTTCACCCAGGTGCAGCACCTTGCACCTGGTCTTGTTAAACCATGAGGGTTCCCCACTTCTTGAGCTTGTCCGAGTCCCTCCGGATTGCATTCTGTCCTTCAGCTACACCATTCAGCTTAATATTATCTGCAAACTTGCTGAGTGTGCACTCAATCCCTTGATGAAAATATTAAATAACACTGGTCCCAGTACAGACCCCTGAGGGACACCACTTGTCACTAATGTCCATCAGAACTCTGAGTCATTGACCGTACCCTCTGGATGTGGCTATCCAATCACTTTCTTATCCATCTAACAGTCCACCCATCAAATCCATCTCCCTTCAATTTAGAGAGCAGAATGTTGTGGGGGACTGTGTCAAAGGCTTTACACCAGTCTAGATAAATGACATCTGTAGTCCTTCCCCTGTCCACTGATGTAATCACTCCATCATAGAAGGCCTCTAAGTTGGTCAGGCATGACTTGCTCTTGGTGAAGCTGTGCTGGCTGTTTTGAGTCACCTCCCTGTCCTCCATGTGCCTCAGCACAGCTTCAAGTAGGATCTGTACCATGATCTTCACAGGCACAGAGGGGAGGCTGACAGGTTGGTAATTCTCAGGCCCACCTTTCTACCCCTTTTAGAGATAGGTACAAGGTTTTCTTTTTTCCATTCCCTTGGGACTTCACCTGACTGTCGTGAATTTTCAAATATCACAGAGAGTGTCTTGGCAACTACATCAGCCAAGTTCCCTCAGGACTCTTGGATGTATCTCATCAGGTCCCATTCACTTATGTACATTCAGGTTCTTCAGGTGGTCATGAACCTGATCTTTACTTACAGTGGGAGGGACTCTGCTCCCCTAGTCCCTATCCTGCTGTCCACCCATTTGAGAGGTGTGGGAAGAGAGACTGTCATTGAAGACTGAGGCAAAAAAATTAATAAATACTTCAGCCTTCTCCTCATCCCTTATTGCCTGTTTGCCATTCTGGTTTTCTGGGTGGGGTACAGCTTCTTTGACCTTCCTATTCTGGCTAACATGCCTGTAGAAGCTTTCGTATTTATTCTTTACATCCCTTGCCAGGTTCAGTTTCTCACCCCATTCCTGTATCCAATGAACTACCAAACTTCATTCCTATACTCTTCCCAGGTCACCTGTCCTTTCCACTGTCTATGCATTTGCTTTTTTCCCTTTAGTTTAACCAGCAGTTCCCCTACTCAGCCATGCTGTTCTTTTGCCTTCCTTGCCTGATTTCTTGCTCCTGGGGATTGCTACCTCTTGCCCTCTATGCAATACTTCCCTAAAGATCTGTCCCACTCCACTGTCCCTGTGGGCAGTCTCCCGGGTGATCCCACTGACTATCTCCCTGAAGAGATGGAAGTATGCTTTCCTAAAGTTCAGGGACCTAACCTTACTCCTTACCTGACCCATATCCCTCAGGACTGCAAAATCCACCAATGCATGATCACTGTAGCCCAGATTGCCTTCAATATCGATGTTTCTGATTAACTTGCTTGCATTGGTGACCATCAGAACCAGTAACAATTCCCACTGATAGTTCTATCTATTACCTGGATGAGGAAGTTATCTTCCATTCATGCATTTCTGGAGTGTTCTGAATTGCCTAGAGTTCACCGTGCTACTTTCCCAGTAGGGTGGTTGAAGTTCCAGCAGGAAAAGAGCCTGTAGACACAATGCCTGCTGTAGCTGCAGCAAGAAGGCTTCATCAATAGGCTCCCCTTAATCAGAGACCTGTAGTAGACACCAACAACAAGGTGCCCTTTGTTGCCTCAGTCTCTGATTCGTCCCCTTCTTTTTCCTGATAAACTGTAAAAGTATAAAAGCAGAGTGAGGTGTCTGATAGGGATTTAATGTAAAATTGACAGTTCAGAACACATAAATTTTTAAGTACAACCAACTGAAAAGAAAATTTTTATATGTATTCCAGCTGTTTATTTTGGAGGACAGTAGAATACATTTGCATTAAGGTTCCTGTGTCTATTTGGACTGAATATTGAAACATAGTTTATCCCGATAACATTTCTCTTCCTAAACTTGTCCATTTCTCTGAACAAACAGATAATTTTGAAAATTTCTGTTGATGTTCTGTAGATGTATTATTTGTTTTAAGCTTCTACCCGTGCTTGTACAGTCTTCCAGGACTGAAAGTTTGCCCCTTGCAACTGTGAATGAGTAATCTGCCATTCCACTTAGTAACTATGAAAAAATGAAAATTTGTCATATATTCCATATTTGAACATCCTGCATGCCCATTAAAAAGTACCAGGTCTTCACAGAAAAATAACAAACTAACCTAGTAGTTCACAAAAAAGTGAAAAAAAAACCCCAACAAACAAACAAACTTGTGAATGTTTTGTACCTATCTAATGCTTTATAGTGTTTCTGTGCATTTCTGAGGACAAATATATTTTTCTGGATATGGTGTTTTGTCAAGACATTATGGGTCATCTCTTCTTCAGATTTAGCCAAACCACTGGACTAAGAAACTTTGAGTCATCAGGGCCTTGGAGCTATCACAGTCTGTGCAAATTTCAGGTAAATATTTGTGAAATTGAAATGGGGCTTTTAGAGAAATTCCAGATATTTTAGAATGACTGTACAACATACAATCACAGCAGAGAACTGTCCCACTTTGCTTATATGCCACACTACTTTGATGAAAGTGATTCCTCCTGTATAACATATAACACTAAACCCTGTGATCCCTCTCCATTTGTTTCTACTCTGATGGAAATTCCTGTATATTCCTCTCACCCAAACCCATTTCTTAATTGTGACAAACACTATGCAGGGCCCCTGAGGCCTCCCCACATACTCATTATATCTCAGATAACGTGGATTTGAAGTGCAGTGTATGTTGTGACAGACTTGAATAGACTGAATCATTTCTATAATGATTACCTTAGATGAAGGTATAATCACAGCATGAACATCTCCAATCTTAAAATTTCTTTACTTTTCTAAGAAAGAAAAAATGGAAAGAAAATTAATAATTAATTCGATTAATTAGATTAGCATTTCAGATTTCTAAGGTTGCAAGTTTCGTTTATGTTTAGTAAATTAGATTGCACAGCTATTGTTCAGGTGAAATTTCCATTGTGAAATTACTAATAAGAGTAAAATTATTCCTGGAGTTTATAATGTCAGAAGAATAAAGAAGAAGTCTAATATTGTTATTTACAATATTGTGTTGGACCTTCATTCTGAAAAGTGAACAGCTTTGTAGATATGAATTCTATTACTGCTGTATTGTTTCTAATACATTTTTCAGCAGCTAAATATCTTTTTAGCACTAAACAACACTTACTTGCAAGTGAAAAGGGAACAAAAGCTCATAAAACTGCAATAAAATATTTATTTCTCTTCTGCAAGAGGATTAATTTTATCATTCTGGATTCATGAGCCTGGAAATTCTTTGTTGGATATTTAATATATCAAAGTAGCAGAATAAGGAGTCTGAGTTAGGAAATTTGTGAAACTTGAAACTTGTGATTTACTGAAGAAAACAGATTTAGGAATTTTTTATATGACTTAAGAAAACAGCAACAAGATTGAATTAGCTTGGCATACAATTTAATTGCTTGACAAAAATTTGATAGTGCTATTGTGTTACAGTTTATGTATAATGTACACCAGAGCTGGTCTTTTTTCTAGTCTGATTAGAGACCTGGCTCGGCTTCCTAAAAAGGGCAACTTTCACCTGCCTATGGGCTATATAAAGGGGAAAACACATATGTAATTAAATTTGCATTTAATTTCTCGACTGCTTTTCAGAGCTGAGGTTTGGGAAAAATCACCTCTCTGATAATACAGATAGACTTGAATGAATTTTCATACATTTATTCTGGAATTTCACAAGTCATCTTCACTTTAAATCAAAACAACTAAAAAGATTTTCTTTTTCAAAAGCCATCAAACAAATCAGAAGAAATTTACATTTTTTTGAGATGAGTATTTATTTCTGCTTATGTTATGTGATATTGTCATAGTAAAGCATAAGCATAAAATGCCATATTTTGGTCCATTATGTGATTATATCTTCTTATATACTCCAGTTGATACAAAATATAGAAATGAATATATCATAATTATTTGATCTTTCAATTTTTTCTAAAATTAACATTTTCAAGATGAAAAGAACTTTTTGTTTCATGTCACACTGTGGAAAGCATCAAAACTATTGATGGTAAGATTTTTCCTCACAATTCCTCAAATGTTATTTTTTTATTACTAAAATAACCTAGAGGAAGAAAACTATTTAATGAAACAAATAAGCCTGAATTTTTTCTTTTTTTGTTAAAGTATGAGACTTTCCATCATAATAACACACAAGTCATACTGACAGTGTAAACATGGGAAAAAATCACTACAGTCTGTGCTCTGCTGAAGGTTTTGAGGTTTTGAGGCTGCTATTCATCTCTAACTCTGTTCAGAGATTGTACTGCTACTAGAAAGCTACATCATGTGATATGCGGAGAGTTAAATTCTGGTCCAGACGAAGTCACTGCAAAAGTCTTAGTCAATAAATCAAAACTGTACTGCAAAATAAGGATGTCAAACTTCCTTAACAAGTACTAGACTCATAGGAAAAAATCTAATACAGTAATTTCTATCACTTTAATAAGCTGGGTCTGCGATAATTGTTCAGAGAACTGGGGTGCAGCTGCAAAATAGGAGAATTGTTTTATAATAGAGCAGAGTTAAGTTTTAAGACCATTATTAACGTTTAAAAATGAGAGACTGAAAGCTAAAAATGACAAATTAAACCTAAGGGATGAAACATATTTATTGGGTGTAGTAAGTCTGTATTTCCTCAATATTATATTTACTATTATACATGGACAACTAATTTGGAGCTTTTAAGGTCTCATCATCAGAAAATGCTGATAATGTTTTAGCCAGTTCTTTCTTTTGACGCTTTTAAGGAAAGATACTACTTCACGTATTTTAATATGATTTCAAGTTTTTGCAGCTCAAGGGTTGTTGAAATGATAGATTCTTTATGACATATTTATTGGTATAATGCATATAATTGGTACATTAAAATGAAAGAATTAGAAGCATACAGCCACAGGGTGCTAGATTAGTAGGAACCTTAAAAGCTTTGTTTTTCCCTCCTGGAATTATTGAGAAAGCATGCTTAATTAGCACAAAATGCATTAGTAACAAATGAACAAATTTGAGGTCAACAAATAACCCTCTTTTTAATTTTAAATATGACTTCTTAATTTTGAACAGTCAACAGCTCAATGAAAATGATTTGTAATTTAAATAGCATGTTCTAATATTGTTGGAATAAAACCAGATTCTATCCCTTCTGTGTCAAACATGGTATTAGTTTCACCTAGAAGTGCCTAACTTCATCAGGAATGCAACTCTGTCTTAATTTATAAACAAGTGCGCAGCTATTAAATTCTGAGGTTCTGTGCTAGGAAAAAGTATTACTCAAATTTTATTAAGTGACTCTCCGCGTTGAAATTTTTTTAAGTGAAATAGTGGAAAAATAGACATTTAATTACTTATTGTGTCTCTTAAGATTTTATCAGGCATATCAACAGCAAGATAAAGAGTTTGTTCTTCTTGGACCATGAGCTCCTTTCTAGTGTCTTTCCCCTATCATGAAGGAATTTTTTGAAGGTTGGCAGGTAAAAGTTACTGTACCTTTAAAATTCTTGACTCATGCCTTGAAACATAAGCTCATTCAATGATGTGCCAATAAAAGATTAAAAAATAGCTTAAAAAATGGTGTGACAATAACAGACATTAAGTTCAATTTACAGTGTAGACAGCACTTAGGAAATCTTCCTTGGTGATGTTAAGTGGATGACTGGAAATATAATAAACAAGAGACAAAGCAATTGATTCTACTAAAAAAATCCTCCCCAGCATAAGGGAGATGATTGTTATGTGATTA
Source organism: Pseudopipra pipra (assembly GCF_036250125.1). Classification (NCBI taxonomy): domain Eukaryota; kingdom Metazoa; phylum Chordata; class Aves; order Passeriformes; family Pipridae; genus Pseudopipra; species Pseudopipra pipra. Next base: position 35,776,549 of record NC_087581.1, read on the forward strand.
CAACTAAAGGTGTCTAGCAAGGGAAAAGTCAACAGAAGTAGCATGTCTTTAGCAGATGTGCAGACAAGTCTTAAAAAAGAGATTAGGTGTCTCTTTCAATAACTGTTTTCCAGCAGGTGCTCCAAAGCAGAAGTCTATTTCTGCATGGAAAGCCAAGGGAAAATCTAGAAAGAAAGAAGGACAATCTTATTTTATTTTTTGACTCAGAATATTATTTGTCTTAACAATGCCTCAATATTTTCTCATAAACTAAAAGTTATTTTTGAAATAGTATTACAATACATTAAAGAAGATTTAATATTCCAATATATTGTATTTCATAACACTCATTAAAAGAATGGCTGTTGCCATCTTTTCATTTTAAATAAAAGAGCAAAAGATTTTGAAAAAGTAGAGCCTAACTCTTCATTCTTACTGAAAATCACTCTGGTCATTCCTTGGGCTACCAGATTATGTGACCCAACGTGGTACATCCTGTATAAACTAATTTGCAAAGTATCTTAAACTCCTTAACAGTTCCTATGCAATTATTAAATAGCCCCCAGTACCATAATCTCCAGGATCTTCTCTATCAAACTATGATGCAACAGGAGTTTTGCTTTGTCTTTGATTTGTCATTTGGTCTTGCAAGAGGTTTTTGTAAGTACTACTCTGCAAACTTGAGACTTTTTTGGAGTACCTTTTTTTTCAATCATCATATTTGATTCATAACATGGAAGGTTGGAAAGTAATTTAATGATTAATGAGTAGCAAAAGTTTTCAGTTAACACATTTTAAGCCATTTATATAACACTCTGAAGCAACTGCATGTAGGGGAAGGAGTTCTACCAGAGTACAAGACAAGGATATCACGTCTCTTTTTGAATGTTCCTCTTGAAAGATGATGTATGGCTGTTTGACCAATTAAATTCAGTCTATTAGATGGTCAAAGGAATACTGACTGGATTTTCTGGTGAAAAGTAGGCCTCAATTAGTCTGCTGACTTATAGCACACCTACTTAATTCCAAGGAAATCTGCATCTGTACTACATCAGTCGGAACACAGAAGTAGCTAGGTTGCATGACTAACAACTTTGGTTTTTTAAATATAATTTATGATAATTGAACCAGATCATAAAATTAATCCTATTAACAAAAATAAGATTTATAATTACACAAATTCTTTCACTAAGAAAATGATGCAATCAGTAATAACAATTTGAGGACATTTTCTGCTTACTGAACACTAAGTGCGAGTTCACAGCAGACACATTGAGAAAACCAATTAGAAAGCTTCCAGATTCTTATGGTCTGTCATGTCAATAATTCACAAATTAAAACACTGCTGAAGAGTAATATGATATGATTTTTCAGAACAACTTCAAAGACAGTTACAGCCAATTGTGTCTGTGATTTACACATCAAAGTAGTAATAATAAAAATACTTAGTTGTACATAGCACTTTGATCCTTAGATCACTTGTCAAAGGTGAATAAGTATTATTTCCATTTTACTCATGGGGATACTGATTTCCTCAGGGTCCTCAGTAAAACAAAGTAAAATTGAGAATCATGCCACTCTTTCTACCACGTGTGACTTGACAAAGCTATGCAGCTTGTCAAGAAGTATCCATTGTGTAGAACCCGCATTCCAATTTGAAAAACTGGGGACCTTATCCAGAGGGCTCTGTAATCAGCTCAAGTCTTCATATAGCATTCTTTAGGCCAAAATACTCTTCCTTGCTCTACTGCTTCACTTCACCATCTACTCCCTTATTGTTGTCTTATATTGCTGTATTCTTATGATTTCAGTTACCTCGAATTGAACAAGTCAAATGTGATAACTAATCAGCTACCAGACTGCAGCAATTTTTCCTGCCAGTAGTTTAAAAGAATGCTATAACAAATTTTGCTGAGCAGCTGGATAGATAAGAGGCACCAAGGTGTCTGACAACTAGTGCAGGAACTGACATCAACAAATGGGAAGGAATGATGGGCAAAGGTGCTGCATGTGGGTGAGTGAGATCTGGGCATAAATGCATGGGACTTCTTGTTCAGAGCCGTGATAGAAAATACAGTTTTGAAGGAGAATAAAAAGGAGGGAATGGAGTGAAACAAGCCTTTAGACAAAAAGATTTGTATACTGTAGCAAGGAATCATGGGAGTTGTAGTTTTCTGGGTTCTCACATATGCTCAATCGGTACTTGATTCTCATTGGTTGGAAGATCATGTGACATGTTTAAGCGCTGTATTTAAACCTAAGTGTTTTGTAATAAACCTTAATTCTGCCCTGGCACTTGGTTGTGTCACCGGTGGGGTTTGTGCCTTATCCACCACCTCAGTAGACTCAAGTGTCTCAAGAGTAATTAGGCCGCTTAAAGAATCACTGTCAAAGGCATTGGCAAAAAACTCTTAGGAACATCAAATAATCAAAACTATTGTGGAAAATGTCCTAAACAGAATGATGCAGTATACATTATACAATTCTGTTCATATTCATTGTAGCAAATGTTTCCAGAAGGACAACAGCTTACAGAAGCTGCAATGTCAGAAAAACACTTTCTGGTTTTATTTGTTTCAGCAGCTTTCACAAATATTTATTTAGAATGTAATAGTTCCAATTGGAAGGGAAATGTGCAGTTGTCTGCACATTTCAAGGACTGACCCAAACTTATAGAATGTTTTGAAGGCCATTGACAAAAGGCCTCCTTTTAAAGCACTGACAGGCTTTAAAAGGAGCATTGATCACCTCTCTGAGAGGCCTGTTCCAGTGTTTGACCAGCCTCTCAGTAAAGAAATGCTACCTAATCACTGGATCCCAGGGAAAAGCACCTCCCTCACTACTTCCCTTCCTCAGGAAACTGTAAAGAGCATCAGTTTACTCCTCAGCCTCCTTTTCTCCAAACTGGTCAAACCCAGAGTCCTCAGCCCCTCCTCACAAGACACACCTTCCAGCCCTTCCACTAGCTTTGTTACTCTCCTCTGGATATGCTCAGGGACATTCATATCCTTTCTAAATTGTGGGGTCCAGCACTGCACACAGGACTCAGGGTGAGGCCGCACCATGGCTGAGTAGAGCAGGATGATCCCTTTCTTTGGCTGGCTGGTGCTGCTGTGTCTGATGCACCCCAGGATGGGATTTGCCCTCCTGGAGGCCAGGGCACACTGCTGACTCACACTGAGCCTCCTGTCCACCAGCAGTCCAAATCCGTTTCACCTCTGCTTTTTTCCAAGTTTAACCTTATTTTATGGTTTCACTGGATACATATGCATGAAATTATTGTTATAGAATCTTCAACAAGTTCCATATAGAAATGGAGGTTTCCATGTCATTTTAAGTTATGATGCGAATCTTCTTCTGTTGTACAGAACTGCATACAGTAAGACCACAACTAGCTCTCTACTCTTTGACTACAGCAGGGCTCCCAACTGATATTCCTACTCCCAAAATAAATCTTTTTAAAGCTAGTCATCATGGCTAGGCTTCGTGAATGAAGATTTGGGAAGGACTCTACCTACATTTGCTACAAGCACACTGGTGGCTAAAGAGGCCAATGTGAGATAGAAAAATCTGGTTGCAAAAGGCACAGCAGAAAGACTCCTTGGATGATATTGGCAAGACATGGTTCTTTCTGCGTTGTCTTTTCTCCTCAAGAGTGACCCTGTGTGCGATCTCAAAAGAAGCAGCAGCGTTATAGATGGTGTGCCTCCAGGCCTCCCGATTGGAGGCCAGAGTAGACCAGAGATGAAGATCAATATGGCCAAGGCTGAGATGCTGTTTCAGGGAGTCCTTGTATCTTCTCTTCGGGGCTCCTCTCTTGCAGCAGCCAGTGGCAAGTTCACCATAGAGCAGGATCTTAGGGAGAAAGTGGTCCACCATCCTTGAGATGTGGCCTGCCCAATGCAGCTGTGTTCTCAGCAACATGGCCTCAATACTAGTAATTGGTGCTTATTCTAGAACAGGCATATTGGTCACATAATCTGACCAGTGGATGTTTAGGATTGTATGGAGGCAGTGCTGATGGAAGCATCCTAAGAGTTGCAGGTGGTGGCGGTAAATGACCCATGATTCGGAACAATATAAAAGAGTAAACAGCACAGTGGCTCTGTAAACACTGATCTTGGTGCTTTTCTTCAAGTGTTTATTTTGCCAAACTCTTTTATGGAGTTTTCCAAAAGCACTATATGCCTTTGCTAACCTGTTGTCTATCTCTCTGTCAACCTTACCATCTAAGGAGATGAGGCTACCGAGGTAATTAAACTGCTGGACTGATTTGAGCTCTGATTGGCCAATGGTGAAATGGGGATGATGGAAGACTTCCTGAGGTGCAGGTTGATAGAGAACTTCTGTCTTCTTCAAGCTGACTTCCAGCCCAAAGAGCTCAGCAGCGTCTGCAAAGCAGGATGTTAAACACTGCAGAGCTGCTTCTGTGTGGGCAACGAGGATGTCGTCATCAGCATAAAGCAGCTCCCGGACAAGATGATTTATGGTCTTAGTGTGGGCCTTCAGTCACCTTAGGTTGAAAAGGCTTCCATCAGTACGATATCGAATGTAGATACTGTCCTGATCCTCGAGGTCTGCTGTGGCCCTTTGGAGCATCATGCTGAAAAAGATTGTGAATGGGGTTGGTGCGAGAACGCAGCCTTGTTTCACACTGTTGGTAATTAGAAAGTGCTCAGAAAGTGCATCTGTCATATCTGACTTGGCTGCGCTGCTCCTCATGAAGTGAAATGATCATTTTAAGGAACTTGGGGGGACATCCTAAATGTTCCAAAATCTGCCAGAGACCTTTTCTGCTCACAGTATCAAAAGCCTTGGTGAGATCAACAAAGGTTACATAGAGACCTTTGTTCTGCTCCCTGCACTTCTCTTGTAGTTGTCTGAGAACAAATACCACGTCTGTGGTACTCCCGTTGGCTCTGAAACCACATTGGCTTTCAGGTAGAATTTCTTCTGCAATAGTGGGTATTAGTCTGTTCAAAAGCATTCTTGCCAGGATTTTACCAGCAATGGAGAGCAGAGTAGTACCTCGATAATTTGAACAGTCTGATTTATCTCCTTTCTTCTTATACAAAGTGATGATGACTGCATCATGAAGGTCTGATGGTAGTTCACTTAGTTCCCAACAGTGCACCACGAACTCATGAAATTTAGCATGGAGTGCTTGGCCCCCATGTTTCCAGATTTCAGGTGGAATTCCATCAACCACAGCTGCCTTGCCGATTTTCACCTGCTGTATGGCCTTAAGGGTTTCTCCCATAGTAGGGGCAATATCCAATTCATTCTTCACCGGTTGCTGTGTAATGCATTGAATTGCTTAGTCTTGAACTACACGGGTAGTACGGAAAAAGAGTCTGAAAGTGTTCAGACAAACAGTTCAGAATGGAGATTTTATCTGTGTGAAGCACCTGACCATCTGCGCTGAGTAGAGGGCTTTGGACCTGGTAGGTAGGCCCGTATGCTGTTTTCAGGGCCTCATAGAATCCTCTGTGATCACCTGCATCTGCACATAATTGAGTTTTTCCTGCTGGATCGATCCACCACTTGTTCTGGATGTCACGAAGTTTCTGTTGGAGCTTGTTGCATGCAAGACGAAAGGCTGCTTTTCTTACATGGCAAGATGGCCGAGCAAGGTGTGCTTGGTGAGCAGTTCCCTTCTTCCTCAACAAGTCCTGAATCTCTTAATTGTTTTCATCAAACCAGTCCTTGTTATTCTTGAAGGAGAACCCTAGGAATTCTTCAGAGGACTGCTGGATGCTGTTTTTAATATGTTGCCAGAGTGTTTCAGGGGAGGGATCTATAGAATGATCTTCGAGGCTGATTGGAAGATTTGCCTGGAATCTGTCTCTCACTGTGGCTGATTGAAGATTGTTAACTTGGAGTCTCCTCCTTGGATTAACATCCCTTTTAGGTTTGATCTTAAGATTGAAGTTAAGTTTGCAGCACACAAGTCGATGGTCTTTTTGGCATTCTGCACTAGACATCACACGGGTATGGTGGACATTGCGAACATCTCTCCGTTGCACCAAGATATAATCAGTGAGGTGCTAATACTTGGATCTAGGATGCATCCAGGTTGTCTTCAGACTATTTTTCTGCGGAAAGATAGTATTAGTGATGGTGAGCTGTTGCTCCACACAGAATTCTAGCAGAAGGCGACCATTATCGTTGCAGTTTCCAACACCATGCTTGCCTAATAGTCCTTTCCAGGCTTCAAAGTTCTTTCCTACTCTGGTGTTGAAATCACCAAGGATAATGACCTTATTCCTGCAGGAACCCTCTGGGTAAGGCAGTGCAGGTCAGTGTAAAATTTATCTTTTTTGGCAGGGTCGTCTTGGAGAGTTGGGGCATATATACTTAAGAGAACAGCATGTTGCTTGTTGTGTAGTGGAAGGCATAGGGAGATAATGTGCTCAGAATGACCTGTTGGCAGATTTTCAAGTTTAGGAACAACAGAGTTTTTGATCATGAAGCCAACTCCTGAGAGATGCGTTTTGGTTCTGAGTTTACCTGACCAAAAGAGTGTGTAACTGGTACCATGTTCTCAAAGGCTGCCTTCCTCATAGAGACGGACTTCACTGAGATCAGCTATGTCGATGTTGAGGCGTGACAGTTTGTGGGCAATTAAGACAGAATGATGCTCAGGACGTCCACTATCCGCAGTATCAAGCATGGTTCTGATGTTCCAGCATGAGAGTGTCAATTTGGGTACACCTTTGAAGGCAGGTGTGTGCCTTTGTCTCTTAATCTTTGTTTGACCACAATTAGAAGATGCCTGTTGGCTGCGGTTAACCAACTGTGTGAAGGGTAGAGATGAGCTTTGTTTAGGCCACCTTTTCTAGGCCCCTCTCCATGTGGAGCAAGCAGTGCTGTCCTTGAAAAAGGTTGCTTGGTCATTCAGGATGCTGCCCCAAGAGACTGTCATCTCCAGGATGAGTCTCAGACGACCAATGTCCTGAACTGCCTGCATGTAGGGTTGGGTCTGCGCCTTCCAGTACATCTTATCACCTACCATTTTGACCCTTGCCTGTCGCTACAGGGCTTTACAGATGTGGGTAAGGCCTCTGAGCCTGCGTAATGGATTTTTTTAGGTGAGACACAGCATGCACGGAACTGAACCCACTCTTTAATCCTAAGGTCCATCTGCCAGGGCCTAGCAAGCTTGGATGGTGGCAGCAAGGTCCTCAGGATGTAGGTTTAATCACAGTAACCTTCTCTTAGATGGATGACCTTACAGGGTTAAGGGAGCTCCATCTGCCTGGGTTTGGAATTAGAGTTGTCCTTCTCCTAGGATGACTGCCGAGAGGCTAGTGAGCCCGTCCTGCCCATGGACACATTTTATCTGACCCTTCAGTTTTGACCTGTCTGGTATGAGAGACCCTGCCGAAGGCATGTACCTTCGCCAGCATAGCTCGCAACCTCATAGGGGCACGCAGGCTTCTTTCCCACTAAAATGGATAGGGCAAGCCTTTCACTCCCTACTTTTCTGCCAGCCATCTATACTCAAGCCCAGGAATATTCCCAGGGACATTCCCTTGCCCTGGCCACCCTTTCAGGATCCTATAATTCTGAAACAACCTGATCCTGGGCATCTGCCTAACCCCCCCCGCCCCCTTGAAGAACCCCCTATCCACCCTGACGTTACCCTCCCCCCACTGTGTTACCACAGACCTTCTGTCACACTGCCCACCCATGGCACCCCACGCTGGACTGTCCAACCTGCCCTCCTACCAGTCCAGGGATTCCACAGCCCGCCCAACCCCCTTCCCCTCCCCCAAATTGGACTGGCAAACCTCTGTCGCTCCAATGTTCCTCGTCTCCACTCCCTGCCGCTGCCGTCAAGCACGGCACAGCCTGGCCGCCATCCTAGCGTGGTGCAGCCTGGCCTGACACTAGTCACAGTGATATCTTAAGGGTCAGAGACAGTTAACAATTTGCCCAGAGGGTTACAGAGAACTGGAAGGGAGTTGTGAAACAGGGTCCTGCCTTATCGGTGAAAAAGACCTGAGAGCTTCAAAGGAAGGACCCTGAACAAAGGACCACCTGGGATTTTATGCTCTTCATCATAGTCTGGGACCTTCCTCCTGAGTCGTTGGCTCCTGCTGTGTCTTTTGTCACCTGGCTGGCACCACAGGTGCCCACGCCCTTAGGAATGCAGGGGATTGGTGCCAGTTCACAGCTTCTTGGGCTCCAGCCCTCCAGAGCTCAATCTGCAGCTGCACACCAAACCAGCTGGGTAAAAGGTAGTTCTGGCAGGGGGAGATTGAGGCCACTGACTCATGGACCACCAACTCAAGAAACCCTCTGACTCAAAAGAAGAGAAAGACTTAGCATAGGAATAATTAGCATGAGAAGTGAGAGAATCATTTAACTGGCAGATGGTGGAATACTAATGAGTAAGACAACTATGTAACTTGTGGCTGAAGGAATGGCAATTTCTTTGTTTGCTAAAATGTATATAAAATGAAGTTTTTAGAATCAGGGGGCTAGCTTTGTGGATGTACTACTCAGCTCCTGTCTTGTCATAAATATGAAATAGCCTAATACCTCGAGTGCCTGTGAGAGACTGGCTTATTGCACAGCAGGTGACAAATCCTGCTTTTAGGTACAACAACAGGAGCAATACTTTCCTACCTAGGAAATATATATATATACCTACTGTATAGTGTAGTATTTGTTTTGCCCAGAAAATGTTTCATTTTACTCCTACTACAATATTATGTATTGTAAGTCTCTCAGAAGCTAGCCTAAAAATGCTAGAATCAAAATTCTTAAGAAATATAAGCACTATAAATAGAGCTAACCACTTTTCCCTTAAAATTAAAAACTATCAATAAATACATACGTGTGTCTATTTTTTTATCTATTTTTATATATATATATTTCTCTCTAAGGAATTTCATGCAATGCAGTACATCCAATCCACAATGTTTTTTGACCTAGTAAAGAGGCAGACAGAAAAAGAGCAGATGTCATTAGGCTGTCACAGTTCAGTGCACTTGTTGCAAGTGATCATATGGTGTGGTGAGAGTGCAGTAGATGGATTCACGCTTGGAAAAATGGAAAATTCGTGAATTAGCTATCAAGCTCAAGTTCAAAACCTACCTATTTGGCCACCCTTGGTCCAGACCAAGAAAAGAGACATTACCACAGAAATTCGGTAGTGCCCAATTAATTCAGTCAGCTGCATGGCAAGCTGTATTTCATCCTATTTTTATTCATTTTTCTATTGTCACCACTTTCAGAATTAAACATTAGATCCTACTACTTTTATTCACTTTAAATGTCTTTCCCTCTGAGTTACGAGCTGTAATAAACTAGATCCCAAGTGTTTGCAACAGCTGAACAGCTTTGTTCTCTGGAAGTGTCCATGTACAGGACCAGGGCCTCCATGGGACTGAGGGTATAACCTGGTACCCCATGCTCCTTGCCAATACCTTCCTGAGACTCCTTCCTTCTCCCTGGTGCTACAATTGCACGGCATCAGGAACCGTGCTGAGCATTTGCCCAAGGACCCCACACCTTACTATTGTCCCATTTCCTACTAATACAGACTGTGATTTAATTCTTTGTAGCTGACAGCTTATTATCAACAGTCAATGACATTAACACACATGTACATGCATGCACATATATACAGGGTTCTCATTCTCCCCATTTATAAGAAAACACTTTGAATTAAGTGCTCTGGAGAAAAACAAGAATAACCAGGCCTAACTTCAGAAGTCTTAGAGAGATATGATCTGAAAGTATCTGAGTTGTATAAGACAAAGTAGAGGACCACCAAGGTAGGGGCAGAAATTTGGAAACTTTCAATTTTGGAGAGGTAAAATTAGCTGTGAAAGTAAAATTATCTCTTCCCTGCTTGCTTCTTTGCTGGCAAAAAAATTCTACTATTTTTCTTCTACTTTTTATACACACTGTGACAGTGTCCTGAAAAAATGCAATATTCTTGAAAAAGAAACAGATAAGAAGAAAAAGAGTAAGGATGAAAGTACATAGATAATGGAAATCAAATTTCAACCAAATGTAAAGCTTTTTTCTTCTTTTTTTTCCTCTCAGAACCTGAAAAAACATTTTACAGAAGAAGTTGTAAGAAGTTTTTTTTACAGAAAACTACTGTGAAGCATGTATACCATTTCTGAATTATTAGAGCATCTAGTCTCTGTCTTTTCCCCTTTCATTCCATTTTGTTATACTCTTTCTTCTTGCCATTGCATGAACTCAGGTTGTAAGTACCCTGGGAGAGACACCATTTTGGTGGGTTTTATGCACTATTTATCTTACCTGTACTTGAAGCACCCAGGACATTATTGAATTCCATAAAATAAATAAAAAAATTGAGAAGAAAAAATCATAAAAGCAGTCTCTCCTGTGAAATCTCTGGCCCTTCTATTACTGTTTATGTTCAAAAATACTATGAGAAGAGCCTCTCTCATTTTATCAGTAATTCCTGTCATAGTCCCATATGAAGCCAGTATGTAATAATATATTCAAATATTTTTTTAAAAGTTGACAAAAAAACAGCCTAAGCACATTCCTAGATTTGGGTAGATGTTCAGAGGCTTCTTATCCTTTCTGAGTAAATACAATTCAAAAGCAAGGGTTCTTTACAGGAGTCTAAGTTTCTAAGAATAAAGGGTCTTCATAGTCACAAAAAGCTTTAAAATAGAAAAATAGATCACAGTACTTTTTTGCAATTTCTGTGCTGTACTTTAAAGCCCTTCATAGCCTTTTCCTATAAGCTTTAAGGAAGGTATTCTGTTTACTATAGGCATTAAAACTGTGAGATTTTTGTTAGGCAGCAGGATTACTACATATAGCTCAATAGGTCACATGGCACATTTTAGGCAAACATTAGCTCATGGTCTGTTAAAGAAAGTGGGTCCATGCCTCCATAGTCTTCATAAGATACCAAAAAACACCCTGAGGATTAGGGGAGTTTTTCTTCTGCAGTTTTTAAAGTGTTTGTTAGAAAGATACTACACTCTTCCCTTCTTTTTGATTTCTTACAACCTATATATAAGGGATGAGATTAATTTTTATTTCAGTAATATGTAGCTGAACACTGTCACCAGTGGATGCAGTTCCAAAATGAACAGAGGTTTCCCCAGAATCTCTGTAATTACAATCATACACGGAATTCCAGAGTGCTTCTCTCTAACTGATATTTACAGTCACCTTTAGAGCACATGCAATAGCTCCATGTGTAACGTGGATTTTCCTAGTCTTAGTATGCACCCTTGCCTTGTGCGAAGTAAAGGATGCACTGCCATGAAGCGTTTCTATCTCTCTCTCTGGTTATTTGGTAATCAGCTGGAGGGCTGGTTTTGAATCCAAACCTATCAGTTTCTCCTAAATTCCCCCATCTGAGCCATGGGTTGTGGAGCCAGAAAGCTCGGCACTGTGGTGGGACTGCAACTGTTACTGTTTTTCTGGATAACTGAAAGATAACAAGTAAAGGTGGAAGAGATATGAACCCAGACAACTAAAGCCACGTAGGAGAAAAAGCAGTGAAGCTGGCATTGACTTTAACATTTAAAAAATATTGCATAAACAGAAGCACAAGCTACAGTTTTACCTTTCCATAGCGTGGGCTCGTTCCGTGATTGCTGTTCAGAGCACCTTGAAGAGACAGCTTCACTTCCGTACACCTTAGCTAACCAAATTTTAGATAGGTACTTCTTCCTTTGAGTAGGATATAGTTTCTGCATTTAGATGAACTCAGCAGAGAAAGCTGATAAAGTTTGTGTTTAAAATTTTGTCTGCAAAGCCCTATAACCTGCCTACAGCAGCTACATTCAACTGAGAGTAAACATTACTAGTAAACATTACCACAAACATGGCTAGCATTCTCTGATTGCTCAGAGCCCCATCCAATTTGACCTGGAAGGTTAGGATAGGGAGATTCAAATCTGAAGTGGTTTTGTTACCAGAGTAATTAGAATACATGGGAAAATCCCATTCATTGCACACACATGTGATGTCAGATGGAGAGACATACATGTCCTGTCAGAGGCTGCCCCAGCAGGGTTGTCCCATTAGAAACACCTTCAAAATCAGGTGATGTTCTTGGTGTGTTGTTCTTATAAGTTTCCTCACAAAAAATATTTAATTTTTCCAGAACACTTAGGCCTGTCAATTCCTAATAAAAATATGAATTTAATTCACTTAATGGTGAGTAAAACTACACAAAAATTGTCTGAAGTAGTTCAGGGGCTTTAACTCCACTTTATCTAAAGTTTCAGCTCTGTGTTGTCCACAATTGTGTTCACATAAGGAAATGAGTAGAATGGAATTCAGATTTATATTCTGACCTTATTTATATTTCATTTAAACTGCTTAGGTATTGCAGTAATTTCCTTTGGAGTCAAATTCTCTTCACATAATCAAGCATAATCCATGTGGGATCTGGTCTCTCTCCCATAGAGCACTTTTTTGTGCTTCTGAAGCAAAACTGAACTTTTGTGAACTGTGATATCATATTTTGATTTCCCAGATAATGTGCAATAGCCAGAAGAGGATTCATATTTTGCTTGATGATGACATGATGCATTATGCATGAATTTTAGAAATGACTGATTCTCTTCAAGTCTGTCTTTTCCACCTTTACATGTACACAGCTGCTCATCATCTAAGACACAGTTCCATGCATCAAGTCAAAAAAGAGCATCTCAATATGTTTCTTATTGAGTAGGGTAATGACTTCCTTACATACACCAGACACTTGTACAGTAGAATAGATTATTCTTTAGAACCAGATTACTTCTGGTGAATAAAGAATTAATGGAAAGTAATGGGGATTGCCTAGACCTCTGTTCTTCGTATCAACTGAATGTGGAGATAACTGAGTACACTGCACCCATGGTGGAGTAGTCAAATTCTTCTTTATTATCATGTGCATTTAGGCAACCACCCTAAAGCTGGGACAAAGTCCAATGTGGCGTACCATTACACCTACCCCAGCCTGTGACAATGGTTTTAGGCTGCATTCTGAATGATGCATAAAAATGACTAACAGCTAATTAAGCACAGAGAAGCCCATCAGCATGAATTCATATAAAGTCTCAACAGACTTCTTGTCATGACTTGTCCCATTCTTATTTCTCTCAAGCTACTACTGGAATTTTTGTTTGTCCTAATATCCAATTTGGGATTCAACAGCTTTTACAAGCAGACTGATTTATCATTGCTTTTCACAATTTCAGAGTAATGACATTTTAGTCATTTGGTGATGACTAGAGTTTTTCCCATAATGTATATGATTTCAGTTGACCATTTTGCTAAAATATAAAATACAAAATCTGAGGATTTCCCAAGAAAATGAAGCAATATTTGGGGAGCAAGTTGTGTTCATGTTGCAAAATGCAGTGCCATTAAAAGCTTATACACACGCACACATACACATGCACACGTGCACACACATAAATTAAAGCAAGGTTAAGAAGAAAAGATTAGTTTGCATTGCAGAGCTGAAAGATTGAAAGAAAATAACAATTTAATAGAGTCTAAGTAATGTTTTTCTAGGAATTCAGACTTTTTAGAATTTATGTAATCAGTGTTTCACATTGAAAAAAGGGAAGATATTCTTGAATCCTTCGTTTAGGCAATATTTCTTGACCACTCTTATTGGCAGAAGGAAAATTGATTATTCACTGGCAGCACTACTAGACAGAACACTAGTTTAACCCCTCCAGTTGGCTACTATTCAAGAAAAGTAAGAATTCTAACTGTTTAAATAGCAAGCATTTATCTGATAGGTTGGTCTGTTAGGATGCAGATGAATTTATTAGAAGTTTGTGCAAAGAGTCTTGTTATTCCTATTTCCAAACTCATTATCTTCCTTTTCCAAGTTTCTTCTCCACCTGCTTTTTCACAATCAGAGTTCTGTTCAAAAGTAGTATAAAAGTTATCCGACCCAGAGAGAATTTAATGAACTTGTTTCTTATTTGAAGCCCCATCTGCTAGTATATGAAAAGGGCTGTTTTTTCTTCAAATTCCTGGAAAGAATTCACAAAGAGATTTTTTTTTTCTTTCTCACATTTCATTTCTCTCACAGTCTCCACTATTTCTTAAGGTCCAGAAGTATGCATTACAAAGGGGAAAAAATTGAATGTCAGTGTTTTCTCTCCTCACAGTGACTACCTTGGTTGAGAAATGAATATGAAGATCATCCCAATAGAAGATGTAGCATTTGGAGCAAAATATTAACACCAAGTACAAAGTGATGTATCAAATAAAGTCTGACCAAATTAACCCCCTGGAATAAACAGAGAAACTCTTCGTGATTTAGAGGAAAGGACGTAGTGGAGAATTACATCTGCGTATGTTGTGTCCATGCTCATGTGTATGTGTGTATGTATGGTAAACACATAAAACTCAAGCCCATTCCCTCTTTCTCCACATCCATCCTATTCCCTCCCCACTTCCCTATGTAGAGCTAACGTACATCTCTGTTTGCGACCACACACATGTTTGTGAATATTTTCATTAGAGGTATTTGTGATTTATGTACCCATGTACAGTGGCCATGAAAGGTATGGGAAAGAAAAAAAATAGGAAAGGCAAAGCTACTTATGTGTCTTCAAACCTGAATATAACATACATACAGTAAGGTTATGGCATGCAAATATATGTCTATCAACATATAGAAATGAAATGTTTATATATACATATCATCAAGCTACACATTAGGACAAATACATATCCTGTATCCATGTGCTTGTTTATATCTACATCTTCTACGTCTATGTGTGTATGTACATAGTAGTGTTTAAAAATACAAATAAATGCATATGCGACACTGACCATTCACAATCTTTGAGAGAACTATTCTTGTGTTTCCTGCTTTCTTGGTCCTTTTTAGGTCACACTTGCAAGAGATTCTAATTTTGCTTCCCCTCTTATCTGCACAAGAGTGTAATCAGTGCTTAGTCTACACTCGGATGCTAACTGTTATATTGTTGACTGGTACAGCAGCCAGAAGCTACTTTTTTCACACTTTCAGCCAAAAAAATACATAGAAAAACATGCTTTCCTTTAAGATTTGCACCAATCATTTATTCTAGCTTATAATTAATTAAATGAATGTTGCTGTAAAGCCCTACTGAAAACTGAAATGTCTTAAGAATTCATCCAAGAAGGTGTTAGTTACTAGATATACTTAAATTTGTTAAAAGCAGACTTTAAAACCTGTCACATCCAATAAAGCAAACAGATAAGAAGCCTTATAAATCAACTATACTTTTTGACTACGTAGAGCTCAACCTTTTTTTAAGACAAGAGTAATAACATAAAATAACCAAATCAGGCTGTGACTATATGAGACTCTTAAGCTGAATCATAGGTAGGGCTGATTAACTTTTAAAAATGCATTCAGAGTAGAAGAGGGAGCCTTCCTGCAGGAAATACTGGTAGCTGGGCACTCTCCCATGAACTAATTCAGTATCAGGTGGGTATTTCCTGGACTGAAGTAAAATTTGAAATTTATATCAAATATAATTTATTTATAGGAGCAGTCAGCTGACTTCCAGCTATATTTTTGTAATGTTAAGAAATAAAAACAATGACTGTTGCCTATGTTTGTGTGTCAAGCTCATGTTATGACATTTGAAGCTCTCTGTGCTTTGAATACACATCACATTCTTTGCAGTGTTGTGGTGAAATGCCCTTTAATGCTGTGGCAATGGCAGTCAGTTTTTTTATTGTTTTGATTTTTTTTTCCAACGTTAGTTTAACTACCTAAATGCTGAATACAAGATGAGTGGGTATTCTCCACTGGCCTGCAGTCTGGCTAGTCTACAAATAAGCAAATTTGAAACACTAGTACTCTGATTCATATAATTCTATAACACTCAGAACAACTATAAGGGCTATTGGTAAGGACATAGCAGTGGAGGACAGAGACGAACAATAATCCAAGAGATTCACATATTTTGTGAGCTGTAACTAATTCCAAGTCTAATTCTCTTGTATTATTAATAATCTTGCAACCAGACTTGTCTATCTCCCATTGGCCTTTTTAGCCACCAGCACGCTTGTAGCAAGTGTGGGTAGAGTCCATCCCAAATCTTCGTTTGCGAAGCCTAGCCATGAATGAATTAATAATCTGCAGATAAAATAGCAAGGTATTTGAAAAACTGTCAGGGTATAACTTTGTTTTTCCTTGTGCTAATCAAACCTGTCTTTAAAGGATAGATGAAAATATTTACAATACAAGCCAGAAGTACTGAGTTCTTGTTGCATCTGAAAATGGAATTCTGTAAGCAACATTTTGTACCATATACAACAGTATAAGGGTCTTAAAGTCATTAGCCAAATATTCATTTTGCCAGGGTCTTTACAGAGTCAGTATCATACATCTACTTGTGAATATGGGCAACCAACAGAGGGGAGCAGGGCAAATAAGAAGTAAACGATAGCATGCATGCCCATTATCATCACAAATTACCTACAGCCCTGGAAATACATGAACATTCTTGTTGTACTAGAATCTGTAGGGTAGACTTGCTAACAAGTCAAATAAAATATTAGCTAGGTGCTGAGAGCTAAGACCACTGATATAACTAGAGGTACACTGAACCACTTTAACAACTGGCTCATAACATGAATTAATCTATGCAGATTTACATAGTCAACTATACTTTATCAGAACCACACAATCCATTATTTTCACTGCTTCATTTCAATTTCTGCATGGTGTAAGAAAGTGCAAACAACATTACAATTGGTTTTTCATTTCTTACTCTTCTTTTGTTAATCTTGAAAGAATAAAAGGTTAATGAAATTAAATGTCTTAGCACATTCATACTGTAGAGCTGCTTGATAAGATGTGACTTGTAATATTAATGTGTCAACAGTGTTAAAATAAAGTACTTAAAGAGATGAAAGACATGCCATGTAAAACCAAAATCTTACATTGTTAACAATTCCATTTGCAACATAAAGTATGATGAATGACATGATGCTCTTGGAAGCCTGCACTCTTAACAATTTTAATGACATCTAGAATTACTGAACATTTAGTGTTGCACACGGCAATCTCGGAGTTTCATTATTTTTTCTTCTTTACTGCACCATATATACAATTTTTTTTATCCTTTTAGGTTGAGGAAGGAACTTCCAAACTGCAAAATTTGACAATAAAAATTTCTTGTCTTCTCTTCTTGTCTTGCCAGACCATCCTGAAACCCATTTCAGTTATTCAACCCTCTGTGTGAAAATATCCAGATCATACCACCTCTTAATACCCATCAAGACTGAGAGAGGCAGCAACAGTGAAAATAAATCTCTGAGGTTCAGTAAGACTCTGTCACATCCTATGACCAAATGTCTGGACAAATATTTATACCAATGCTATAACAGCAAGTATTATTTTTAAAATACTTGCAGGTATATTAGATTTTGGCACATATATCTCATGAGCAATTCAAATTAGGCTCCCATGGCTAATGGTAGCCTTGCAAACTACCAGCTAATCCAAATCTCTAATTCTGGGAGAAGATAAGCCAATAGCAGCTGCTGAAGCAGGCATCCTTGGGAGTGGCTGCTCAGGATGCGGAGGTAAAACGGCTAAAGAGACTTAGGTATGTTTTATCAACATATAGAAACTGCTACATCACAGCATGTTTACTCACCTCTTAAACATAGGCGGTCCATACAAAACCTGGTTACTGATGTCATTTTCTCATACAATTTTATTTGGTAGATATTCATGGACAAATGAACATCTGGAAATCAAAGTCCTAACAAACTAATCTCTGCTGATAAATGTCTGATAAAGCAAGCACCTTCAGGGAGCAGAAAAATACAGAATTTCATTTCAAGAGTCAATGCGTACTTTCCAAGAAATTAAAGTAGAAATGTTCATTAACTCAAAAGCAAGCAAAGAAAGATACAGTTACTGACCTACCCCTGAGATAAATGCATACATTAGCAATTTAATGTATATTGGACAGGAATGTGGCAAAGACATTTCTGACAGGGATTAAGGAGTGTAAGCAGTCCTTTGTGAGAGTTTCTAGATATAAAGTCTGATCTGCAGAAGGAAATATTTGGCCTTTGGTGGAAGGTAGAATGGAAAGTGTTTAGTTGATTGTGACTAGACTGTCTGCAGATTTAAATAAATTTGGATAGATTATTCCTTCCCTTCCTTGACAAGGTGCTTTTCTCCAAACACATTCTATTTCTTGCACTAACAACTTTCACTGGGAAAATTATCTAGTAAGCAGAACTAAAGATCTTTTCCCTAAGAAGGACTGAAGAGATGAATTGGTGATTATCCTGTGTCTGGTCGTTGCTGCACAATTGCAACACCAAAAAGAGATTTCATAGCCTCATCTGCTAGCACAAGTTAGAAATAAATGATTGAGAGATCAGAACTCTTCAAGGACAGGTTAATGGCAGGAAGAGGAAAAAAAAGCTATCCCCAGATATTACTGTCTCAGTCAAAGAGAAGAATGCCTAAAAGTTACACCAGAGCTCAGTTATAGTGCACTGTCAGAAAAATAGACAAGGAGTAAGACATAAATGTTATTGTTCTAGTCAGTGGTCCAAAAAAAAAAAAAAAAAAGGGAGGAAAATAATGAGCAAGTTTAAATTAGAGAAAGACGGGACAAATCCCCTCACATGCATCAAGAGAATGGAAACAACACTGGGAGGACCACTGATTCTTTGAAACAAATACTTACTGAGAAGTAATATTGAAACAAACCTTCAGCTATTCAAGAGTGAAGAAGTCTGTTAGACCTACAATGGAAATTGAGACATTCCGAAGCAAGTGAAGAAAACTTTTATCTCTAAAGATGATTAATGATGTACATAATGTGTATATTGTCATCATCATCGCTAGGCTTCGCGAACGAAGATTTGGGAAAGGCTCTATCCACATTTGTTACAAGCACGCCGGTGGCTAATAAGGCCAATACAAGATAGACGTCTGATTGCAAAAGGCACAACAGAAAGACTCCTTAGGTGGTATATTCTGCAAGACACGGTCCTTTCTGCGTTGTCTTTTCTCCTCAAGAGTGATCCTGCGTGCTTTCTCAAAAGCATCAGCAATGTTATAGATGTTGTGTCTCTAGGCCTCCCGTTTGAGGCCAGAGTAGACCAGTTATGGTGATCAATATGGCCAAGGTTGAGATGTTGTTTCAGGGAGTCCTTTTATCTTCTCTTCAGGGCTCCTCTCTTGTGGCAGCTGGTGGCAAGTTCACCATAAAGCAAGATCTTAGAGAGGCGGTGGTCCTTCTTCCTTGAGATGTGGCCTGCCCAATGCAGCTGTGTTCTCAGCAACATGGCCTCAATACTAGTAATTGGTGCTTATTCTAGAACAGGCATATTGGTCACATAATCTGACCAGTGGATGTTTAGGATTGTATGGAGGCAGCGTTGATGGAAGCATTCTAAGAGTTGCAGGTGGTGGCGGTAAATGACCCATGATTTGAAACCATATAAAAGAGTAAACAGCACTATGGCTTTGTAAACACTGATCTTTGTACTTTTCTTCAGGTGTTTATTCTGTCAAACTCTCTCATGGAGTTTTCCAAAAGCACTATATGCCTTTGCTAACCTGTTGTCTCTCTCTCCATCAATCTTACCATCCGAGGAGATGAGGCTACCGAGGTAATTAAACTGCTGGACTGATTTGAGCTCTGATTGGCCAATGGTGATATGGGGATGATGGAAGACTTCCTGAGGTGCAGGTTGATAGAGAACTTCTGTCTTCTTTAAGCTGACTTACAGCCCAAAGAGCTCAGCAGCATCTGCAAAGCAGGATGTTAAATGCTGCAGGGCTGCTTCTGTGTGGGCAACAAGGGTGATGTCATCAGCATAGAGCAGCTCCCGGACAAGATGGTTTAAGGTCTTAGTGTGGGCCTTCAGTTGCCTTAGGCTGAATAGGCTTCCATCAGTACGATATCAAATGTAGATACTGTCCTGATCCTCGAGGTCTGCTGTGGCCCTTTGGAGCATCATGCTGAAAAAGATTGTGAATAAGGTTGGTGCGAGAACCCAGCCTTGTTTCACACTATTCTTTATGAGAAAGGGCATCTGTCATATCTGACTTGGTTGCGCTGCTCCTCATGAAGTGAAATGATCATTTTAAGGAACTTGGGGGAACATCCTAAATGTTCCAAAATCTGCCACAGACCTTTTCTGCTCCCAGTACAGAAAGCCTTGGTGAGGTCAACAAAGGTTACATAGAGACCTTTGTTCTGTTCCCTACACTTCTCTTGCAGTTGTCTGAGAACAAACACCATGTCTGTGGTGCTCCTGTTGGCTCTGAAACCACATTGGCTTTCAGGAAGGATTCTTTCTGCTATAGTGGGTATTAGTCTGTTCAGGAGTATTCTTGCCAGGATTTTGTCAGCAATGGAGAGCAGAGTAATAGCACAGTAATTTGAGCAGTCTGATTTATCTCCTTTCTTCTTATACAAAGTGATGATGACTGCATCATGAAGGTCTGATGGGAGTTCACTTAGTTCCCAACAGTGCACCACGAACTCGTGAAATTTAGCATGGAGTGCTTGGCCCCCATGTTTCCAGATTTCAGGTGGAATTCCATCAACCACAGCTGCCTTGCCAATTTTCAGCTACTGAATGGCCTTGAGGGTTTCTCCCATAGTAGGGGCAATATCCAATTCATTCTTCACCGGTTGCTGTGTAATGCATTGAATTGCTTAGTCTTGAACTACACGGGTAGTACGGAAAAGAGTCTGAAAGTGTTCAGACAAACAGTTCAGAATGGAGATTTTATCTGTGTGAAGCACCTGACCATCTGCGCTGAGTAGAGGGCTTTGGACCTGGTAGGTAGGCCCGTATGCTGTTTTCAGGGCCTCATAGAATCCTCTGTGATCACCTGCATCTGCACATAATTGAGTTTTTTCCTGCTAGAATGATCCACCACTTGTTCTGGATGTCACGAAGTTTCTGTTGGAGCTTGCTGCATGCAAGACAAAAGGCTGCTTTTCTTACATGGCAAGATGGCCAAGCAAGGTGTGCTTGGTGAGCAGTTCCCTTCTTCCTCAACAATTCCTGAATCTCTTAATTGGTTTCATCAAACCAGTCCTTGTTCTTCTTGAAGGAGAACCCTAGGAATTCTTCAGAGGACTGCTGGATGCTGTTATTAATATGTTGCCAGAGTGTTTCAGGGGAGGGATCTAAAGAATCTATAGAATGATCTTCAAGGCTGATTGGAAGATTTGCCTGGAATCTGTCTCTCACTGTGGCTGATTGAAGATTGTTAACTTGGAGTCTCCTCCTTGGATTAACATCCCTTTTAGGTTTGAACTTAAGACTGAAGATAAGTTTACAGTGCACAAGTTGATGGTCTTTTTGGCATTCTGCACTAGACATCACACGGGTATGGTGGACATCGCAGACATCTCTCCGTTGCACCAAGACATAATCAATGAGATGCCAATGCTTAGATCTAGGATGCATCCAGGTTGTCTTCAGACTATTTTTCTGCTGAAAGATAGTATTAGTGATGGTGAGCTGTTGCTCCGCACAGAATTCTAGCAGAAGGCGACCATTATCATTGCAGTTTCCAACACCATGCTTGCCTAATAGTCCTTTCCAGGCTTCAAAGTTCTTTCCTACTCTGGTGTTGAAATCACCAAGGATAATGACCTTATTCCTGCAGGAACCCTCTGGGTAAGGCAGCGCAGGTCAGTGTAAAATTTATCTTTTTTGGCAGGGTCATCTTGGAGAGTTGGGGCATATATACTTAAGAGAACAACATGTTGCTTGTTGTGTAGTGGAAGGTATAGGGAGATAATGTGCTCAGAATGACCTGTTGGCAGATTTTCAAGTTTAGGAACAACAGAGTTTCTGATCATGAAGCCTACACCCGAGAGATGCCTTTCAGTTCTAGGTTTACCTGACCAAAGAGTGTGTAACTGGCACCTTGTTCTCTAAGGCTGCCTTTCTCATGCAGACGGACTTTACTGAGAGCAGCAATGTCGATGTTGAGACATGATAGTTCGTGGGCAATTAGGGCAGAGCGACGCTCAGGATGTCCACTATTCACAGAATCAAGCATGGTTCTGATGCTGGAGTCAGTTTGGTTACACCTTTGGAGGCAGGTGTATGCCTTTGTCTCTTGATCTTTGTTTGACTGCATTAGTAGAAGATGCCTGTTGGCTGCGGTTAACCAATTGGGTGAAATGTGGAGATGAGCTTTGTTTAGGCCCCTCTCCGTGTGGACCAAGCAGTGCTGTCCTTGAAAAGGCTGCTTAGTCTTTCAGGGTGCTGCCAAAAGAGACTGTCATCTCCAGTCAGTCTCAAATGACCAATATCCTGAACTGCCTGCATGCAGGGTTGGGTCTGCGGTTTCCAGTGCACCTTTCACCTGCCGTTTCGACCCTCGCCCGTCGCTACAGGGCTTTGTGAATGTGGGTAAGGCCTTTGACCCTGCACAATGGATTTTTTAGGTGAGACGCAGCATGTGCGGAACTGAACCCACCCTTTAATCCTAAGGTTCATCTGCCAGGGCCGAGTGAGCTTGGATGGTGGCAGTAAGGTCCTCAAGATGTAGGTTTGATTAGAGTGACCTTCTCTTAGATGGATGGCCTTACAGGGTTAAGCGAGCTCCATCTGCCTGGGTTTGGAATTAGAGTTGTCCTTCTCCTAGGATGACTGCCAGAAGGCTAACGAGCTCATCCTGCCCAAGGATGTATTGTATCTGACCCTGCGGTTTTGACCTGTCAGGCATGGGCGACCCTACCGAAGGCATGTACCATCGCCAGCATAGCTCGCAACCACATAGGCTTACACAGGCTACATTCCTATTAAAACGATTAGGGCAAGTCTTTCACTTCCTACTTTTCTGCCACCAGTCTATATTCAATCCCAAGGAAATACCTAGGATCAACCCTTTGTCCTGACCACCCTTTCAGGATGTAACGAATATATCCAGAACATACCGAACCTGGGCAGTAGCCGCAGGAGAGCCAAAAACAAACAAACAAACAAAACCGTTCCGGCCCCCATACCTACCCAAGGCTCCAGTACCTCTCAAGGCCAAGACCCCCAACCCCCAGAGGAAACCATTATCCACCCTGACCTTATCGTCCCCCTACCAAGTTACCTCGTATCTTCCCACGCACTGCTTACCTGTGACACTCCTGCAGGTCTGCCCCGCCCGCCCACCGGCCCGTCCGAGGACTGTCATGGCCCACCCGGCACCCTTCCCCTCCCCCAAACCAGACCAGCAAACCTCTGTGTGCTTCGAGGTTTCCACTCTCCTCTCTCACGAGGGCACAAAGCCACGCCGGCAAAGCTCCCTCTCTGCTTTCCCCTGCCAGCGGTGGCCCCGTGCGGGTTCCAGGGGGCCATTCCCTGTGCGTATATTGTAATGTAAGTGTAAATGTATGGATATGTATATCTTGTTTTCATTTATTTTGACAAGAAGTGAAAGTAGGGAGAATATAGAGTCATTCTAATTGTATTTTTAACTAACTGCACTAGAATAAAAAAAACAGTGTTAGGCAAGAATGAGGCAAGAATAAATTTGGAGAAGGACAAGTAAACAAGTGCTTATTTAAAGTAAAAAAGAAAACTCACTGTTCAAAATATATGATCTTAAAATAAGCCATGCAGCATTTGATAAATTATAGAGAATAAAAATTTTTGCAGAAAAGATGTTCTGTGTATATATTCATATAAATTCCAGAAATATATTGTCATGACATGACCACTATTTTCACACATAGCCCTGTAAATGGATATGATTGTTAGACCACAGATTTAAAACAAATACCAAACAAAAGCAAGCAAAAAACCAAAATAGTACTTCTATCATATTTTTCCTTCCATCACCATTTATCACCTGTACTTTAACAGTACTTTTAAATTTATTTTTCTAATATGATTTATTCTTTGTGTATTATCTTTCTTCTTGGGTACAATTTTTAGTGGAAATGATGGGATTTTTAGCAAAGTCGCTTCTCCTCATCATAATAATATGAACATAGTGACTAGGTACATGGTATTCTTTGATACATTTGAGACAGTCCTGTTTACGTGAGGACAATCAGAGTAGAGAGTCCCAACCATACTCATGTAGGTACTTGTAGACACGAAGAGAGGCATCTCCACTCTTGTGAACTACAAGTCACCACCTAGGCCACAGATGTATTGTAAAATGTTTGCCTATTTGTGTGTTGGTTCTTATCCTGAGATACTATCAGGGAAGCTACCTTGCATCTTTTCTCCGCAAGTGAGCAGGGTGAACAGGAGAGGTAAACAGCATTGTTCCAGGAACAGGAGGATAGGCTTTCAGTATTCTGTGGTTTTGTCTGTGGTTTTCCTTACCACAAGATGTTGTTGATGCTAAATGTCTGTTTGGGATTAGAAAATGAGCAAGGAAAGTCATGGAAGAAAAACATATTGAATACAAACTCATACAAAATTACCACCTTTAGTTTGGGTCTTTGCATCATAAATCCCCAGAAGCGAGGAGACTATTCTAGGAAGGTATCATTGTGTACTTGCCCTGCATTTATACTCCTTCCTGGGTTCCCTATCAGGAGCAGGATGCTACAGTAGGCAGAGCTTTGATCTGACCCAGTACAGGTAGTTTAATGTAAAAATAGATTTAAAAAATAGTTGGACTTGAAACAGAATGGAGAATGAAATAAATTTATTCAGGGAGAGCAAGACTAGGAATGTACAGAGCTGGAACAAAATTATGAACTGATGTGAGAAGGGGTCTTACCTCCCAAAGAAAATGTAAAGGAGTGGATACTGCATTTTCTCCTATTTTTTTTTTTTTTTTAACTCTGTCTGTCTCTCAGTTGTTTCCATTCTTATGGAAACATTCTTACGTCCACATATGCTAAGTGTTCAAGATAGCGGTAGGTGTACCAAAGCCTGCACTATTCTGCACCATAACACAACACTGTTCTCTGTAGTCAGACTACAAGGAGAACAAAGCATCAATCACAGGATGGGCAATTCTTCAAGGCCAGCTCCCCTGCCACTTGGATTGTTCCAGACAGTGAGATGTATTAGTGAGTGAGTGCAGTTCATAAAGTCTTGTCTGCTTTGCTGTACACTTTGCCTGCTACTTCCCATAGAAACATCTCTTCATTCTGGAATCACTACTGAATCAATGCTATTTTATAACTGTAATTCACTTTCAGATATCTCTTACATATATTAACCTCATAATAAAATTAATGTGAAATTGGAAAAATGGGAAAGATGAGGTGACACCAAGGGATATTGCACAGGATACAGGTTACTGTAGACCTTGATATTCATATACACAAGAAGTAAACAGAGGTATTGCCATCATTACTGTAATCTGTCTGTCTACAAATCAACAGTTAGGAACTTTGACTATATAGCACTGGATTCACAGACCAACCACATAGTGCACAACTGGCAAATCCATTTATTTGCATGCAAACAAGGCTTTATATACCCCCTATGACATCACGTATTTCCCACAGTTCTTATTAAGTCCTTCCAGCGGGCATGCTCTGTAGAGTCCTTCTCCTGGGGCTTGATACAAAGACTACATTTCCCATGCTTCCATGCAACATCTTCCTGTATAATGTTAACCCATTCCCCTACATGACTATGCTAAGAAAATTTACGTTTTGATAAAAGCTAAGCAAATTAAATAACAGAAAATAAAAATTAAGTAACTGCTTTCACAGGAATAATAAAAATGTATGTGGGCACTGGGAATGCATGTATGATTTTGTATTTTATGATTGGGTATTTTAGAGTCTATTACTTTCTAGTCTTTTCTCCGTTAAAGAAAGCAAAGTAATATCTGTACAGTGGGTCTTGTGTATCACTACCAAGTTACTCCAGACTTTATAACATAATCATTTATCCCCATACAAGATAATAATGCCACCTTCTTATTTCCCGTCAAATAAATTTTTTTCCACATAAATAATGAACTACTTATCCCTAAACAATATTTTTTAACATCAGTGCAACACCTTGCCCCTTTGTTAGTGGTGTGAATGCTTTTTTTCTCCTTGTCTAAAATAACAAAAAATTGAACTCAAGAAAGAAATATGGTTTTCTGGATTTCTTGTGTGTTCAGTGGTCCCTAAATTATTCCAATATATTCTGTATTTTGCCATTCATTTAATAAAAATTAATTTTCTACAACTTTCAGCTAAAATTATTCTGAAGGATTGACTTCCGGGTTCTTATGAGATTAATAATCTGTCTAATTATTCATTCTCTTTCAGTCTCGTATTTTCATTTTAGAATCAGATGCTCAAAATTTGCATGTCCAGCACACAGAAATACACTGTCTCCTCAAATACTGAACAAAAGAGATGGCTCTGGTCAATCTGACAAACACAAATTACCACATTCATTTATCACTGAAGATCCTCAGACCCTTAGAGGCTGACTGATCAATCTAATAGCAAGTGCACTGTGTTTCACATTCATGCCTCCATGGTTCTTAATAATAGGCACTGATAGACTCTAGATACAGAAAAATTATTATCAGTAGGCATAATTTTTCACAATGTGTGACACAGCTTCGCCTGGCAAATAGAAATTTAAATTTCTATTGACTTACATTCTGTCACATGTCACAAAATTCTGATCTTTCTCTTGGATACTGAGCTACAAACTTGTTATCCATTTTTCTGGCTCAGTAGTGGAGAAATCAGTGGAATGGTATGAGTAGTAAAGCAAGGTGTGTAGCACATGAGGGATTATATAACTGTAACTATATCTATCTATCTATTTGTCTATCTATCTATCTGCCTATCAGTCTCACAGGATGCCTTCTTATTAAGCTCCATACCTTTCTTCCAACAGTTAAAACAAGAAAGGAAACATTTTTTTTTAGATCTTGATAATAGCTGAATAACTCAATTCTTTAATCAAGTAGTCTTCTGGTAATATTGGAACAAGGAACGGAATAAGGGTCAGATCCTTGGGTCAGATCCCTAGATTTATGGGGGAGGAGTAACCTTTTACATAAATGGCAGGTTTCAAAGAAAGGAGAAAGCTAGTTATTACTTCTGAACTATCCATTTTCATGTCCCTTTGGATAGTACATTAACTCCAAAGACAGTAATTTTTAACCACAAGTGCAAATTAAGCACAATTAGGCAGAAGAAAGTAAGTGCAGCTACAGTGAGTGGTCTGAGTTCGAGGTTTTAAATAAGATATAGGGAGCCTTCATTGCACAAAATCTTTGTAAATTAACCTTATGACTTGGTTTCTAGGAGTTTCAAAAAACTGTAGCCTGAGGCCTTACTTGGAAGTTCAGGTTCAATGGGCTGGTACAGACGCAAGTTGACAATTTTGGACAGTTCATATGCAACTGTTTGGCAAGGAGAGAAAAGGTAGAGGTGCCATATTTTCAGAAAAATATCATCCAGATTGTGGACCCTGCTCTCGGTGTAGAGTCGTGATGGTCAATAAAGACACAAAGAGTCTAATTATGTGCAGAAAAGATGTCTGAAGTCTGACTTTATTTTGTCATCTGCCTTTTTATACCCCTTGCTAGCAGCAAGCAGTAACCTTATTTTAGGTAAGCAAGCAACAGCATTTTCATTGGCTAGGATCTATTGGTGATACATTTGGCAAAGCTCAAGGCCTTATTGCGGTTCCCACATCCTAGGCCTACCAAATTTACAGCCTGCCTTTGTGTCTTCATTAGGGCTGCATACTGACTTCCTTATCATCAAGCATACACCCAAAAGCTTGCCCAGTCAATATCTTCATCCTGGGAGCTAATAGACCTGCTATTAACCCCTTCACCCTGCCTCACCATTAGTGGCAGCGAATATAAGAAATACATGTTTTCCCAACTGAAAAGGTAGAATTTTTCAGACCTTGAAACAGATTATGGGCTTGTGATAGGAAATAGTTGCTTGAGATATTGAAAGTTTCTGCAGTTTTTTCCGTGTCTGTCTTACATACATCTCTATAAATTTGTGTGTGATTTATGTGTAATATATGTAGTGTAATGCTGGACAAAATTACTGATATATCGGGGATGAGAAGGACAAAACACCACAGCAAAGTATACTGAAGAAATCTGAGGTCTCCATTTTTTTTATTCATTATTAAGAATGTTGTCTGAGGAAGGGAAAATGTTGTAACAGGGTGAAAGTGTTTTCAGTAAAAGGGGTTTTCTTCATAACTTTTCTACCAACCACATACTTAAACTGGTCACGTGTTTTTTTCCTCAGAAGAAGAACACAGAACAAAGAGATTCTCCAAAAGCACAGCTGCGATCTCTGGCTTAACATCACCCTGTGAAACATGGGGCAGAAAAGTATGATAAGGACTGAAATTCCCCATCCAATTCCA
The DNA here is from genome assembly GCF_036250125.1 of Pseudopipra pipra. Lineage (NCBI taxonomy): Eukaryota > Metazoa > Chordata > Aves > Passeriformes > Pipridae > Pseudopipra > Pseudopipra pipra. The sequence continues at coordinate 35,804,836 of NC_087581.1, forward strand.
GATATGGGAGCAGAAGGTGGGGAGGGAAGCTGTCAAAACTCAGGAGGGAAAACTGTATGTTTTTTTCCAAATGGTATTTGTGATTTCACAAGACTGAGAATCCAAACAAAATTACAGGTTCAAAGGGGTGCATATAAACTTATTTTTCTTTAGTGTTCAGCCCTTCAGATGACTGATGGGAAATACTCAGTACTTAGAGCATTTTTGGCTCAGTAAGAATTGTCTAAGGTTTTGACTGTGGAGAAGAAAAACATAGCCTATGGTTCACTGATAACCTAAGGACACTTGTTTTACGAATAATGCAATCAATCAACTTAAATCATGTACTCTCCCATTTTTCTTTGCATTTTACTTCTTTATGCTTATCAGATCTGCTTTTGCTGATAAAAGACCATACCTAGATTGGTAACTGTTACAGACAACAAATACTTCTATTTGAATGATCTTTTTGTTAAACAACTAACTGCAGTTTCGAGTAAGGGAACATGTTTCTGTTTACGTCATGTCTGTCACATAAGAACAATTTAACTTGCCCAGTAGTGGCACTTCTTGTTGCCAATTAAGCTATTGTCTAATTTTAATGAAAATTGTAACATTTTTTTTTGTTATATTTTCTGCATCATGAAAACCTACACATAAACAATAAAAAAACCTGAAGAAATGACACTCAGATTCCAAATAGCTCACAACTCACAGTTCGAAGTTATATTTCCAACATTAATATTTGACAGATATGAATGGAGAATAATGTATTATTATATTTTAAAATCTCAGCTGTCTCATATTTTCTGCAATAGTTCTCACTAATTAAAGGAAAATACCTTGTGGAATATGTTTTCCATTATTTGATTAGATTTCATTAATGCTGGCTATTGAAGTCAATATAAATTCATTCTAACAAAATGAGACTTAGAGCATCATCCATTTGCTTTGTTAACAGTCAATGGGACCTTCAAACAGTTACTTGTTCTGCAGTAGACAGGAGGCATGAGAGCATAAAATAACTGCAGTCAATCAATATTATTTGTGCTCAATATCTTGGAGCAGAGATGCTCATCTCAAAACATGAAAGCATCCTTAAAAAAAAATTGAAGGAAATCTAATGAGCTGACACACTTTCTGTCTCCTGCTTTTGAACTTTTCTACTTCCTCCCTTCCTAACTTCTGATTGTTTATTTCTTTTCTGAATGTTCTGCTGCTTTGGCATTTTTATATCTGCCTTTTTTACAGTCAATTTAAGAGCAAACTCCTTGATCTCCCCTTACTCCACAGATTAATTCTAAAGAATTAATTCCGCCAAGAAAATTGTTGAATCTATTGAAAAATATTCTGTAGGTTGATTATTTAAATAAGTTGGATAGCAAGAAATCCAGAAAATTGCTGTGATAAAGTCCATGAGAACAGGACTTTCTTGCAGTTCTATGCAAGCTTATAGGAGATTGTACAGAAGAAAGAAGAGTGATATTGCAAAGAATCTAAAGTGTGGATATGCATGTAGTTATCTTAAAGTTTCAAATGGAAAATAGACTGAGTCTGAAATCCTCTATACAGTAAACTTTGGAGAAAGTGCTTTTTCTTTTATTTTCTGTATAACATTTTCGGTTATAGCCAGAATGTGTGAATAGATTATTTAATACAGAAGCATGGAAATTACTTTTGTAAACACATAGAAATGGAAGGCTTCAGCTCCTTTTCAGTGATTTTCTCCTATTGCTATCACCAGTACTGGGCAAAGAAAGGGGAAATAGACATTCCTGTGGATGAAGAATGTAAACCAAGAGATGTCTTGTAAAGAAGATCTTGACCACAAACCTATGTGAGGACAGAAAGAGGTGGGAAATGCTGAAACAAACTCGTGCATGATAAAATGTACTACAGACCATTAATAGCCATGTAAATCCTGCATAAAATACCCCGTGGAAATGCCTACAGTGTGTTGGAGTTTGGTCAGCAGGGACTGGTGGCCCTTCTTGCATGTATAGAGGGCTAAAGTGAGGCTAAAGAGTCTAACTTCAACTGAGCCTGCAAATTGGCATTACTGAAATCAGGGAGAGTGCTGCTGTAGCTGTCCCAAAGGCAGGTCAGTATGAGTACAACCATTTCAGAGCTTTCACATCTAGTGAAAATACAAGACTGATAGTACTGCCATTCTCATATCACTTCTGAAATCCAGCAGAAGTTTGTTAATATTGATATGGTTAATATATCTCAAACAGGATTCCTTTAATTTTTTGAATTGAAAAATTCTCCACAGTGTTGACATTTCTTCACTGAACTTTCAGGATTGTTTGGTTTGAGAGACTGTAGGGCCCAAGACACATTTTGTTTTAAATAATCCTTCATAAAAAATTCAGCTTTCAGTCTAATATGATTGAAACTCAGCTGGAGCATGTTTTATAATGCATTGAACTGGAAAGACTCTGGGTGTTGAATTATTCAAAAATATGATAGGGAAAATAGTGATATATATGTGTGCATAGAGGGAGGGGTGATCAAAGAAATCAAAGTGACTTGATATGTCTTGTTATCTCATTTTATTTACTTTTCAGAACTCATCCAAATATTAGAGGGGAAAAAATCAATATCAATTTTCACCTCTGTCACGTTCCACACTTCAATTATTAATGAATGTCAAATTTGACCACATTTCTTCATACCACCTGCTCTGCAATAATATTTCTGAGCCTTTATTAAAAATGTAAAATTGTCATTGAATTTCCAAATACGATTCTCTGGTGACTAATTCAGCTTGTTTTATTAATAAGTGAGTTCTAATGAGTAATACTAATTTAGTACACCTTCATGCAAGATTAAACCATAAATTATTCCTGCTGAAGGTGATGAGATTTGACTGCTCTGTGGCTGTCAGGTAAAAACCCTCTACATTTACCCATAAGCACACTGAGTACAACAAGTTTCTTTAGAGAAATTAAAATGTTAATATTTGCTGTTTATTTTAGGAATCTTCTGCATGTTTTTATTCACATTAATCCTTTCCACTGTATCTTTTGTTTAAGATTATGAAAACAATGAACAGCTACAACACAGTGAATTACATACTTATACTACAAATAAAAAAATAAACGCCTGTAGACATAGAAATATAAACACAGAGGAAATATAAAATTAGAAATCTCTCAGTTCTCGTTCATTGGAAAGGGGTGTAAAATGAGAATTTTCTTCAAATGAGCTTTGACCCTATCGTCACTCATATTGGAATGCTTTATGATTTTTCTGTTTATTCCTATAGTAAAGCGATATTGCCAGTTTCCATATAGTGGTAAAAGCTGGCAAGTAATTTGAGTTCTGACAGAACCAAGAGCATTAAAACAGTATTTAATTCATGATTTTATGTACTTTTTTTTAATACACATAGAAAGAAAAGGTAGAAATATCTCAAAAGTCTGTAGTCAAAGATTTTTCTGAACATGTCCAGAGGGAGATCAGATAAAATTTAGAGTCAGCTTCTTACCTTTTCCTAATCAATTACATGTTTTTTTAAATGTAGATGCTACAGCTTCAAAGTCTCACAGAAAGGAAGTTAACAGGTAACACAGTTCCATCTGACTAAATAAAGAAATTTTCTTGAACAATCACTGAAAAGACATCTTTCCTCACAACTTAGCACAGTGAAGAAAAGTCAAGGGCAGATTTGTAGTTCTTACCACATGCGGCAAAACCACTTTTGACAAAGGAATATAGCTATTAAGACTGAATACTATTGCATATCTGGGAGAAACCATCAACTCTTTTCTTTCAGAGATCCCATGTCACTGCAGACGGACTCCGTGGACAAGTTTATCTGAGAAATAATCCCTCAGTGCTCTCCAGCCCTTCAAACTACTACATCATCTGTTTCACAACAAAAATCCCTACCAGCACACCTTCAGTCCAAGATCTGGCATAGAAAAAAAAGAGGTGATACAGACTCAACGATCCTTATGATCCCTTCCAATTTGAGATATTCAATAATTCTGTGATTTCCTGAAAATTATATGCAAAGGTTGATTGTCCAAGATGGTGCTCTTACACTCTTTGGCAAAGTTCAAAACTACTAATCACAAAGCACAGCTCATTTGATGACAGAGCTGATAGCAAAACGGTGGAATGGCATTAAAGCCACACTAAATGGTATTCAGCATCAAGTAAGATTCAAATGAAGAAAGAAGTTAACTGCTCTTATCTAAATGGTGGTCTTCTTCCTTACATAGTAAATCACATGAGAAGCTTAGCTGCTTCCAATGGCACACTAACAAAAGATATATATCAGTCTCTTTCCTCAGGATCAAGCTCTTGAGAGTTTAGGCTGATGGATGACAAATAGCCAGAGGAGATTAGAGAGAAGTCACTGAAAAAATTAAACACTAAATATAACTATGTTCCTCTCCTCCGTTACCAAAATGCTGAATTAACTGATGAGGATCATTATAATGGATTCTCATATATTTCCAGTGATCGGAAATCCTTTTTTTCCCCTCTTGCTTCATAGCAAAAGAAAGATAATTTTATTCTTGCTCTTTAAAGACAAATGAAGTTTTAACTATTCATTTTTGGATACAAAAGTTTTGTTTATATTCTAGTTTATGTTCAGTCTTTCTGTTGTTCAATATAAATCAGCATCTTGAACTGGGAAAACAGAAAATTTTAAAATCTTTGATTAAATATCTCATTTAGAACATATTACGTTATGTACTTAAATGACCAGGGCTGGATGGATGTGTCAACTATAGTAATTAAAGAACTGTGCTACTCTTGACTACAATTTAGTTTGCCCCATATTTAATCATACATTTACTCTTCAGCAAGAAAAAGAATCTTAATTTTAAGAGTGAGAGCTTGAGCAGTTAGCCCTACTCCCCTCTGTAACTCTACATTACTTCAAAGTGCAAGTAATTGCTACTGTTTGAAATACATTATCCCTCTTAAGAGAAAAATTATGTAAGGAGCCCAACAGCAGTTATATGAGTTGTTATATTCCTAAGCATCTTCAATCTGATTTAAACTCGATCTACATTTAAAGCTTTTGCAACAGACTTGTTGTATGAAATGGAAACTTATATAAGAACCTATCAAATACTTTTAAAGCTGGTCACAAGTTTGTTGCAGTCCATTGTCAGCAATAACGAAAAATCTTATTTGTTTTACAAAGCTGATCTATCGCATTTGAAGAAAACAGGAAAAAAAAGTAAATCTAAAAATGTCGTCTAAAAGGAGATTATCCTGCTTATCAAGTATAATAAAGGCTATTTTAATGTGCAGTGAAGTTAGACAGTGTTGCAGTGCTAAGGGTGGGAACATTGACTCACTGGGGAAGTACATATTTAATTGAAAAGGTATATTAATTAAAATCCCCTGATTGTTAACATTCTTCTGCACAAAAGCATATCTATGCATGTAAGAAGAAAGATCTTTCAGTTTTTGTATGAGTTTTGGAAAACCAGCTTAAAATTAAAAAGTACAATCCTAAACACCAAAAGTACAATTAAAAATTAAAAGGTACAATCCTAAACACCAAAATACTCCATTCTGAGAGCTTCTCCAGAATTTCAAAGATACAAAGATATTTCAAGATACTAATAAAAAGTACTTGAAAGTGTCTGACAAAGAAGCGTCAAAACTAAAGACTTTTATTTTTTAGAGTAAACTTTAACTTCTTAACCCTCCTTTTTATATAAGAAATTTTCTCTAATATGGATAATTGCCCTCATGGCAGAACTGAAAAAATAAGCTAAGAAATAGGTTACCTGTGATTTTGTTACAAGTCTACAAGTTTGAGTTTTTATCCATGCCTAATAAATCTTTTGACAAGCTAGAAAACCGTTTTCGAAGTATTTTAAAAGGGATGAACAAATTTCAAAGAAGGAAAAGAAAGATATGAAATATAGTGTCTATATTAAAAAAGAAAAAAGTGGAGAAGGTAATAAAGAAAATATGCTTTCAGACTTGGAGCTTAAAATTCTTGTTAGTTTGCCTAAAAATGTACTCTAGGATTCTTAGCATGCCACTAACAGGCAAGCAGCAAAACAATTTACTGGTTTACTGCCTTTGATTTTATGCTAGTTGCAGTTATACCATGTCATACAAAAATCATTACAAATATGACAGTATGCAAATCAGACAAAACTTACTCCTAAATAGCTATTTCACATGCATGTCCTGTTTCAGGCTTCAGAGAGTAAATGGATAAAACACTGGTTTTAATTCTGAGGTCAAGGTCAAAGTCATAACTAAAATATGGATTTGCGTTTTAAAACTGTAAGAGATGCTTGACCACAAACACCATAAAATTTTTCTTATTCTGAAAGATGTATGAGTAAGTACACTAATGGAATTACCCCTCACTCTTCTGAAACACAAATTCAGTTTTTATGATGTAGTATAGCTAACTTAGAAATCTTGCTATAATTGAGGTAGCAGAGATCATATAGCATGCACATTTGAATACACAGCTCAAAGGACAAATGACTCAGATGATTAATGCAGAAATCTGTAGAGAAAACTAGTGCACTTGAAATCTCTAAAAATTTTTATTAACAGAGGTGACTACACATCATCATCATACCGAAATTACAAAGCCCAATTTTTTTTTAGGTTTGATTTGAACTGGGAAATAAAGCCTCACAAACAAATTTCCATTAAAAACAGAGACATACAAATGGTGAACAACTATGGAACTGTTCATTCAAAGTTGTTTAAGGTCATGAGTTTTAAAACCAACAAATTAGAGCATAGTGTAAAGTGAAGTGCTTTTGAAAAACAAACCAAAACAAAAATAGCCCATACTTATAAAGAATATTATTTTTTAAAAGTAATTTAGTGAGGTTTTAATAGCACTCAGTCTAGTTGATCTAGCACAGATCTAATTAAAGGGAATTTTTAATATAACTAACAGTGTAGACATTACATAAGATTGCTCAGCTCTCCAGCCATTAAATATTTTTTCAGGTGTATAAAACCTTGACCACCTAGTGAATCTGGAATTTACTGTGAAAAACTTAATCCTCAGATACTCACTGTTTCTGGGAGGCACTTCAAGTGGTTTTCAAGAATCAGGATAACACTGTTCAAAGGTCATGATGAATGTAGAATGGCTATTTTAGTAGCTATTTATATTAAAATAGCAATCAGGTGTTCCCACTTAACAAGACCCTACACTGAGTACCTTTGAAAGACAGAAAGGAGTGCTTCCCAGAAACACTGAAATTCTAAAACATGTGTCTGGATCCATAAAATAATGGGGGAAAAAAAGATTCTGAATTGTTCTGGAGAAAATCTGCCCACAGGTTTCAGCTGAAGAGAGAAAATAGAATTAAAACAAACATAATCACCGTATCTAGCAATCATCTTCAATTTATTCTACTTTATTTTCTCTGTTACATTTCTTTTTACTTTCATATTGAGAGAGAGAGATTGCTGAAAGGGCAGAAAACAGATACAACAAGCTTATATAAAACGTTACCTTTATAGCCCTTTCTTTAATTTTTTTTCCTGATTTTTTAGTTTTAAAATTAATAAAGCTCTAAAAACTTTTACAATTTTAGTACATTAATAACAATTCACAGGTTTGTATGTCCTCTATGATATTAGAAACACAGTTTTGCTTTTCTTAAGAGTCTTCCATTAATATTCTTGAGAACTCTGAGGAACTGATTTGATCACTGAACGTAGAGGGCTTAGTACAATCTCGAGTAAGAATCAACTGCATACAAACATTTAACAGTATGAATAGTAACAACAGTCCCTGATGATACTAATGTGTTTAATGCTCATAATCTATCACATTTACTAAAGAACTAAATTTTTCCATTATGTATTCTTTAACTTCATATTGTCATTTCGTATTTGCTTGCCCCAGCGTTCTGTGTTTTCAGATAGATTCTGATTTATTCACTAACATTCTATCATTACCTCATCTTTTTATCTTTTAATTCAGAAAGAAAATTATCAACCTGACCCATTACTATAAGGAGATGGCAGCAATTTTCTTGATTTCCAACAAAATTAAAAGATACAGTAGCTTGTGTATAATAATATACATAACTAAAAACATCTAAATATCAAAATATCTTAAAAAATTTAAAATACCAAAATATCGAAAACCTTTGGGAAAAAAATCTATCTGTTTAAATAGTACCTAATTAAGGAAAGTCCTTTGATACAAGTAAATTAATATTCGATACAGACATCTTGTTTACATTTTGGATAATATTACTTTTATTGTCAACTCATATTATCTAATTATATGACAAAAAATTCTCTTGTAAGAATAGTGTTTCTTCTGGTGTATACAGCACACTTTCATGACACGAACATAAAACTACAGAGACTCTGGCTTACTTGTAGATTCGAATTTGTAGCATTAAGGCAGGCTTTTCTAGTGATGAAAATCAACAGTTTTGGAATAAGATGATCACAAGAACAAGTAAAATCATATGGCTCTAATTTCTTAAGTATTTGCAGTTCATTTTTCAAACTGAATTTTTCAACTTTGGCCTAATTAACTTATATTCCAAATGGGTATATTTTCCTTTTCAACATTTTTAAAAAGTCAAATGATTCTTTCTTCTTTATTCTGAAATAACTATTAAAAGTATCAGTATATGAAATATTTTGTAACCTAATGAGAACGCCAAAACCATTTAACAGAGGAACAACTTTGGGATTTTGTTTTTTCATTTGTAGCCAGATAATGACAAAATAGTATTTCTGGTCTCCATTTGCAGAGAAAAATTAAGCACTCCTTTGTTCCAGCAAGACAAGATGTTGCAAGGTCTGTTAGCAACTATCTTTTATTGTCTCTGGGCTGTTGTCTTGTTGTTTTGGGGGTTTTTTTTGATTTTTCTAATTTTTATAGGTGTTAGAAGTAGTTATGTAGTAAATGTAGATTTTAGAAGCAGCTGCATTTATTCCCTCACCCTTTAGCACAGTAGCTACTCATATCCCCAACCCTCTTACCCCGTTCCATGTTCTCCATATCAATTCGCTCCTAAATTCCATTAGCGTATTTAGTCTTCTTTTCAAGGTAGGCCGCCTTCTGTTTAAGAACATCTGCTCCTGAGCCTGAACCGCAAGATATAACCAAGGACTGTATGCACTCTGTACTCCGAAGAAGACCAATATGATGAAGAAGTGGTCCCAATACACCCCCGGACTCAGTTCCCAAGGGATGGGGTGGGGGGTGGAATGGGGCAAAGCCCTGGGAGTGGACAAATCAGGGATTGAATGGACATTATTATAAAATTGTAACACTGGGTCGGAGGCGGGACGTGCGTGACTTGTAACCCCAATGCCTGAGAGGCATCATTAAAACCTTCCCTTCTCTTACCTCCAAGTTAAGTTGCCCTAGAGTTTTTTTCTCCCTGAGTTTTCTTTAGGCAACAGGGCAAAACACAGTCCTTCCACTGAAGCAGCTAGTCCTTAACAACATTACCAACCAAAAAGCTCAAAAATCAAGTGGAAAGCATATCAGTAATCCTGCCTCTCTAAGCATCAATTACAAATTTCCAGTCGAATCTGGTAGGATCTGAATGTCATCTGCTTTCTTTCAGTATGGAAAGATGGGCATAGTGCTCATGGAGTAGCGTTTCCCCAGCATCCAGTGAATACTGGCAGAACAGTGCACGCTTGCCTTCAGTTCAGTGAAGTTCTTTGGGACTGAAGACCTTCAAGTTATCTACTCAGCCTACCTCTTAGCTGATTATTGGCTCAGGTACTTACTCTTCATGCAGCAGCATGGTTACTATTACAAGGCCTCTTCTTCTTTGTCTTTCAATGCCACATACTTAAGGAAAACATGATGCAAGTCTGGTAGTTTTTCAGAATGTATCTATGAAATAATACAAGATGGCAAGTCACAAGTTACAGTCATTCATCTAAGAAGCATACCTATGTCTTCTGAATGGGAGGTAGTAGTCTTCAAGGTGTCTTTCCTCCCTCTCTCCCACCTATAGACCTAACATAGACTCCCCTCTCAATTCACAGCAAAACTGTATGCAAAAGTCTAGGGTTGAGACCTATCTATCTACCCAGGCAAAGTCCCTAAAAAACCCCTTGAAATAGAGGTATCAAAAGCAAGTGGTGTGCTTATCCAGGATCTGGCTGGCTGTATTTCACCAGGTTGTACTCGTGTGCTATTTTTCTCAGCAAGCAAACCAAATTTACATTTTACATTTGATATGTGTACGGAGTTAACAAGAAATAAAATATGTGGTTATTTAAGGGATCCTGAGGCCTCTGTTTTAGTTTTCAGGGCAACCAAGACAACCAGAACTGATTTTAGAAGTGATTCTTCATTGTAAGGGCTGAGAAAAGCGGCAAAACACACTTAGAAACCTTGATGTGAGCTATAACCTTACATAATGCCATGGTAAATCTTAGTTCTAAGCATACAACAAAAGCTTCAGCAAGCTGCAATGCAGCTGTTCTGTGGAATATCTGACATGCTTTTTTTTTCTTTTTATGAAGTTATTTTCTTTATCTTTTAAAATAATTTAAACCTGAAGGGTTTTATTTTCCAAATTAGCTGACTTCTCCATACTCTCTTACATTCAGTGGGTTTTTTCCCTTTGTCTGTTCCTCTCCACATTTTTATTCTATTTTCTTTTACCATCCTAATCTCTTCTCCTTCTTGCAATCTTCTTCTCTCCACACACTAAAGCATCTGTTAATTAAATTATTTCATCAGCTAGTAGGTTAACCTTGTCTGGATACCATATACTCACAAAAGTGGCCCTATCACTCCTCTTCCACAGACGGACAAGTGGAAGAAAATATAACAAAAGGCTCGTGGGTAAAGAAGTGGATGGGGAGAAGTTACGCAGTCATTACCATCACAGGCAAAACAGACTCAACTTGGGAAAACTTATTGAATTTATTATCGATCAAATCTGAGAAGGATAATGAGAAATAAAACCAAACCTTAAAACCACCTTTCGTCTCACCCTCCCTCCTTCCAAGGCTCAACTTTATTCACAATTCTCTAACTCCTTCCCTCAGAGGCACAGTGGAATGGGGAAATGTGGGTTAAGGTCAACTCAGCACACATTGTTTCCACCACTGCTTCCACCTCAGGGAGAGGACTATTTCCTTTGCTCCAGCTTGAGGTCCTTCCCAGGGGAGACAGTCCTCCTCAGACTTTTTCAAAATGAGTCCTTCTCCTTCCCATGGGCTACAGTTCTTCATTAACTGCTCCACCATGAGTCCCTTCCATGGGCACAGTCTGCTCCACTGTGGGTTCTCCATGGGGCCACAAGTCCTACCAGGAGCCTGCTCCAATCCAGGCTTCCCAAGAGGTCACAACCTTCTTAGGTTTCATCCACCTTCTTCGGTCCTCCATGTGCTGCAAGTGGATATGTGCCCCACCACGAATGTCCATGCAGGGGTACAGCCGCCCCACCATGGTCTGCACCATGGGCTGCAGGGGAATCTCTGCTCCAGCACATGGACCACTGCCTCCACCTCCTTTTGCGCTGACCTCAGTGCCTGCAGGGAAGTTTCTCTCACATATTGTACCTCTTTTCTCTATCTCAATTGCTAATGCAGTAACTTTTTCCCCTTTCTTAAATACGTTTTTCCCAGTGGCAATGCCACCTCACTAAGGGCTCGGCCTTAGTCAGAGGCAGATCTGTCTTGGAGCTGGCTGGCATTAGCTCTGTCGGACACAGGGGAAGCTTCTAGTAGGTTGTCAGAGAAGTCAGTCCCTCCTCTGTACCATAACCTTGTCGTATAAACCCAATACACCTCATTAATGTACTTTTCCCTCTAGATTCATTGTTGCTGCCTGTGCAAATTTTCGCCCCTGGAGCTCCTGATTTTTACCCCAATTTTTAAGTGAAATTGGTGCCTGTCACAGTACTATGAGTCAGAAGAGACAGCACAAAAATGAGGAATAGTGTGCATGCCTTTCTGTTTCAAGTGCATGCTACATTGGCCTTAACCTCACACAGTGTCATAGGTCAATTATAAATCCCTTATAATTTTGAACGAAGTTGCCAAGGAATTATTGCTTAATTCAAAGGATAGAACTGAACTATTTAATAAGCAGAACTCTTATTAGCAGAATATGGGAGATTTTCTTCTTACTGTATATTGCTCTGCAATTTGATTTAGAGTTGAGCGTTGTTTCAGATTTTTTGGTTTTTTTTTTTTTTCCTTGCAACTTCTGATTAACATCTTTTTCTCTGTCAGGCTCAGTTTATGGGAGAGCTTTCAAACCTCAGGTAGCTATTCTGCAGTCCCTCTGTCACACTGAAGACAACTGCAAGGAGTTGATCTAGATATGGAAAAATGTTCTAGGTCAAGTGGAAAGATGCTTCCAGCAGCAATACAAGAATATGATTTGTTACTCAAAATTCAGAGTTATTACTTCATTGCAATCTTCAGCGCATTCTGCAAGCATAGACTTTTTCTGGGTTATAAACTGTATGAACAGAAAGTCTAGAGTGAGTGAAAAAGTGCTAACAACAACTCAGAAAGTACAAATCCAGTCAAAGGCATTTTGAACATGTCTTTAAAGCTAGATTTAATCTTCCTGGTTTTCTGTGAAGATTATGGGAAATGTCTATTGGTTCATTTTTGTTCAATTGCACTACAAATTCTAGCAATTCCAGCTAGGTAATACTTGATTCTGGCAGGAGTGTATTGATAGACTTTTGTACTCAAATTTGTGTCTACAATTAAGCCTCAGGTTTTTAAATCCAGCCTGGGAAGAGCAGACACCCAGAAAGAAAAGCATTATTAAAGCTTATTAAACTAGTGAAAGATAACAAGTGTAATGTTCAAAAAGGCTTTGCATTTTTCTTAGGGGATAGTATTTTCCAGGTGTCAGGTCTGAAATAACTCTATTATTTTAACACATAATACATATTATCTAGTGTAAGTCTTCATGCATGATAAAAAGCGAAACTCATTTTGACAAAGCAGAGATGTACTGAAGGGCAAAACCATTTCATTTCTTAAACCTATAGAACTTGAGTGAACAAGACCTTTCATGATAATTGTTCTATTTACTCTTTTTTTTCAGAAAAATCCTCTGAAAATAATACAGCATCTATACAGAGGGTTGTGAACTTGCTTTTAAGTTTGTATTTTTTTAAATAAGAAACTTATTCATTCTACAGTTTTAATCAGGAGGCAGGCAAATACACAGTGTAATGATTTAGTTAAAAATGTCATAGTAATTCTTATTCAATTGTGGAAAAATCCTGCATAAATGGATATTCATAGATCTCAGGAAAAAAAAAGGTTGAAGATTTTGTTGTTGTATTGGGTTTATGTGGCAAGGTTTGGTAGCAGGCAAGGATGCATGGGTGCCTTCTGTGAGAAGATACCATAAACTTACCCCATGTTGGATGGAGCCAGTTTCAGCCAGCGCCAAGATAGACCCACCACTGGCCAAAGCTGAGCCCATCAGTAATGGCATTAGAAACTCTGTGACAATATGTTTAAGGAAGTGTAAAAAATGCTGTGCAGTGAGAATGAGCGAAACAGCAGACATCACGGTCAATGAAGAAGGAGATGGAGGAGGTGCTCCAAATACTGGAGCAGAGATTTCCCTCTAGCCCATGGTGAAGACCAGGGTGAAGTAGAGTGAGGGGGACCTACCATCCATAGAGGACTGGTGGAGCAGATATTCACGCTGCAGTCTGTGAAGGACTCTGTGCCAGAGCAGGTGAATATGCCCTGAAGCTTCAATCTTGTGGAGAGCAGCCCATGCAGGCACAGGTTGTTGGCTGGACCTGTGACTCCATGGGAGACACATGATGCAGCAACCGATTTCTGAAGAGCTGTATGCCATGTAAAGGACGCACACTTCAGCAGTTCCAGTGATGCATGGCGTTCCTCGGGAGTCAGTACTGGGACTAGCACTGTTTACTGTCTTTGCTGGTGACATGAACAGTGGGATCAAGTGCACATTCACCAAGTGTAACGGTAGAAAACCTTCAGAAGAATTGCTTGGGAGGGAAAGAAAAGTAATGTTCACGCAAGGAATCTATGGTGCCTGGGAGAAGATTTCTGTCGCAGTTCGAGGGGTTTCTGGGGGGTCACTGCCGGCTGCTCTGCGAAGGTTTTCAGGGCTGGAATCATCCCCCCGCTGCCCGTCCCTTGTGGCAGGGACAGGTGGCGGAGGTACTTAAGCCAGGAGACAAGAGACCACGCAGCACGCAGGGAATCCAGCACGCAGGGAATCCAGCAGCGAAGAAGAAGCTTTATTCAAATTTCCCGCAGCTTATAAGGGCTGCTGGGCTAAAGAGGGGATTGGCCATTTGGCTAGCCAATGCAAGGAGACAGTATAATAATTATGGCAACACAGAAACCAATGGTAGACAAGTGAATTAACAGCTTTCAAACCCCGACAGATTTCTTCCCATGAATAGCTTTACATGTGTTTGTCTCCCTGCCTTCCAGGAAGGTTCAATCCCTGTTATACGAAAAGATAGAGTTCTCACAGCCCCTGCAGGGAGTCCGGGCAGGCCATAAAAGGCACCAAGAGAACAGGCACTCTGCATTTTGTCTGCCCGGTGTAAAGTAGCACCATATTTGTTAGTGGTTTTGACTTTTGGAAATAAACTTTTTCCCACTGCCTTAGCTGCAGCTTGGTATCTGGGGTACCTGTGTGCATATAATTTGTCACAACAAGTTTGCCAACACCAAGCTATGTGGTTAATGTGCTGCAGGGAAAGGATGCCATCCAGAAGGACCTTGAGAGGCTTGAGAGACAGGCTCGAGAGACAGGTTCATGTGAACCTCATGAAGATCAGCAAGGTCAAATTTAAGGTGTTGCCTCTGTGTCAGGGCAATCCCAAGCAAAAATACAGGTTGGGCGGAGAATGGATGGAGAGCAGCCCTGAGGAGAAGGACTTGTGGGTGTTGGTTGATGAGAAGCTCAATGTAACCCAGCAATGTGTGCTTGCAGCCCAGAAAGCAAACACTGGGCTACATCAAAAGCAGTGTGGCCACTAGGTTGAGGGAGGTGATTCTGCTCTTCTACCCAGTTTTTGTGAGACTCCACCTGGAGTACAAACTCCAGCTGAAGGGGTTCCTACCTAAGAAGGACATGGACCTGTTGGAACACCTCCAGAGGAAGTCCATAAAGGTGATAAGAAGGCTGGACCACCTCTTCTATGAAGAGAAACTGAGAGAGTAGGGGTTGTTCCACCTGGTGAAGAGAAGGCTCCTTGGAGAACTTATAGCAGCATTCCAGTACCTAAAGGGGGTATACAAGTGTCTTTGTTTAATCCCAACCAGCAACCAACTACCACACATCTGCTCACTCCCCCACCACTGGAATTAAGAATCAAGAGAATTAAGAAGAGTAAAAGCTAGAAAACTTATGGGTTGAGATAAGGACAGTTTAACAAGTAAAGCAAAAGTTGTGCATGTAAAATATTTCAAGTTTTACTATTATAGTGATGGTAAGGAATAGTTTCAAAGTTAGGTTTCATGCAAGTGCAAGACCTAAAGGTGTTCTCTTATTTAAACAAGGTCATAAACAGGAGGTAAGAAGGAAAGAACTGTACACACTTTTTATAGGAGGTGGAACAGTAAAGGAGATTTTAGTTGAAATTATTTTTGGGAGATCTTGATAATCTAATATAACTTCCATGTCAGGAGTCAAAAAATAATGCCAGTATAATGTCTTCCCATTGTTCTACAGTACTTCCATTAGAGTGTTAGATCAATACAAACTAGCTATACTCCCTTGACACGGAATCCTACTTCAAACCTTGCCATTTGTTTTTTCAGGTCTTAACTAAGGGGTTATTTTGTGGTTTCTTTGATCCTTCTCAGTAACTGAGTGAGTCTGCTGCTGACTAAGATCGAAGCTCTACTGATCAACCTGTCCTTTTGATATCTTGCAAAACTAACTTGAAAGTTAACTTGTATCAACACAGCAACTTGCCAGGGCCCCATGGGTGCAAAGGCCTAATTGAAAGGAAGGGGATAATCAAACCATTGGCTATGACTACAGATAATGAGCAGCGCTATGGGAGAAAATCTGTTATCAAACTAACCCCAAGAGGTTTGAAAGAGAATAGCCTCATTCTGTATGATTAAAAGCTTTTTTTCAGGTCCAGAGCACACATCTCATCCAGACACATCAGAATTACAAAGGTGCTTATAAAGCTATGGTCAACCAACAATGCTGATATAAAGTCCCTGAAGGTATGTTGCCTGTAAGGAATTAATTTTGCAGGATCAAAGAGATAAATGCCTTCCAGATTACTTGAACATTGAAACATCAGATCTTGTAGTGAAGCAAGACCTCAAATACTACAAAAAGATAATAAAATAAATAAAGTTGATAGTTAAAGGTACAGATATTTTTATGCAAGTTCAGAGCAATAGTTCACATTTTGCCTATTGACAGAACATACTGAATCTTTAAAGAATTTGGAAAACTCCATCAGAGGCAATTCTCTTGACTACTGAAGTGTCAGTCGACAATACCAGAACTGGTATTGCAGTCAGACCTAAGTTAACTAATGTGCAGCTGAGACTTTCCCTGCCCTCCATTTTTGGACTTCCATTAAATTTTCTGTTTCTACACTACAATCTACAGTTTTAATATTTTTTAAAATATATATATATATTAACAAGATGCTTTAAAGAATGAAAATCCAGTCATATTGTTGAGTACAGTGGGCAATGGGAGCCTCATTTTAGTCTGCTTGAGACAGAATTGTTTGTGAACAAATGGATTTTATTTTCTCTTCCTGGTGAATTGTTAATGTGCCATAAGTTTGTTGTACAATGGTGAACTGTTCATATTAGTTAAATCTATTATAAGCATTCCTTAATTACATTTAGGTTACATGCATGATGCCTTACTTATAACATAATTCAGTATTTCCATGTGGATCTCTTAACAGACATGTTAAGCATGTTCATGTCATAGTAACAGTTAGGTATATCTTCAAGTACAGAAATCTTGCACAACATTACAGTTGGCAGCAATTCTCAAATACAGCTGGGTGAGTTCACTTTGGTTGTCTACCAGGTACCCACCAAGTCAGTCTATCCCTCTTCCTCCTTAACAGAACAGGGGATAAAAACCTGAATAAAGGCTCGTAGGTTGAGATAAGAACAGGGAGATCAATCAGCAGTTACAGTCATGGGGAAAACAGACTTCATAGAATCATAAATTGATTTGGGTTGGAAGGGGCCTTAACGGTAACCTAGTTTCCACACCCCTGCCATGGGGAAGGACCACATCATGTTGCTTAAAAACCTGTCCGATCTGGCTTTATCTGCTGCCAGGGACAAAGCACCCACATCTTCTCTGGGCAACCTGTTCCATTGCCTCGCTATCCTCACAGTCAAGAACTTCTTTCTAATATTTAACCTAATCTACCATCTTTGAGTGTAAAGTAATTCCCCTTCGTCCTGTCACTCCATCCCCTTGCAAAATATCCCTCTGCAGCCTTCTTGCTGTATTGGTTTTGGCTGGGGTAGAGTTAATTTTCTTCACAGTAGCTAACATGGGGCTGTGTTTTGGATTTGTCCTGAATACAGTGTTTATAATATAGAGATGTTTTTGTTATTGTTGAACAGTGCTTACACAGAGCCAAGGCCTTTTCTGCTTTTTGTACTGCCATGCTGGCAAGAAGACTGGAGATTCATGGGAAATTGTGAAGAGACACAGCCAGGACAAATAACCCTATTTGAACAAACGGATATTTCAAACCATATGGCATCATGCTCAATATATAAAGTGAGGTGGACAAAGAGGAAGGGGGAATGTTTGGAGTGATGGCATTTGTCTTCCCAACTAAACATTGTGTATGATGGGGCCCTGCTTTCCTGGCAATGGCTAAGCATCTGCCTGTCAACAGGAAGTAATGCTTATCAGTGTCGTTTTGAATCTAAGTGTTAACAGTATACTGGCAAAAGTTTGAAATGAGTAAATGAAGTCGTTTAGCTTTAAATATCATCTGTTAAAAGTTGTATTTGGGTTGGAAAAAAAACAAGAGAAAAGGAAACTTGTAAATTGCTAATACTGCATCTGAAAAAATACATCATCTGAAAAAAATACAGACCACATTATGCATGGCAGTAAACATGAAGAGAGGATTTGTGGAAATGCAGAGGAAATAGGAATTTTCAGCTGGAGAAGTAAGAAATATTGCTTCTTGATAGAAGAATACAAAGATCTGGAAAGCCTATGTCAGAGGAATGGAAGAACCATTAGAGGGTATGCGTTTAAGAAGTTACTTTAGGTAAGCTGGCAGCTTTGCTGGTGGCAAATACAGAATCATAGAATCATAGAATGTTATGGTTTAGAAAGTACTCATCTAGCTCCAAAGCCCCTGCCATGGAAAGGGACAGCTTCCACTAGGCCAAGTTGCTCAAAGCCCCATCCAACCTGGACTTGAACACTTCCAGGGTGGGGCATGTACAGTTTCTCTGGGCAACTTGTGCCAGTGCCTCACAACCCTCAGAGCAAAGACTATTTTCCTATTTTCTAATCTAAACCTACCTTCTTTCAGTTTTAAGCCATTCCCCCCTGTTCTGTCACTACATGCCTTTGTAAACCGTCTCTCTCATCTCTCTTTGTAGGCTGCCTTCAGGTACTGGGGGAAAGCCCCGATTAGGCCACCCTAAAGCCTTGTCTTTTCCAGTATGATATATATAACAACTCTTTTTCACAGAGGAGGAAAGTTTGTAAAATGTTATAACTCTCAGTGTATGTTCTGCACTGGGGAGAGTCAGGGTGAGGGGAGGTGAAAGAGAGCTATCACAGGGCTCTTTCTGTACCTCAGTTAGAAAGGCTCAACAACAAATGACTTAATAACTGCTTCAATAAGACAGAATAAGAAGAGGAATACAGGTAACTAGTAACAGTTTACAACCCTTCAGGCACTGGGCACCCCACATTCATGCAGCATCAGCCAGAGTCCTGATGCAATTTCCCATGACATGCTGCACTGAGTAGATCCTGTCCATGCAGAGAAATTCTCCCTTCCAGTCTTTTGAGGTCATGTACAATTTCCTCACAATAAAACAACTGTTCCTAAACAAGTTCTCATAAGAACTCCTTGACTTACTGGTGACAAGGGCAAGACTATGCTGAAGGTGCTATGGCAGTGATGAGCAGGAGCTGCCTGCAGGATCCTCCAGCACCACATATGGGTTG
Source organism: Pseudopipra pipra (assembly GCF_036250125.1). Lineage (NCBI taxonomy): Eukaryota > Metazoa > Chordata > Aves > Passeriformes > Pipridae > Pseudopipra > Pseudopipra pipra. The sequence continues at coordinate 35,823,971 of NC_087581.1, forward strand.
AATCTGTCCCATGGACAAGTGATGCTTGTGGCACAACACAGCATGGCATAGCACAGCACAGGGCAGGACAGCACAGCCTGATGGCCACACTGGGTTTGTGGTGCCTGTCTAGGTCAGCTCTCCTGTGGGTCACTGGCTCCAAACTTCAGTGGGCTTCTGGTCAAGATCAGTTCAGTATGCTGACCTCCTCTGTCTGCTTTCAATACATGCGCCATGATAAAGGAATGAAGGTTTCTTCAGGTTTTATAAGCCTTTCTCTTCCCTCCCACTCTGTGAAGAATGACCTCAGGAACATCCCTCTGATTTGGATGTCTTGCTTTATCCCCTTCTTTGTGTCTGTGTCCCACATCTTGCTAAAGATCTGACCTTGAATGAGGACCAAAATCCTCTCCTTACTCTGCATATATGTCAAGGTCTGGGTAACAGGGGATTTAAATAAGGAAGCACACCCTTATACAAATGACAACTAAGGAACTCACATAAACTTACATACTACATCCTGTCATGGAAGGGAAAATGGATGAAGTTAAAGAGTTCAGTTAGGAAGGGATAAGACCAGAATGGTGAAAAAATTAAATTTTAAAACAGTAAATTTTTCGTGTGAACAGCAACCTACAGAGTTAGGAACAGAAATCAAGAGACCACATGTGAGCTTTGCCACATCTACATTCCTGTCTAAAGGAACTGTGTCTTCAACAACTTCATTAGATGAATCGTTGAATCTGCATGGAAAAATGCTAGTTTCATTTTGACAAAGTTCATTGATTTGACACCATTCACGGTCTTCTTCTTCCAAGGATGGATGAGAAAAACCCAGGAAATGGTTTGAAAGCATGGATTAAATATATATTTATACTTATTAGCATTTGTGAACAGTTGATTTACTGCTAAGGAAAAAATATATCGACAGATAGAGTTTGCTTCATTATGTGTGTAATAAAGTGGTAAATGTTCTTTTCCTCTCTTTTGTAGCAATAGCAAATGAAGATTTGCATTCTGGGCAGAGCTTTCTCTTGTGGAAGCAGAAGAAGCCTAGACCAATAATCCCTAAGCCCCAAACCTTGTTAAATGCGGTTTCAGTCCTGGGGACCTAATGCACTGATTGCTTTCTGAGAAGGAGTCTTATTGCCTGCTCCATTCAGTTCTACTACTGAAGGTCTAATTACATCTATTATGCTGTTCAGTTTCACAGACGGTTATTGAGGGAAGGAAGAGGTACAAGGCAGCGGGGGGGGTGGGGGGGGGGTTGCAGGGTGAGGGAGAGGACATGGGTGAGAAGAAACCAAAGCTTATGGCAGGAAAAAAGCCCACAAGCCTCAACTATTGAGAAATGAACTGATGACTGAACTGACTACTCTGACATTATATCTAAACCACAAAGTGTGTTACTGTAACAAGACAAAATGGAGATGGTCCCGATTTTGTATTATTGTCCAGGCAAGATAACCAATTATTCTGTGAAAATCCTAGGTACTGGGTTTTAAAAGCTTCACAAGGTCTTAGCTCAACCAAACAAATCTTAATATGAAAAGAAAGAAAGGGGCAGCTGGGAAGTGAAGCATTTTTTAACAATATTTAAAGTTTCATTTGCATTCCAGGCTGCCAAAAGTCCTTCTCAGACCTCTTTTTCTCAATATTATGCTTTTGTGTAGCCTAGATTAAGATTGTTATCATGGCCTGATAGAGCTCTAAATGAAAGAAGGGGAGGGAGGGGGAAAGAGACTCATTATTTTAGATGACTTCTCTTTTCCCATAGGGTTCCCATAGGTCCTACTTAGCAGCAACTCATTCCAGCACTGATTAAGTGGGAAATATACAGAATCTCAAAAGGTCAAACCTGTAATCAGCTGCCCTAAGGAGTTGACATGGAAAACTTGTCAATACAAGTTCAGTTTATGGCAATCTTACAACAACATCTAGTCAGTAATATATATTGAGAGGAGGCAGGGAGACTCCTAAAAGAGCCTCGTAGAATGCTTCAACATTATAGTATCTTGTTTTATCAGGTTCTTGGTAGATTCCTGTTATTATTTCCACTCAGGTTTTGGATGTTGATAATTTTGTTTCCAGATGGTGAGGGGTTTATAATGCCAGCATTTATAATAAGCTAATGTGCATGAGACATATACACTTACTGCTGAGAAAATCATTCCAAATTGAATCTACAGAGCAAGCAGGGAAACGAAGCTCTCTCAGAGACAGAAAGGAAGAAAAGAGAATGAAAAAATAGAGACAAATTGCTTAAAAAAAAATCTGCATTAGGATAACAATGAAGTCTATTTAAACATTTCTGATTATTTCCAAATGGTCTCTGTTTGGCTACTACTTCACCTCATGTGAATCATTAATACACCCCTGTAAAGTAGAGCCTGATCCAGCTACTCTGGAAGCAAGAGAGAGACTCATTAATTTCAACAGGATTTGAAGGCCTCAAATGAAAATGTAGATTAAACCATAGCAAATCTAGTAGCAGAATTTTTTCTTTTGTTTGATTTACAATGTATGCATTACCTTCCAGTACTGCCTCTAGGCACAAGCTAAGTAGGCAATAGTTTCTGACTGCAAAATTCAGGGGCTGAAAAATAGCTGCTGCCCTACTGCTTACATTTCCTATGCCATTGCTGTGGAAAAACTGGACTCACTGCTGTCATGGGTGTTGGAGTGGTGGCTTCTCAGCAAAGCTGCCACCATAGTCTTTCGTATTTCTCTTCCACTCTAGGCAAAGGCAAAAACTGCTTGCTCTGCTCTCCAAAGTGGTTTCCCTCACTTTCAGCTCTTTTTTCACTACTTCTTTCTATGTCAGAAGCAGCTAGGTCTCTTTCCTCTCTCAATGGAATAAGAAAGGCAGTTTCCCTTTTGCAGCAAAGGTGCTTTGAAGTAGCCATGCTTCACTTGCTTTAGCTAAGTGCAGAGCAGTGCTGAATTGTATGGTTTCAAGCACTCTCCAGTACAAGTTTCAAAACTGTAGCAGAGCTGCATTTTATCATTATGGGAACGCTAGGAATGCTCCCAGCATGTGTCCACAAAGACCCCTGGATATCAAGAACCATTTCAAAACAGGCCTTTACCAAGTAATAATTGAACTCAAGTTGTGTCTGTCACTGAATTTTTATGGGAATAAAGCCTTCCCAGATGACTCTAAAATATTTTAAAATTTACTATATAGGTATGAGGCTGTTATTTTGTGTAATAAATGTGCAGTCTGATTATTTCACTGTGTAATGGAATTGTAGGGCTGGCTCATCTATTATGCAATATGCCTTTCAGAGACAGCTATACAGATAAAACTAACAGAAAAACTCCAGAAACAAGTAATCAAAACCATCAAGAAACACAAATACTTTCTGTCTTTTGAAATAAATAACCAAGTTTGAGGTCTAAAAGTAAAAATCATAAAGTTAGCCTTTGGAAAAGACAAGTGGCACATGATTTTGCACAGAAGGCAACTTTGCTGGAGGGATGTATCTGACACGTTACACTTACTCTCTATCCTGGAACAGATGTATATTCAAAGAATTAAAAAACCAATAAAGCCCACAAAACTACATAAAAACTACAAAAACCAACAACCCCCCCCCAACCAAACAAAAAACAAACATACAAACAAACAAAAACACACACAAAAAAAATCAAAAGCCAAAAACCAAACCAAAAAAACTCACAAATTTTTTTAATCTCCTCCTGTTCTCCAGAAGAAATTTGTTTTCCAGACTAGATTTTCAGAAGCTGTGGCACAGATATCCAGATGAAAATAAATCTGCTTACTATCAAGCAATAGGATTTGGAACTTGTAGGTATATATAAATAGATATATGAAAGAAATTCAAGATGCACTGATACAAGTTAAAACATTTACATGTGAAAAGAGCTATTTTAGTTATTAAATTCCAAACAGGGTGAAATCATGGTTTTTATTTTTCTTATAGTAAGTGGTACCCTTATCCCCATCTTGTCTGTGAGGCAGGAGAAAGACAATTTTGCAAGATTTACCACATTATTATGTCATAACCTGAAGTTAGCCTTTTAGGCTAAGGCATGTCATGACAAACTGTGTACTGTTGTAATATTGTCCCAAAATTCTATAGCACTACATACTGTACAGCCTTTTGCAACCAGACATGCCTGTCTCGTATTGGCCTTTTTAGCCACCAATGCACTTGCAACAAACGTGGGTAGAGCCCTTCCCAAATCTTCGTTCGTGAAGCCCAGCCATAATGATGACATACTATACAAAGGTAGATAGATTAAAACTATTTTCAAATTTTGGGTAGCAGTGATTTTAAAGATACTGTTTCATTTCTAAAGCCCAAGAAAGACTGAGCAGAAGCCATCAAACATCATAAAAATACAGTGGCTTCTAGTGGTCATAAAGTGCATGTAAAGTATGTCACTCACTATCAGGTCAGGATGATGGATCTTTAGTGCAAATGAGAAAAAAACTCTCACAACTGAAGATGCAAGCAATCCTCGACTCTTCCTGTAATGAAAATCAATCACATTTAAACTACTTTCAGAGGTATGGAAATATCTACCTCTTCAGTTCAGCACTTCTCATTATGATAATAGCTAGGTTCGGCTATGCTGAGGAAGTATGCTTGATGTACCACTGTCAAAACACTGAATGACCCATCTTGCATATTCATTTTACATTTTCATCTTACAGTGCATGATCACTGTACATTTATTTTGTGTCTCCATTTAAGTGGCCTTACAGTTCTACCATTCTGATTGAGCATCACTTCATACTCACATTATATAGGCATAAACAGAATAATAACATTATTATAACTTCAAGTTATGTATGACCTCCTTACATAGTTCTAACAAGCTCAAGGAACCTAACACGTCAGCGGTCCTGTAGAGGACTGTAAAGTCCTCCTCTGACACTGCCCAGCTGAGCAAAGGCCAGAGATACTTTGACAGCATGGCCATAGAATTTCTGGTGATCAGGCAATGAATGTTTTGAGTCCATCTCATCCTCACTACAATAATGTGCAAATGAGAATGGATGTTAAATTTAGATGAGTTCGGATCCATACGAATTCCTGCTTCAAATTCTATTTACATAAATTTCAGTACAAATGTTGGGATTGCTTTTATAGTTCAGTCCCAGTCTTCACACTTTATTCTCTCCTATTTGAACTTTCTTTAATGAACTCACCCTGATTTATGACTTTCTTCAGAGGCATCTGCAGTGAAAAGGTGCTAGTACTGTGTGTATGTCAGATGAAGTAGCTGCAACCTTTTGTGAATATTAGTTTTTGACGTATGAAATGTCTTGGTCTTTTCCACTTTTTGATGTATTTTTTAAAATTCAGATATTTCAGCAAATCACAAATGACTATCAACCTAGCGGCTGTCAGAGATGGCAGCATCACAAAAGCAAGCAATTCTGATGGCTTCTATATTAGTGAAGAAACTGAAAAAAAAAAAAGAAAACCCACAGAGACATATCAGGTTGTGGTATACCCTGTTCATACTTATCAATCATTCTGTGACTTGGTAAACTGATCCAGTTTAAAACTAACCCAGTGAAAAAAGTCTAGTTTTAATGTGGATCGATACTCTGAAACAATGTGCCTGGACAACAATATCTGGACTCACAGCGGTGAGGGAGGGGCATGACAGCAGGAGTAAGAAATCATTGACAGGAAGGGGGAAAATCTGTTTCTTCAGCAGCAATATGGGCTTAAAACAATCATTAAAATATAAGGCACTACTGTTTAAAATAAAAAACAAATTCCTAGCTAAACACTCTGTCAGAATTATAAATTTTAACCTAATCTTACTGGCCAGCTTTGAATAACTCTGAATTGAAGGCCTTCAATGATAGGGAACAACTTCCTTTCACAAATTAATCATTTTTCTACTTACATAAAATGAGAAAAACCCAATCAGTGCATTAGTGATTGAATTCCACTGCCAGGAATGAACTGTTTACTGTTCAGTGGGTCAGTGTTATGGTCAGCTACTCTGTGCCAAGAATGAATTGCCTTGCTGCTCTGGGATCCAGAACAGATTCGAGCCAAAATGAGAAGGTTTTGTTAGGAAATAGCTGATACACTGAACTGGAAAAAAAATTAGTTACCACTAATAGCAGTTTTGACTAGAAGCAAAATTTCACAGGTCTAGATGAAAGTTCAAGGGATACCAATAACCTTGAGTAAGAAAAAGCTTAGTAGTTTGGAGCACTTGCCTAAATATCAGAGAGTTGATCACACTTCTGCTTTGCTTCAGTGCTTTAAGCATTAAATATGAACTGGGACACTAAGTTCAGTAGATGAAGGCTATTCAGTACTCCAATGTCTCTTTCTCATAAGCTTTATAAATTTTTTTTCCATCTGGGCCTAATTTCCTCAACCTAAGCCTCAATGAGAAGTAAAGTCAGACAATAGTTGGTAATTTTCTTAGGTTAAAGAAATGTGGATTAAGACATCTGTTTCCCTCTCTGCCTATCTAGAAACAAAAAGTCCATTATGACTGGCAGAGATAACCTCGATTGAGATACCAAATCCTAATAAGGATTGGTGTCTTGGTCTTCTCTTGTGAATTATTAATTTCCTTGGAATCTATGGCAAAGATGAAGATTGAGACTACTGGGGATTTCATTAATATGATGGAATGTGCTTATTTTTGACATACTTCTATGAAATAAAGGCATGTTTGTCAGATCACTCTTCTTAATAGAGGAAATGCACACACAGAGCAGAATGGTGAAAACTAAATCAGATAAAATACTAGCAATCCTAGCAGATTGAAGAAATGGACAGTTAGGAAAGATGATACAGGTCCTCTAAATACAAAGGCATGTGCATTATACTTGTTACTTTTACTGAGCTCCCAGGTTTTTTTCTTAGGAAGGAAGGAAGGAAGGAAGAAAGGAAGGAAGGAAGAAAGCAAGGAAGGAAAGAAAGCAGGAAAGAAAGAAGGAAGGAAAGAAGGAAAGAAGGAAAGAAGAAAGAAGGAAAGAAGAAGGAAAGAAGGAAAGAAGAAGGAAAGAAGAAAGAAGGAAAGGGTGTCTCCTCCCTTGCCTCTTCCCTCATTTTTCATTACCTGTAGCAAGTAGTTTAGATAGCCTTTGTAGCCTAACCTGGAAGTTTACATTAGAATTGATCTGAGGTAACTTATGCAGTCTCTACGTGGCTACCTTTCTGAGGAGCCGAAAGGTTACTAAAACTAAACCTAAGGTTTCACAGTGGGTTTCTGAAGAAACAGAGAGTGTGTAACCATTTGCAAAATAACTAAGAAGGAAAATCAGGCAAAACTTGGTATGAGCACAACATTAAATGCTATTGTGGTCATAGGTCTTTATAGAATATAGGCTGCTGCTATGAGCTTTAGATTTATGCTGGTAACCTGATGATCACAAATAGTAAAACATTAACATTTATGATCTGATAAAAGGTAGTGTCCCAAAATATGAAGAAGTAGACATGCTTGGGCTTACTGACTAGATGGCTTATCAAGTCACCCAATACAGCTCAGGCAGCAAGTGGGCTCAGGAGAAAGATTCCACGCTGAATCTGGAGCTGCCCCATTCTGTGAGAGACCTCAGATTGCTGAGACAGTGCTGTGGAAACTGACTGCAGCAAAGAGATGTCAGCTGAAGCCTTCCTACCCCAGTGAAGCCTGTAACTGTGTGGGTTAGAGAGGGAAGTGTAGCTCTGTGAGAGTTTGTAAGGACAGGATTTGAAAAACAATTCAGGGAAGTAAAACAAACAAAGAAAACCCAGAGAGGTCTCCAAATCTATATCTGAAACAATTCAGATATAGATGAGATGACCCTGGAAAAGCAATTGGAAATTCTCTGTGGCCTCAGTATAAATCCCTTTCATTCGGAGGTCAGTATTTAGTTTTTGCAGCTAAGGAGCATCTTCCACTGGCTACTCAGTGTGCTTCTGTTTCTATGACAGTTTTTATCCTCATGATGAGAGAGCTCTGTCAAATGAAGTGCAATCTACATTTACGTGTAAGATTCCTACACTAGCCTGTGATGCCTAATCTCTTTTATTGAACCTACTAGCTGGTTTCTGGAGCCATTGATTTTCCGTGCTGTCAGTTTGTGGCCTTGACTCTTTAATGTTTATTTAGACTGGTCTCCATAAATTGCTTCTGGTGCTGAGGGCAAGGAAGGAGGCAGGAGGTCGGGGGTGCATGTGTACCTGTCCATATATATAAATCACAGCTTTTGTTCTTCACTGTTGTTTGTGAACACTGTTTGCTGGGTGAAAAAAAATGAAGTATTCTACTAAAACATGGAGAAGCTACTATTAATTCCCCTCTGTCTCTAATTTTGTTGCAGTTTAGGTTTCTGATTTTACACATCTTAATACCACATCTTGTTTTCTACTCAAACATGTAATGTTTCTTTTTGTTAAGAGACACAAAGAGGGAGAGGAATTATCTGTTTGCCAGCACGGGCATGTACTTTTCAATCAGGAAGGGGTGTACATATTCTGTGGATGAGTTTTTAGAGTGGGGAGAATTGTTATTTCTTGGCTTTTTTTTAATTTTAGCCTTTGTGAGAACAGTAGGAATTAGTACTGGATTTAACAGCACTTGTACAAACAAGAAAACACCACTTTTCTTGCTGTCAAGACCTAAAACTCTAGCTCTCCAAAGAATGATCATAGCCTTCACTGGGCAGAAATGGCAGTGTTGTTTCCACAGCAGGATAACTCTCATTCTCTGGTAATATCACAGGCAAAGCCAGCAAAATGAGAAATGGTTAAGTGAAAGGGTCTGTACTGTATACGAATAACTCGGGAGCCTGAAAATTAAAAAGGAAAAGGCCTTGAGTCTATTTCAGTGAGCTGTAAGAATGCTATAGCCTTAGAACAATGGAAAATGTTTTGCAATAGTGAAGATCTTTTTCCTCTGGAGAAGTAAACATCATAGTCTGTACAAGTTGACAAGTGGTTCTCCTGAGGCTAGGAGTACAGTAATCAATAGAGGTGCAGTTTGGGCTACTGCTCTCTCTGATGATACAGAAACATTGTGCACAGATGTGACGGTGAGAATAAATCAAAGGAAGAAAGAGAAGTTGTTCACAGACAGGTAAAGGAATATCTTATTGACCAGGAGATCTGATTCAGTTTTTTTTCCCGTTTGACCTCTGTTGGTTTGGATGGGTATTCACTATCCTAAACTTAGGCAAGTCCAGTTTATTATAAAAGGGAGACGTAGCAACACCGGTAGGATAAATATGTGGGCTAATATTCTACTTTTGTACGTCCTTCTATTTTGCAAAGGTCAGTGTAGTCTTTTATACATTTTTAAAAGCATTAAATATGTGTACAAATAACAAGCACCCAGAAGAAAGTCTCAGATTCAACTCCATTTTCAGGTTGCAATTTCAATATTTTTGAGAATTAATGACCTCCTTGAGGATGGAGGATCATTTCTCTGAGTAGTTTTTAAGTACCCTGAAACCATCTTTTAATTGAGGGATGTACATTAAACCATATAGTCCAGAAAGTTTCACTATTGTTTACATAGCTTCAAATATTTAAGCTTTGCATTTCATGATATATATTTAATTGGTAGATAATGTTCTGATTCTAGGGAATATAAAGTTATAGAAAAAGCGAAATGTTTCCATAGCATGCCTGATTGTCTCCTGAACAGAAATGGAGTTCAACTTTAAAATCAGTACCACAACAAGAAAGCAAAATACATTAAGATATCAGGGAGCACTCCTAAGACTGTCATGTGTGTCCTTCAAAGAAGGAAATCAGTAAAGTCTTGAGTCAATTGGGAAGAGTGATAAAAAACCCCATGAATAATTCTTATGAAAGATTTGTAGGTTGGCATATTTGCTGTAGTTATATATGCTAATGAACACTACAACAATTTCATTGGTAACCAATCAGCTGTAAACAACTATATCTTTATTTAAAATAATAAGAATTACCCAACTGTTAATGAATTGACTAGTAATTTCCAATAGTATTCAATATAGAAAATTCAAAAACTAACCAGTGTAATATAATACATCATAACCAGTATGATTCAGTATATGAAATTAAGTTGGCAATCATTAAATCAATTGGCAAAATTCTTGCTGACTTTATTTGGCCTGTGCTCATAAAAGACTAGAAGCTGGATCTGGACAAAAGGTAAACGATTCAAGTGGTCCATATGCTCCATGAGAATGAGTGCAGTAAAAATAACTGTTTGTGTAGCCTATTTAACCTGCAGACTGGAAACAGAACAAGACTACAAACTTTCTTCTGTAAGTAAGTAGTGATTAGGTACATTTTCATTCAACCCAAGTAAAGCAAGCAACTTCCTCACTACAGATTTTTCTTCTGGCAAAACATATTTTTATACAGCTGAGTTTAGCAATGCATAATACCTCATTAACATTTAACAGTGTGAAATATGTCTCTATGAAGGTTTTTGGGTTTTTTTTTTTTAATGTAAAATAGGAAGGAAGGTTGTTAAATTTTATTTTCCTCTGGAAAAGCAAAGTAGAAAATGTTTTACCTTCACATTTTTCCATCTGATGTCAGGAGATTACATTAGAGTTTTCCTTATTTTGACTCATGATTGACATTTAAATAAGTTTTGGAAATGGTAAGGAATAATGATTCATTCATGGCTTTAAATATCCAAGATATTTAGTTAGGAGAAAACAGATGACCTAACAGAAGACTAAATCTTGGCAAGTTTACTTACATTCACTGAACCCTTCCAATTAAATTTCAGCCAGCTGGCCACTTCTAATCCTTACTTGTTCATTCTGTTTGAATGATTTTTTGGGTTTTTTTGAGTTGGTTGGGCTTTTTGGTTTTTTGTTTCTTTGTTTTTTTGTTTTTTTTTTAAGGCCACTTTCATCCATCACTAGCAGCATCAAACAAAGCATTTTGTGTGAGAATGAATCAAAGATTAAATGTCAAGGGCCCTAGTATACTGGGAATGCAGCCAAAAGTACTTAGGAAAATATGAAACTGTATCAGATATCTATAACTCCAAGCTAGCAACCCATAAGGAGCATAATTGAAGGTAGCAGCCCTAGCTGTTAACTACATTGCTGAATATTAGGCAAACAAGCCTTGTTTATTCAAACATTAGGTCATTTGTCTCCTACTCACAGCCTCAGAGAGGAGGGAGGTCAAAGAAGTGGTTGATGAAAATTTGGCACTGCTATTTCAGCGTACATCCTGCAGGTCATTAGTGTTATCTTTCCTCTATACCATGCAGTACTTTTTTCCTGAATGCTATTCCTGCTTTCTCATTCAGCCACAAAGAGCTGAGCTGTCTTTCCCAAACAGGTAAGTAATTCTACTTTGACAGAGGTTTTCTGCTTTGACTCTTCTGAAGGAAAAATCCTGGTTAATAAGACAAACCGTGCCTGAGTTCCAGATCCCTGTGCAGTTTAGGGCAGCCCAAAGCTGCACAGTGCACATAAGTGAATAGTTCCTCCTTCTTTTCCATAGCTGGTGATGGAGGAAGAACAAACAAAGAAACAAAATGCACACCAAAAAAAAAAAGATATTTGCACATCCAATTTCTGTAACTACAGGGGAAGCTGATTTGTCACAGTCTGTTTCCATCAATGAGCTGACACAGGAAAGATGCATGTGTGGTCTTGGAGGAGAAATCCACTTTTCCACACAATTCTGTGAAAGGCAGCAAGATTTCAGACTTATTACTTCTGACAGTTTTGGCGTTTTAAATGCATGTAATTACATATAAAAAGAAGAGTTGGTTGAGAAAGCTTAACCAAATAAAGAAAGCTCTATGTTTTACAGTCTAAAAATGGGACTATTTTGAAGGTAAGTACTTGTTAAAATTAGGTATCCTGCACGATAATCAATTAATATCATGCACTAAGCAACAGTAATCACAGTTATTTTTAATTTTGGCAAAGCAGAAGGCTCTAATTTGGTATTGTCACAGTCACATCCCATTCTGCTGGACAAAAAAATAATGCAGTGAAAGGATTAATCTTTTCAAGTCACCATTTTTTTTAAATCATGAAAACCAAGTTACATTATGAAGATGACAGTAAACAAGAAGATGAGCTACCTCAGTTTTGTTAGTTGCAGAAAAATGTTTTCCTCTTTCTTAAATTTTTAAAAATTAGAATTGGAAAGCATTGAATAGAGAGAAATTATTACGAATTATTCTGGGCTTATAGTTTTAATTCCAACAATGTATACTATCATAGGAATTTTATTTTATTCCAAGTGTAGTGTAGACCATATATTTAAAGGGATCCCTGCAGACCTCATGTAATTGCCACATGAGGAATTAATCTCCTTCACATTGCAATTGGTTCATCAGTGGCCAAATATTTTTGAGAACAGTGTTGCCTGTAGCTTTGTAAGTGATCAGTAGAAGAGAAAGAAATTGCAGCATGTGAGGGTAAGCAGATCCTTCATTATTTCCACAGGAATACCAGGACTGAGGGATAGTTAACCACCAAAATCATTGAATAATATGGTTTCCAGGGTTCTTTAGGGAGCCTAAGAGAGTCAAGAAAATATTTAAGGTTCTTTCCTTGAAACAAGTATGATTGTTTAGTACACTGAATTTTATATCAGGGATGCAAAAACTGGATTTAGCATAGCTTAATTAATTTGCCTGAGGCCTGAGAAGAAATTCATGACAAAACTAAAATTCAGGTCTGTTGAGCCCAGGCCTCATGTCCTAAGGTGTAAATTATCACTCTTTGCAATACTGAAATTGTCAGTTTTTATGTACTTAAACATGAAAACCAAATCATTCTTTAACCTTCTATTTTTCAAGCTAAATACATTCAACTCCTATCTTCTACCATAAGAAACACCTTATTATTTTTGTCTGGAATCTCTACAAATGTTCAACATCTTTCTCCAAATGTAGGTACTTTCAATGGACACTGCATTTCACTGCTGGCATTCCAGTAGCTATTGCAAGGAAACAGTGTAGGCTCTGCTTTACTTGCTGATATAGACATCTCAGGTGCTCATGAGTTACTTATGGCTACACCATGTCAGACCAAGAAAACTCAGACAAACCTTTTTAAATAATCACAACTGCCCAGGATAAAAGTTCACATATTTGTATTTACCAGTTTAAGGCTGAACTTTCTGGCTTGCCTTGACATGGATTCATTTTAATTAAAGAACAAAATAAAATAAAAGCAGCATCAATAACACAGGGCAAGTAGTAAAAGCAGTGTTAGAAAACTAACCAAGTAGAAAGGGATAAAAATAATTTTTCCACTTGGAAAACATATAAGCTCAATGAAAAAGAAGGAATCAAGTGCCTCCCATTATTAAATTTCCATAGCTATTAAAACAAACCAACAAATAAAGAAATAAAAAACTAAAAAAAACCAAAACAACTAATAACCAATGAAATAAAAAAAACCCAAACTGAACCAAAAAACAACAAAAAAATACCAACCCCCAAAAAACCCAAATCAAACCAAAACCACCATCAACAAAAAGCCTAAATCAGAGGCAAAGCAAACAAACAAACATGAGAAAAGCTACAAAATTCAAAGAATCAAAAGTTTTTTCTTTACAGATGTCTTTGTCTTGGGGAAAAAAAAGAAACAGAAGCAGCTTATTGTTTTAATTTCCTTGCATTTCTTTAGCTACAGTAATAATAGTAAATTTAGTTATTCCTTTCCACGTGGATGTCACAGATGGTCCCCCTATGAGAAAATATTACCCTTTCATAAAAGTACATTGATGTAAAATTTCATTTTTTTTGAGGATATGATTCTAAGATATGTATAAGCAGAGGCATCAGGCATTTGGATCTCTTGCAGAAAGCAGCCTCGTGGAATTTTGCTGAATGCTGTCTATTGATCTATTCTTCTAAAATAAAGATCACTGCGTACTCTCTATTCTTAGTTCATTCATAGAAAACAAACAAACATCCCATATTTAGATTCTTTTAGGGTTCTATTACTACTGCTTACTGAATTCTGCATTAGACTGGGAACACCTTGGGAAAGAATGTAATATCCATCTGAATCTCCAATGAGCTTATTATCATCAGTGCCTTGACAATAGATACAAAATTAGTAATAATTATAATAGACATTTAAAATAATGTATTATCATTATCTGTGATGTAATTGCTACTCAAAGAGTATTTCACAGACCATTGTAGAATTATAACTGTCAAATTTATCATGATTAATTTTAGTTTATTTGATTTGGTGAAAATAAATTGAGGCACATTTGTATATGCCTTGAACAAAAAGACCAGAGTCATTAATAGAGTCCATTTTGGATAGAGGAAAAATAAAAATTCAGTCTGGGATTTAATGGAAAAAACTCTAGCTAATGAATTATGCCAAGAGATTCATGCAATCCTCTAATTATACTGATACAGACTTCATCAGCTAATACTTTTCACCTACAACAGTCATCCTCTCCATGTGCTAATCCTTTGAGGGATATTTTAACGCTGTGGGCAAATATAACGTTTCCACAACTGTTTGGCATTGTCTGCCTTCTGCACTGATGTTGCTATACAGCAGGCAAAAAAATAGTTTTCTCTTTACCCAGGAACAGCATTCATAAGATTTTCTTCTTCTCTAGTGGTCTGATCCAGAGCACACAGAAGACAAGTCAAGCGAGTCTTAATCACTTGTCCTTACAGTATCTGTACAATTCCTATTAATAAACAATATGCTTACGGGTAAACTGGGGAGAAGAACTGGCACCAGCCTTTTATTCACTACCTCTATTGTCCTCTTACTTTCATGTGGTTAAGAAAACATGTACGTACAATTTGTGGATCCTTGGGTCTGCCTCTATTCATTTGAATATGATTATTACTGAAGTTAAGTAACTGGAAGACGGGTCTAGTAATTTCTTCTTATGGCAGGACCACTATAAATGTACATTTTATCCTTCTTAGTCCTTTAATGGAGAGATTTTAAGGCCGATCATTAGCCCTATATAATTAAAACGCAGCCACAGTTAGGTTTCGTATGGGTATTAGTGAATCTAATGTTTTTCTATAAGTGGCTTAGGTGTTCATCCATTTCTTAGGGAACCCTAGAGCAGACATTTAATTTTTATCAAATTCCATAAGACAGACATATAAAGGAGACAAAATCTATTTTCTGTTGCAGCAGGTAATATCTACTGTAGAGCCTCAGGCAGTAAATAACAAACCCACGCAAAATCTTGACGTCCTGATTCCATCTGTAAAACCAGCTCCAGAACTACAGCAGGTGGGATAAGATTTCATCCTTGCGTCTGGTTTTGTGACCTGCCACTGAGGACAGCTTTACCCTACTTCTTTCTAAAAAGGAACTTTCAGAAATTTCAGATGGGTCTACCTAGTTTGGAAAAAACAATTTACAGTCCTTTGACACATATATTGAAGTTATAGGCTGGCGGTTTTCAACCATTTATTCAGGTATACATGGGAGGGTGTGTTTGGTTTTGCTATTAAACAGTTTAGGAAGACAAGTACATCTAAGCACCTCAGAGGCACTGCACCTGTATTTACTGCACCTAAATGACGTTTTTGCTCTTTAGAAGAAAGCAATATTATTCTAGCATGCACAGAACATATGCTAATCAGCTGTAGTCTTCAGGCACAAATGCGATAATGTGCTCATTGTTTAGACACTGGAATTGTTCATTACAAAATGACACAGTGTTTGCCAATTTTGTCTTCATTATAAATGTAAATATTAACTGGTGATATGCAAAAGAATACAAAAAGTCAACAGCAATTAATTGGCTTCTGCAGTAATTAGCTACTGTAAGGCAAACACTTAGGAGCCGTTGTAATTGTCTGCATTAGGAATACACCTCCTGTACAGATCTAATTAGCAATTTAAGTAGTTCAGAAATTATATGCCTCTTGCCTTTACACTCCCTGAAGTACTGTTCATTAATGGGGAAAAAAAATGCTAGTAAATGTCATTTGCATTGTCTCATGTTAAGAGCTCTACATCAAAGCTTCTATGTTATTGCCTTGTACTGAGTAATACAGAACTGAGGCTTGTGGACCAATACAGTTGTAATTAGGCTATGATTCCTTTGTAAACAGCAGACACAAAAACTGACAGAAGCTTATTTTGCTCTGAGGTACCTACTTCTCAGTTTCAGCTGTAAATAAGGAAAGCAGAGCTACACAAAGACTGCAGCTACCAAATAAAAAACAATCCAAACTGTGCCTAGGATTCATGCAGTTCTATTAATTGTTGCCTCAGTAAAATGTTTCCTTTGGGGATGGAAAGTGTTAGAGTAATCACATAAGGGCTGGGTAGCACTTCCTGTAGAACAGTATGTTAAGTCCAAGACTGATAGAAAGACACAAGGAAAATTAAGGTAATCATGGTGAACACCAAAAGATCTGACTTTATTTAGCAAAAAAACAAGTCAGAAGGGTTTCAATTTAGAAATACATCTCAGGGAGGAACAGGACGAAATCAATGTATAAATAAGTAAAATGTTTGAGCTTTAAAAGATAATTGAGGCTAAAGCAAGTACATAACAGTGCACTATATATGTGGGTGAAAAACTGGTACAACATTCCTGAACTCCAGGAAGACTAAGTTCCCAAACAACTTTTAAATAAGAGCAAACTCATTGTGGCCTCCATGGCAGAGCTCAATCTGAACATTTAAAATAGGGTATCTCCATGATGCAGAAAATAGCTGGTGCTTTTACATTCACAAAAACATTCACTGTGGACGCAGCACTGATGCATGAAAAAAAGAATCAGTGTTCAGAGTCATAGGAACAGTGAATTTCAGCATGTGATTAACCTAAGGCGGTGGTATATAACAGAATAGCTATCATGTCTGATGCTACTGCTGTGTTAACACAGATGCTGTGTTAAACAAAATGAGACGTGGTATCACTCCCACCAATGAATGGTGCTAAGATTCTAACAGTGCCTATGAGGAATATAATGATTCTCAGATATCACACTCCATTTTTTGTTCTCTCCAGATCCTGATTCTGGCAAACTCAGCTTCAAAGTCTGCTTCTCTGTTCCTGTGAGAACATCTCAAAGCAAAAAATGTCACATCATAGCACCAACACTTCACTTTCTGGCTGGTACCGCAGGCACAAAGGAGTGGTTAAGAGAGAGAAAAGGGTTGTTAGGTTCTTTTCACATGACTCAGACAGCCATATTAGATATAAATTTCAAAGATCAGTGATTCGAACATTTTATTTCAGAAGCTATAAGAGTCTATGTGAAGGCTTCTTAAATATCTGATTAGGAGTAAATGTTTCAGATTGTATGTTCTAAAGCATATAATAGTTATTTTCATTTTTTCTCACTACTGGTTCTTCAGAAGAACATATTTAGTCTAGAAATATATATTTGTACCTTTTATTGAAAAACCCATTGATGCTGGTATTCTGAGCATTTTAAAAGTCTGTTTGAACAAAAAGGTGGAATTACTCACAGGCAGTAGAACCAGGACATCTGTGAATTTATATTGTATTTTCTTTGTTTTCTTGCAATTTTTCATTTCTTATGCACTCAGGCAAGATTTCTGCACAATTTTGGTCTACAGGGAAGAGTGAAAGGAGGAAAAAAGGAGTGAGACATAGCACATTGAATTTACATTTTGGCTTATAGGATGTACAGCATAAAACTCTATTTCTTCTGTAAGACCAGAAATCTCATCCAGTTTCTTATCATCTAGGGAAACCACATACTCAGCATTATTCTGAAAAATCCATTCTTTCCTTAGGGCTGACTCTCACTAACACTTAGTCTCTTGAAATTATTATTAGAGTAAAAGAAACTACCTAAAATATGTATTTGTTTTCCACTATTTAACTCCTGAATCATGTTTTTCTGAAGGTTGGAGGTTCCTCTTTCGATATGCAATGTGGTAAATCACATTGCTCTTCAGACATTAATAGACTTATTCTCAACATCTGAGCAAAAGATGGGAATTTACTGTAGTATGTGTGGAACAGCAAAAATTTTGAAAATGCAAAGGAAATAAATTATATTGATTCAGAGAAAACCACATTCATTGCACTTATTTCAGCTTTTATCCTTTTTTTCTTCATTCCTGAAATTACCTGCCATCAGAACCTAATAAACAGATGAAGTCTTTTATATTCCTAAAATGCTTATAAACAAACCTAGACACTTCCAATTCAGTACTATCTCTGAAAATATTTTGCTATTTATATGCTTGCAGAATCAAACTTACAAAGTAAACTGTCTATTTAAAAAAAAATAAAAATCTTCTTAGCAAAAATCATTAATGGAACAAAAAACCCTGTATCTGATTTCCCTAAATTTTGACCCACCTCCTCAAAACCTAGCAGTATAGTTCCACAAAGACATTTCATTATGCTAACAAGAAAGCAGTCCTGCCCTCCCAGCTCTTTCCTATTTACCTGATCCTTCCATCATGCTGCCATAAACACTGAAGGGCAAAACAGTCAGCTGGATGAAAAAATTAGTACAGACCAGAAATAGTCTTATTTTTGGTAGGATAACTTCTGAAAGATTTAAACTTCTTGAAATTCAGGTTTTACCTCAACTGTTTACCTGACCTAGACAGACACACTCAAAGCCTTCATACATACTACACCTGAGAAGGTGGGTGAAATGGAAAGGCAATAGACAAAAGAAATGGTGTGTGCTTTGAGTAACAGATACAGCTGGCCTCACATGTTGTGGTTGAGAGTTTCAGACAAAAAGGTGCAGGGAAGGACTGTTTGTTTCACACCTCCAGTACACAGAAGTTAAGAGACAGAGGCGGAGAGGAGTTGAATAAACCTGGAGGTAAGACACCCACTGGGAAACCACTGAATTCATGTTTACTTTGAGGGACATCAAGAACTTATGCAGCTCCTCACAGAGAGTTCCACAGTGGTCAAACCCCTTTTCTCAATTTTCTCATTTCTAATTTTTCATTTCCATAAAGTCACAGATACAATCAAAATCCTCCCTGCAATCAGGGGATTCCTTCTTTTAAGAAACTCTCTTACAACATCATGAAAGACTATCAGGTTGGTTCAGCATGATTTATTTTTGATAAATCCATGCTGACTGTTACACATAAAGTACAACAGAATATTACCCTTTATCATTACATGGTGACTGACTATACAGTGATGCTGTTAAAATAATGAGATTAAGGAAGAATATGTTTCCATTAAGTTTCCATTTATTTCTATTTTGAACTCTCAATATAAAGGGTGAAAAGAAGACAGAATAAAATAATTGGTTTCTTGTTTCTCAACATATATTAGAAATTTTTAATAAAATCAAGTAACACTCATAGAGCACAAATGGTAAAAAACCCTCAACCTTGTTCGACAATTATTGTGTATGCTTTTCAACACAATCTATTTGTAATCCTTCACCATATGCTGGCAATTTTTTTAGTCTTCCTCTGAGAGTCATGAGAAATAGAAAATTTCACTTAAGTGGAAAAGAAGGAAAAAAGGTATCTTTTTTTTCATTGCAGGTTTCAGGTCTCAGGAACAAAAGTTTTAAGAATGCATTAAATGTTATGAGAGGCTTGAGAACCTTTGAGTGTTTGAAAAAGTGCAGGTACACATTTATGGTTCTTACTCATAAAAATAAGTCTGGAATGGAGCTATGTATTACCAGCAGAGTTCAGACATCAAGCTATCCCTTAAAAACAATTGTTACATGTATTTATTATGTACCTCTTCATCACAAACTCAAAAGAAAGTGAGATCACAGCACTACTGCACTTAGAAGAGAAAATATATGCTTTGGAGTTTAAAGATCTGCCAACTGGTATCAAAAGGTAGATTTTTACAGACATGAGCATAAAGTAGAGCTTGGATGTTGTTTTAAAAAACATAGCAAACAACCTGCATTACCACTTCTTTCCCTTTTTCCTGACCTTCAAGTAATCACAAGATTCCTCCTCAACAGCTGAGTTGTTGAGAAGCAGTTTTTCCCTGTATATTTACCTAGAATATCAGTGACAGGCATAATAACTTCTTGCTAAAAATATTTAGCTGTAGAGTGTTACTTAGTTCTTACTATGTCAAACTAAGTCCAATATCTCTGAAATTATGCTATTCACTCATTTCAGCATCCCAGGCAGCCAGTCTACTAACTATACAAAAAGACGTAAATACCAAATAGCAGGAACAAGTTCAATGCAAAATGAGGATGTCATATCATCCTTTATGATAACAAGAATAATTTTTAAGTAAAAAACTGCTGTCAATAAAATAGTGAATGGTACTAGATTAGAGATGGACAGCTCATAATATGCTGGAGCACTAGAGCTCCAAATCTTTAAGAACTGTAACCCTGATCAAGAAAAAAAGCAGTATAAGTGAGGGCGAGGATTTTTCATGGCCCATTTAACTTGTAATTTGACAAGTAGTTCACTTATGAGAAGCTTTAAACATATTTCTCCTCCAAGGCTTAAATATAAAATCTTTAGATATATGAAAAATTGAGAAAATATAACTAAATAACTTGAGAAAACCCCATATACAATTTATTCATTTTGAAAAGACTTTAAGAAGTCTTGCAAAAACATTAAGTCCTGATATTTTGCTATTTTTAGAGAGACATCTGAGTAGAACTAATTGATACCGATTTCCTTTAATTTGTGTTTGGGAACTGTGGTATGAAGGAGAAAAAAATTTTAGCAAGAAAATGCAATGATCAAGCAATAAGTGCTTCATCTTAAGAAACAAGAACACCTTAGGACTTAGGAAGAAGTACAAGAAAACATATGAAGAACCAGGTATGAGAAGTAGAGTGTCTTTGCTTGTGTCAGCGGTCAAGGACTTATGCTGCCAGCAAGACAGAAAGAGAGAGAAGTTGATATCACTTAAAAAAAAAAAAAAAAAAGCAAGCCTGAGTCTGATTTAGAAGGATTGATAGCCATAACTTCTAAGGAACAGGGGAGTGTGTCAGGGAGTGGTGTTTTTCTACTTCGTTTGTAATATGCACTTTTTATTATCTAAATTCAAAGTCATTACTTTTAGAAGATTGTAAGGTATGTATCTCTGCTTTTATTATACGTGAATATGAAAGTACAGGTGACTTGTAAGGTGCGGCTTTCAAAATCAAATTTTAGGCATGGATTAGCAAAAGATGTTGCAGAATACAGTATGCACAAGGAATTAGATACCTGCACTACTCTTATCATCTCAGAAGACAGTGACAAGAAATGGGCTGGTGTGGATGGAGCCAATAACTATATGCTGTGGACTGCAGAAGGATTAAGAACAAAGTATTCAAAAACTGAACATAAAAGAACTAATTTTGCAATGTTGCTTAAATAAATTTTCTTTGCTCTCTCAGAGCACAGTTGTTGTAAATACTGAGCTAATAAAGATGTCTACATCCTGCCAAAACTTAGTTAAAAGGTCATTTCTATTTATGGAAGTATGGCTATATTCACAGGGAGTAATTATGTCACAAGATTTACCTAGTTAGATGCAGGACAAGGAACCATTGTAGTCACTTGCTGGAAATAGCAAAAAATATAAAATTCTGTGAATAAATCTCTCTAATATTTCTTAAAAATAATTATCAGGAGATTAGGATTTGCAGTTCTGATTTTCTTGTTACACAACACAAAGAACCACTTCCTTACCAACTGAAGCTGAACTTGGAGCCTTTCATATTTTATCCTTCATCTGATAAGAAATAATTTTCAATTTTAAAAACCTCAGGTTGTTCTGATTTTATGGTTGGTTTCAGTTTTTTTGTTTTTTTTTTCCAGATAGAGAGTTTGTACACAATTCTGTCCTGAACCAAAAGAGTAATGAAACCGGAGATCACCTTTTCTTTAAGCTGGATTGTAAGGACACTTTGAAAGCATAATGGGAAATTTCTGAATTATTGCTGTTCTTATTTTCTTAGACTATCTTAAAGAGTAGTTTGCCTTCCATATTGTAGGAATGGATTTCTTTCCATGAATAATATAAGACGTTCTAAGTCTTCATATGTTATGTCAACTTAATGGAAAAACGGCAAAACGTGTATAGGTCTTCATTTCAAAATACAGGTACATTAGGCATCTTTTCTTGTACTATTTTCTAGACAAAAATTAGGAGCTACTTCAGAGTTTGAGCTATGCTCTCCTTTATTCTTCTTTCTTGGTTTCCTTATGCTTTTAGCAGAGGAAGTGCTCAAAATTGCTTTTGGAAAGATTGAATCAATTTTAGTTTCTCTTCACTTCTACAGTCATTTTCCCAAAGCCTAGAGACCCAATGCAATTCTCATTAGAGCCAGCTGGAAGATTTCAACTGCCTTCACTAAGCACTGGATGGAGTTTTCTGTTTTCCAGATGAAAGCAAGCATCCTTTGCCAAGGTGTTCAACAGCTATTGCTTTTGGCCACAATACATACTTCCTCAAACTCACTAGGTCCTCCAAACCCTTAGTGTTCCTACCAGTGTGCCTTGATGGACAAACTGTGTAGCTAATTCAAAGCTTCAATTAACTGTTTTCAAAATAGAATTAAAACATTATTTTTGAAAGAAACTATGAAAACAGCCTGTTTCCTTTCTACCTCTCTTTCTGCTGCCTCCCTTTTCTCAAAGAAAAACAGTTTTCCTGTAAGTACTTATTAGAGGGACAGACACTAAAGGATGTTTCTTTTTATAAAAAATAAAATGAAAAAGAAAACATTGAAGCAAAAAAAGCCAAAATATTTTTGGAGCTCGTTAAGCGTTAACAAGTTTTTTCACTCTTCTTAGATAGCAGGCCTGTTGCTGCAGGAGTCCACTTATTAAAGTTTTTTTACTCCTGTTATTTTTATGCTTCCAGGTCAGAAAGTCTGATATCCTACACTATGCACTTGAGAGATATTCCGTGTGAAAGTAACCAGCACAGCAAGACCTTGGTGAAGAGAATCAAATTACTCACAAATCTGGTTGTTCTCTGTGGTCTCTTGAAAAGTAAGATATTGAACATATTGCTGTATAGTGCGTCCATTTCTAGCTTCTTTATTCTTCATCTCCAGGAAGATAAATAGTGCACACTTGCGAAGATGTGGCTGCAACTGTAGAGACTGAAGGTCATGTCCTATTTTGCAATGTGAGGATTACACATCAGTTAATCAGTAACAGGTTGTGAGAGCTGTAAAGAAACAATCATTTAGTATATACAACTGAAATTATGTAGTTGTTTAAAAAAGGCTATGTTTTGTATTAGCCATCAACCCTTGATAAGGCACAGACAAACATAATTTCATGTTAGTTACTAATGCTTTACCTTTCTTTTCTAAAATCTGATGTTGTCTGGTAGCGTATCCCACATTATCCATTGGATTATAATATATACCTAAGTTATGCTTCCAAGACTAAAGGATTTATAAGTACTAATATCTCATTGCTTTTCCTTTAAACAACTGTGATCAAGTTATTTGCTGGAATAACTCCAGTGAGCTAACAGACTCATGCCAGCAAAAAATTTGGCCTTATTAGTCCATTATTCTTGCCATAGCTGACAGAACAAAGTACTCGAGGTTTTGATCACATCTGGAAGTAGATATGGGAACTCTTTTGGGTGAAGATTGGTGAGTACTCAGAAGACAAAAAGTACAGAACGATGTCACAAGTTACAGAAAACAAGCTAGTTTTCCTAATAAAATGAATCCACTCCTTTCCAACACTTTCTTACTCCTACAAACTGGAAAAGTTTAAATTTCAGATTACTTTCTCTTTGGTAGATAGGAATATTATGTGAAACATATGTATAGTGTAAAGACAATGACTGGACTCTTGGTGGTCCGTAATGTAAACAACTGATAACAAATTAAAAAAGCCCATCTTGTTGAATATCTGGATTCATTAGGATAATATGAACAGCAAAAATGTGAATGGAAGCTCTCTGTTGTAAAAAAAAAAAGAAAAAAAATCAGACTTAATTTAGGGTTTTTTTCCCCACAATTTCCATTAATAATGTATTCGTACTTAATAAGATGCTGCTACCTTTGGTCTGTGTTTGACCCAGCCACCTGTGAGAGTCTGTTCTTTTCCTGCCAAGTTATGAGAAAACAAGCACTGATAAATGAAAACTTCATCCTTGAAGGGAGCATCTTTTATAAACTGAAGTTAATTGGGCCTTACTATTGGAGGATGAAGTAAGCCCCCAGACTCATTTAGGAAAGACCGCCCAAGGTGTAGGGAAATTCCAACGTACACATGCATGTGCAGAAGGGGCACCACTTACATAATGGGGGGAGGGACTGAAGGCCTCTACCTGGGCAGTGCTGACCACACCTGCCCAGATAGATGTCACGGGTTAATTGTTTGAAAAGCAGATAGCTCTTGCTGGGAATGAACTCAAGCTTCACATGGAGGAAAACATTGCCTTTTGCGGGGATGCCGGCTATCTTGTGGGCCTGCTGACACTCTGAGGATGCAGCTTCTGCTATGGGGAATTCTGAGCATTCTGGGGTCGGTAAGACAACCTTGTAAGCAACACCTGAGTGAATGGAGTGTTGTCATGGCTGGGCTTCGCGAACGAAGAATTGGGAAAGGTCTCTACCTACGTTTGACACAAGCGCGCTGGTGGCTAAAAAGGCCAA
Organism: Pseudopipra pipra; assembly: GCF_036250125.1. NCBI lineage: Eukaryota > Metazoa > Chordata > Aves > Passeriformes > Pipridae > Pseudopipra > Pseudopipra pipra. The sequence goes on from NC_087581.1 coordinate 35,848,469, forward strand.
TACGAGATAGACATGTCTGATTGCAAAAGGCACAGCAGAAAGACTCCTTAGATGGTAAATTCTGCAAGGCACGATTCTTTCTGTGTTGTCTTTTCTCCTCAAGGGTGATCCTGCGTGCTTTCTCAAAAGCATCAGCAGGGTTATAGATGGTGTGTCTCCAGACCTCCCGGTTGGAGGCCAGAGTAGACCAGTTATGGTGATCAATAAGGTCAAGGTTGAGATGTTGTTTCAGGGAGTCCTTGTATCTCCTCTTCGGGGCTCCTCTCATGCAGCAGCTGCTGGCAAGTTCACCAAAAAGCAAGATCTTGGGGAGGCGGTGGTCCTTCATCCTTGAGATGTGCCCTGCCCAGTGCAGCTGTTGGCCATTTCTTTGTAATAAATATTGTTTTGTTGAGCTTTCAATGGTGTACTGCTTTCAGTTTCAGCATTCTCCCAGCTACAAATAGCCGTATCTAGAACTCTGATTAAAAATCCCAGTTTGGCTTGGTGTCCTCATCTATATGCTTTAGAAAGTTAGAACAACACAGGGATATGTATTTGACGTCCTATCTCAAGAAGGTGAAGGTTCATTTTCCACTTGGAAAATATTCCAAGAAAGAATGCAGTTAGAAAAACAAAACATTATTCTCATACTACATCTAAAACACATTATACCAGCTACTATGAAAAAGGTTAAACAGGACAGAAGAGTAGGAGTATGGGATGGAGATTCTGAGATTAGGAAGGGAATATAGCCTACTGAAAGAGAAGGAAAGAAAGAGAGAGAGAAATTATAAGCCAGATCCAAATCAAATTTATGTGATTTTTCTGTGTGTGTGGGTTTATATCTTTTACACAATCTGCTTTTTATGGTATTATTATGTCTCTCTCTACTTGATTTCCAATAGATGTTCTGAAATAGAACAAGAAATACCCTTTCCAGAGATACTCTGACAAGGATAAAACCATGAAAAACTTGAAATCTGTTCTTAAAAATACCCTTGTGTTTCTGAGAAACTGTCTTGTCATTTTGTGCTACTGTTTCTTTTGATTTCTGGAAGGAAAAGGAATATGGCTCAAGTAGTACAGATGGTCCAGTTTTAGTTTGTTTCGGGCTCTCAAAAATGTCTTTGGTCAGAGTCTGGGTTTAACAAATGCTTTGAAATTAGCCTTTATTTGACTTTTTCTACTTAAATAAATTTCCAATGTTCTGTAAAGCCATATTCATATAGATAGATGTTTTAATAAAGTAATAGCTTGTGATTCCACTGTATATTATGAGCAAGTGAAAATTAGTGAATTAAATTTTTGAAAGGGAATTAATTTTTTGTGGGTTTAATAAGCTGGTGAAGCTCACAAATGTATCAAGCAAATAAGCCAGAATTGTTACTGTTAAATGTATACCCTGTGGTGATTTGTCATGGGGAAGTCACCCATCTTGTAGGAATCAGAAATCTGTCAAAAGTCAACATCCTAACAAAAACGTATTTCATAGAGGAATACGGTACAAACCCATTTATGTTTCAAGTACTTTTTAAAGTAGTGGTTCTGGACACTTTTTAAAATATTCTTATTTAAAGATGAGGAAAAATAATCCTGATTAGGAAGTAACAGGTTTAGACCAGTTACTTTTTTTTTCCTCAGGCATGGTAAATAGCAGGAGCAATCCGTTATATCTCTTAATTTTCTTGTGGATAAATCGAGAACAAATATTCTGGAGAAAATCTGCTCCCTTGACTGATTTAAGGTCGGAGACTTCAACTTTCAAATACTAGGTTTTTAAAATTTGGGTCTTAAAACTTCATGAAAGAGAAATCTCGAAACTTTATTGTATTTGGTTCCAACCACATCTCAATCACTCTACTCTTGGAAAAGACTTCCATAGATAGTCACAAACTAACAGCTGCTTTCCAAGCAGTTTATTATAACTATTTATTATAATTTTAGAATAAATTGTACATGATTTTCTGTTTAAATGTAATTTTGCATATTTTGAATCTGCTTTTTCTGCTCATAATATATTCTCCATCTTAAAAAAAAAAAGGCACATTAGTTTCAGAATAATGTTTCTTTTAAATTAAACAAATCCCTACACAGGTAAATGTCACTTTCTGACTCTCAGATTAGATCAAGAAAATTATTTTTATCTAATTTATATTTTCCATAAATTATAAATTCCTGATGAAGTTTCTCTACTACTTAGAACTGAATACATTCAGTAAAATGGCAGATAGTGTTTTCTCTATGTTTTCTCTACTATATAGTAGGTATAATTCTATCATGTCTCTATCTACTTGTGATAACCACAGAAAATATTAATATTTAAAGTTCTTTCCTACATGAACATTTCTCATTCATTTATTCATTTAGAAGCTCAGAAAAACAGTGTATAAAGAGTAGAAGGAAAAAAAAATCAAAAGAAAATCCAAGGCACTTAATATGTCTTGTTTTAAAACATGATGATAAATAGACATCATATTTGCACTGAAGTTTTTTATGTGAATAAGTTGGTATTTCTACAACACTGAAATGAACCTCAGATCTGCATTTCACCTTCGTTTGGTAAGCAGGAACTGAGGACTGCTTTTACATTAAAAGATGGTACTAAAAAAGAGAAACTGCAGTCAAAAATATCAAGGGCCTGCCTCAGTAAGGACCTCTATGTTGGCAAAGATTAATCCTTTCTGCAGAAAAGGATCATGGCTGTTCTGAGACAACTGAGAGACAAGTAGATCCCAATGGGAAGAAAAGAGAAATAAAGAAAAGCTGTATGCAGATAAGCAGGTCTGGAACAGTTTAAAGGAGGTAAGAAACAATCTGATAGGCCAGTGAAATTTCTACCTTGTAAGATCTAAGAAAATTAGTAATTGCAGTAAGTGCTCCAAAGACCTTCAAGAGTAAATTTGAGTTATAGTGTCTATGTCAGGGGAAAAGGAGATCTTGCTCATGTCAACCAGTGCTATATCACCAAAAAAACAGACTTGTATTTCTCTACATTCTTTTCAAAAAGTGTTATCCAAGGACAGGAAAGCTTACTATTTCCTGCTCTAGAGACATGTGGCAACAAAATGTGGAAACAAGTATATAGAACACAGATTTAGTAAACATGAATTCTGAAACGGTGAGGACTGGATTTTCATCACTTAAATGCAAGTGCATATCTGAGGTGACTAAATTCTGAGAATATTGTCCCTAGACAGTTTATCTACTAAAATAAGGATTATGAATGGACACTTCAGTTTATTGAAAACCAGATTGATGTTATCATTAGCATTTTTTCACTTTGGTCTGATGATCACTGGGAGATTAGTCACCTATTCCAGGCACGTCAATTAAGCAGAATGAATCCAAGCAATGTTCTTTACTTGTCAAAGTACAGAAGAAAAGCAGATCTTAGCAAAGCAAACAATTGAATATACTTTGTCTCAGTTTCCTCTCAGGGCTTGTGCTTCCATCAGTCTTTTATGACAGCTTTCTGGGGAATCTTGTTCCTTTCTGATGTTCTTCTCTCCCTAAGTACATGACTTTTCAAATACAGAATAAATTCTCAGACTTATAGTCTGATTTTTACATGTGTCTCATCTAGCTCTCTGAAATGGCTCATGAAAATAATTCCTGATGAATCCCCTTCACCTGAAGTGTCTCTTCAAATTCAATTACCAAAATACTCCCTGATCTGACATTTATCTGTGGAATTATCTGAAATCTATTACTTATTTATCTAATTATCTAATCGGTAGACAATTTTGCCCACTACAGTTACTTTGTAAAGGACAGCTTCCAGAAGAAAGAAAGATCATCAAAGACCGATGAATTACCCAGCAATCTTGAAGTTCACAGTTATGACAGTTGTGTTGCAAGATAAAAGAAGACAAAGGGAGCAGACAACCCTCATTAATAACACTAAATTCACAGATTGTTGAACTAAATGTTCATAATATGGAGCTGAAACTCGATATAGTACAGATTGCCTTTATCATCCTATTTCACAAAGACTTGTTGCCATGAACAATTTAGGGTGAATTTTAAAGTGTGAAGAAGTCAGCTCGTAGATAAGAACATTAATGTCCAATACTTGTGTTTCAGTGAATTGAAAATTAGGCTCAGTCATCTGAATGGTTATCTAAACTCAAGATGAGCTACTGCAGTATGAGTGATCTGACTTCTGCCATCTTGAGCTACCACTTCCTTAAAATTACTACATTCTGCTCAAATGAGTATTTATTTTGTATTTTGAAGCATGGTATGTCCCTATTTAGTCTGCATCCACTGCAGGTGTTTGAAAAGAATGAGGTCCCTTGTGGAGTTAAGATTGAGATTTTGATAAATGAAAGCCATGAATTCTACAATCAAAAGTATCAACCTTTCTCAAAATGCTAATTTAACTTTTTAAATATCATGAAGCCCCTGTATTTTCATGTGCAGACACAATAATCCTCTGCCAGTAACAAAAGTAGAACATTTTAATTGATTGAAACCTAGTTACTGTTATGCAATATAATATAATGTATTATTTTTTAACAGCAGTTTTCTGAAGGAGAGTGAAACTGAATCATTCCACTGACCTCACTGAGAAGAATGCCACATCCTTAGGATCCAATTCCTACTGGAAAAAACAGATACTAGCAGGAATTACTGCAAAATAGAACTGTTTACAGTCTAAGTGTTATATTTCCTGAGGTTTGTTTTCACCGCAATGTAAACTAAAGAGTTGATGGCAAAAATACTGGTAGCATTCCTCCTAAGATTTGGATAGAAAAGTGTTTGAATTTGGTCCTTTACTAAGTTTTGGTGTGGCTCTCAACTTCAGAGCTAACGAGGAAGAACAGATACCATATAAAATCTCACTGTATAATACAGTTTTCAGTCATTATCATAGGGACCAGTTGACTGTGAGACACCCAAATTCTTATGTGAATTAAGCAAAGCACCTTAATAAATGAAGGAGAAGATGCTGGTGTACAACATATTTGCCTGAAAAATCTCTTGCTTATTAAATTCCCCACATTGGTTCTGTGAGTTACTGAAAAATCCTTTGTGTGTAAGATCATATCCCACATCACTGATGTACAGGAAATACTTTTGTATCTCTTCCCAAAATGTATCTATATTTCGAGCCTTATTGTAGGTCACAATTCTTTTCTGACTTCACCTTAAACAAACAAAAAAACTCCCAAACAAACAAACAAAAATAAAATTGAAGATACAGCCTTGCACCTTGACTGAATATCTTTTGCTTCTCATAAAATTGTACCTTTTGTCATAGTATTTTACAATCCTGTAGCTCAATTTGGGATGTAATTACCTGTATACATCAATTTATATTTTTGTTTACTTTTTATTTAGGTTGAAAATTTGAACTTTAGGGTTATTTTCCTGGAGCCTTTGACATACAATCTGTAATATCTTAAGAATAAACAATCAGAATAACTTAATTAAAAAACTTCATGTTGCTTGTTTTGCTCACAGATTTGTGTAATCTGATGGTTTACAAGTCCTTTATTTTAACCTCTAAGCATTTGAATTTAAAGCTTAACTGGATGTACATGTGCAGTGTAAGTGGTGTACAGTACATTATCCCTGTGTCATCCAGACATACAATGCCAATCTGAGGCCAAGGGACTGTGCCATGTCATATGTATCTATGATATCTGGAATTGATGCTCTTCTAGTAAATCCACCTCTGTGCCTACACAGAGTAAAACTTGATGAGCATTTTGTTTTGACTTTGCTAAAACTTGTTGTCACTGTGACTGTACTTTTGGAAATATGAAAAAAAAAAAATCTTTTCATATACTAAAGGCAACCTTCAGCCACACAAGTAACTACTGAAAAGTGGCCTGAAAATTGGCCTCTGCAGAGGCCCTTCAGTGTAGAATTGTTTTGTTAGCACAAAACTGACAACTGTGAGTTACCTAATAGGCAGGGACTCCATCACAGAAATTCGGAGAGAAAGCATTCATTTTTGTTGAGCATAGGTTGTAAGAAAAACTTGTTAATTCTTTAAGGAAGTTTAAGGAAAGTGACAAACTCATTTCTTCCCAAAATAACCACTAGCATTTTCTAATAAACTAGCATTACATCAGCTGTTTGTAGTGTATTTCCAATAACTAATAAGTTTTCTGGATAATTTTTACTATTACCAATTATTATGGATCACCATGCAGAGTAAATAAGATCCATGCTATCTGTGTATACTGTTGCATGTCAGGTTTGACCACCAGAAGGAAAGCACAATAATGGAAGTCATATAACTGGTTTGTCTTTACTGTAAAGTTAGACTACCATCTTAAGTTCAGGATGAAATGCAACAAGCTAATATACTCCAGAAAATAACCATTCAGAATAAGTTTTCTACCCATACTTCTGCATAAGGAATGTAAAGAGCATTCCAGTTCTGTAAAATTTTATAATATGTTTATAAAGAACGGTTAATAATACAGCAAAATTGCAAATGAATGGATCCTTGGATCCCATTAATGGACAAGGAAGGCACAGTGAAGAGGTTGAAGTACCTTTTCATCTTGATGAGAGCACATGAACAAACCAGGCTTCCCTTCACAGAAGAGTCACAGAGTTTTAAGCCATACGATAAAAAAAAATTACCAGTAAGGATATATCAGTAAGTCAATCTTAAGGATCAGGACAACCTGTTCCAAGCAGTCAGTGAAGTTTCTCAGGGGTAACTCCACTGCAATGGTTCCTCAGTTCTTTAAACCTGCAGTACCTTTGAATTAGGTTAACTGAGTTAGTAATTGTTCACAGGTACTCTCCATCTTGGCAGCCAGCTAAAACACAGTAGAGTTCATGAAAAATGTGAAACAAATAAACTGCTTAGTAATTGATTGAAATATTCATCAAGAGATATTCAGAACTAATAGGCTCACAGGGGGTCCTAATTGAACTTGCTTTGGTCTTTCCACTCATTTAGAACTCCCTGGAACTGGCATTCCTGGTAATGAATGACATCTATGATAGGAGCAAAACAAGATGGCTGTATTATTGGATAGACATTCTCAGTTCATCTGCATGGGAACAGGGAGACTATGGCTGCTTAGCGCTATGAAGAAAATCTGTGCAGACCAGACAGTATATAAAGCGATTATTAATCTGTAGTCAAATTTATGTGTAATGTGTTTTTTCCTTTTACTTGTCTAATATACTATTTTTTCCAAAGGTGCTCCTATAATTATAACAGTGGATAGAAGACAGATATAATAGGTGTCTGGTTACATTCCCACTGAATTGGTTAGAAAAGCCAAATATCTTGACTATACTAGCAGTGAGGTAGGGCACTAATGGCAGGGGCAGGAAAAAGATTTTTAAGTTATTTAAATTTAACCAAGCAAATTAAGATATAAATGAATAAGAAGGATTCTCACAGATGCTGCTTTTCCTGCTTTTTTGAGGAGTTGACAAACAGACTGGTGACACAGGAAGACCTCTTGAATTGCAGCATATTTCAATAATGAGAGTTGTACTATCAAAGCCTGATTTCTGTATTCCGCACATTACCTCTTGATGAAAAACAAATTGATTAAAGGAAGGATTTATTGAAAATTTCTGCTAAATTTTTCCCTCAAAATTGCCTCCTTTCCACTTTCTGTCCTTCAACTCTGAGACTTCACATAGTTGCAACAATGTTGCTTTAAAAAGAGATAGGCCAGTGCTACCTCCTGTTATTGCCATCATTTCATCTGATGAACCATGGCTTTCTCTGGTTCAGTTTTGAAAATACTGAAGGATGGAGATTCCACAGCTTTTAAATTAGATGTAGAATTGGTTTTTAACCAACCAAAAAGTTGGTTACCCACAGCTTCTTGGGGAAAACAGTAAAACAGTTTCAGACCTCCTTGTGAAAAAGTGTGTCCAAATGTTGAATTTCAGCAGTATCATCTTTCTGGACTATGTAATGAATACCTTCCAGTAAGCACAAAAAGTTCTCCAGGAAATCTTACAACAAAGCTAGAAAATTAGAGATATCTGATCTGACTCTTCTCACTCACCAGTCTTGTAAAATTTTACTTACATGGCACTTCATAATTATTATTTTGGAGTAAATTCTGATTCTTTTATTCAACAAGATGCTTATTCTCCAGTAATGTGTGCAATAAGCTCAGGCTTGCTGATAAGTAAATTCAAATTTAACAGAAAGTAAATTGTCTAGCTATGCGAATAAGCCCAGAGGCAGTCTGTGGATAACATGAGTAGAATCAGCTTTCCATCTTTGCTTCTTTCTACGTTGTTTCATTTTGAGACAATTTGGAGGGGTGGAGACCTTGAACAGAGTCTCCTCTCTCAGATTCAATACCCCTGGTTTCTCAGATCCAGAGACAGAGAGACCAAATACATGCAGATGTAAGTGAAAAGATAACTCTTTACCATGAAGAATGCTAATAACAATATCAATAAAACCCAGCTAAAGCAGCTGATGAGAAGAAACTTCCCAAGCTCCACCCAGCAGACCAAATTGAGATGGCAGCTGCATTGCCCAAGTGGAAAAAACACAAGTGACCACATGACAGAGCCAAGATGGTCGTCCTTCCGAATAGTTTGCCTCCCCCATGTCCGAGAAACCTGTCAGGAACAACTGGAGAGCAGAGCTGGCAGAAAACACCATACTGCCAGATGCTTGCATGTCACTGGAGTGAGGCTGCAGTACCAGTATAGGGAGTCAGAGCAAGGCTGCAGACCCCCCACGTGACTGGAAAGATCCACAAGACACCACTGGACCCAGCAATTTGGTTTTTGCAATTTCAATGTTCATTGGTTGAAGTGGTCATTGCAGTCCTTTCAAAATGGTGGTCTGGGTCCATCAAGGTGGTGGTGCTGGAAGCCCCAGGTAGTGAGAGAAACCTTGAAACTCAGAGTTAAGTATGCGCAAGTTCAGGTGGGAACACCTCTGGTACCTCCCCTGGGACAGGGAGTTTTACACTGGCTGATGCAATACTGTGAGTCATAGGATACTTCGGGAGTTTTTGACACCTTCTAAGATGTTCCAGCTGTCTCTTAAGTCAGTGCAGCTGAGTCCATTATGGCCCATTATGGCTCATCAACAAGAGATGAATTCTTTCAGGCTGGGTGTGAATGTTCTGAGGAGTTATCACAGCTGAGTCATCTGTGTAAGGAAAAAGAAACACTATCCCACCTCACAGGATTTGCCTCTTTCCTTATCTAGTTTAACACCCAGCTTCTAGCCTGAGTTGTTGGATGTGCACGCCTTCAGCCCCTGGCTTGGGTGGCCACTCTGCACATTGTCAGCAAAGCATGCTGCTGACTGAGCCATCAGCACCAATAGTCCAGTCTCTTACAGCACCTGGGTGATCACTGCAGGTGGTCAAATGTTTGAGTCATTAATCATTAGAAGCTGAGTCTTTTTAAAGAAGGAAAAACACCAAAAAGCCAAAAAGGCGTATTTGGAGAAAAAAGAAAAGAAAAGGTGAATACCAGAAATTTTATGTAACTCAGGACATAGGTATTCTTTGATGATGGTTTATAATAAAGAAAAACCTCTTCTTAAAAATTTGCTTTGTTCATCTGTTAGGAGTTTCACGCACCAAGTACTAGGGAAGGTCAAGTTAAGATATGCATCATCTCTGTAGCACTGAAGACAGTGCTGAAAACTGAAGCTCAAAAAAAATTCAACAAGAACAGTTTTTGCAACATATATTTTGACAAGTTCTTTTAGTTAAACCACTCTTAGGGAGTGGTTTAAAACAAAAGTTTTTCATTTGAAGAGGGGTTTTTCTTAAGTAACAAAAGGAAAAGCTGTTTGTGTGCTCAACTTCAACTAAAACCAATGATTACCACTATTGGACTTGAATGAAATGGATGTGCCTTTTAACCAGCTCTGAAAAATGTATCTACAGTCAAGGAGCACTCAAGCTTGCAGTACTGTTAGCCATGCACAAACATCCAATATCTATCTCTTACTCATTGTAAACTATAGAAAGGTTTATTCAAAGAGATTTTTATGCATGAATATTGTGTAGCTTCCAGCTTAGAAGTACTACAGGTTTAATGTTTCCCTTCAATTTGTGCACAGCATGAGCCATCAAATAAAGCTGTTGGGATGCTGCTTCATCACTGAAAATTTACTGGAGTGCTACTCTTGACCTTAATTTGTGTACAATCAAGGGGACTTCTAAAATCATAAATGTGTCTTCTTCTAGCTCTGTTTGTGTCAGTAAAGATGCTCTACTTCCTTACTTCTACTTCCTGCTCATTAGTCTTCTGTAACTTCCAATTACAATATCATGTGAGTGAGTCCTAATCCGCTTTAGAAGATTGATCAGGAGTAGCTTAAGCTTCTTTCATTGGTGAATCAAATTATTAGAACTTATTTTACCTGGCAGGATTCAGATGATATGACATAGCTTTTTCCATTGACAGAAGGAGTAGAAATTGAAAGCACAATAGACAAGAATTAGAAAAATGATTTAAAAGGCGAATATTTAGCTTTATCTGAAGAAACCAAAGATTTAAAAGAGAAGTCATTGAGTCCAGCTTTTACCTGGACTAAGACTGTATCTCATTTATCTTCATCTCCAAAAAAGCCAAGACTTCCTCCTCAGAAGCCATTCCAGGCTAAACCTTTACAATTCCATCCCACATAACTCTCTATCTGTGCCTACAAAGGTGTTTGCTATGAATTTCAAAAGAGTCTGTAAAATATATAGATCAAATGACCAGCTATATGTTTAAAAATAAAAAAAAAAAAACAAAACATAAGATGCAATGTCAGCCTCACACTGTCAACTTATACTCTAAAAGTTTGGAAATCTTAAAATCCAACTCACAAAATGAACACTTATAATGCTGCAATAGATCGGGTATTAATAAAGATATTTAAGCTCCTAACATCTATTAAGTCTGTGCCTAGCATACATTTACTGATGTCCCCAAATATTTTAAAGATTGTCTTCTATGTTTATGTATAGAAATGGTATACTCACTCTTCTAATGGTTATACTATTTGCAAACTGGTTTCTGTTTTTCCTGGATTTGTGGAAGGCAAGTGTTGGTGTCTTTGTGTGTGTATGTGCACACACATACATGGGAAAGAGAGATAAGGAGACATACGCACATTTTTCCAGCATATCAAAACAAGCATAACAACATGTCAAAGTTTTTAACATTATGCAGGGGAGCATGAACACTGCATTACAACTCTGTCCTGGTTTTAAAATAAACTGGCATGAGAAATGAATCCAACTAAAGAGATTACAAGTCAGAGTTACAATTTACTGAGAAGATTACAATAAATACAATGATACAGAGAAAACTGGTTTTAACCTACAAAGACAGATGTATAACCCAGCACCCTGGGACAAGAACAGAACGGTGTTCCTTGGTCCCTATGCTGAGCACTATGTGTTCCCAAAAGGAAAGGAAAACCTGTTGTTCTGGGTGATGGTCGCAGTTCTGTTGAAGTCATGATCACAGTCGTGTCAAGAGCAGCAGTTGCAGTCCTGTTGGAGTTCTGGTCCTCCTCTGGATCCTATGAGTGGTACCAGAAGTCCCAAAACCCTAAGTTTATAGATGCTCAAATTCAAGAGGGAAAGCCCAGTACCTCCCCAAGGACAAGGAGTTTCACAGTGGGTGATTTAATTCTGTGAGTCATGGGATATTTTTGGAAACTTTGATGGTCTAGGTGTTGCAGCTGACTGCTACGCCAGTCCATTGTCTCACATTAGCAGAGATTACCCCTCAGACTGGGTGTAAAGGTGTTAATGCCTTTCCAGAGGAGAGTTATCACAACTGACTCATTGGTGTGCAAACAAAAGAACATTCCACTGCCTCACAGGGTTTCTTAAAACACGAAGATTGTAGCCTGAGGTGTCAGGTGTACCCTGGGCAGTTGCTTCAAAGGATCCCTTTATTAGAAGTCCATCAGAAGTGACACAGAGGATGTAGAATACACAGTTTTGGTTATACCCACATAGTGATACACTGGTCCCAGACTCTGTAAGTAGGAAAACTCGATATTTGACATTTTAAGGATTATACCACAATCCAAAGTAGTTTGCCTGAGAGTTCAAGGATCGCTATTGAGACTGACACACTCTTATATTAAATTCTTCTTCAGTTTCCTCTGAAACTTCTATTTTGTAACCTTATGCCATTTTTTCCCTGTCAAATAAGCTCATGGGATCTAAATTGGCCTCAAATTAATGACTCCTTTACCATGAACTATAATGCCAAGCAGATTGAGTGATACAGTGAATGGTTCTTTAGCAGATGGTTCTTCCATAATCCTAGCTACTGTAAGTTTCATTGTTATATTTTTTTTCCAAAATCAGACAGACCTTAAGGAAGCAGAATAAAAGACACACATGCTTTCACACACACATATCCCTTAAACTCTTATTTGTCAAAAGTCAATTGGCCCAAGTTCAAGAGTCGTTCTTGAAGCAGAACCTCTTTAATCACATTTCATGCAGCTGAAGAGCCAATCCAAGCATGTAAGTGAATGCTACCAGAGGTTTTTAATCCAGATAAAACCCTTTTTGTAAAAAACAAACAAACAAACAAACAAACAACAACAACAACAACAAAAACAAAAACAAAACACAAAACCACCAAAAAACCCCATGCTGAAATACAAAGGGAAAAGTACACCTCTGAAGTATAAGCTACTCTCATCAGAAATCGGAAATTTTTCTTTTATTCAGGCCCATATCTAATACAAAAAGTAGTCCCATACTTCTGGCATTGTGAAGGAGGCTTTGAGATCGAAGAATCAGTACTATTGCAAACTAAGTACCTACAACCCTCTGACTTGACGAAGGATCCTGAACTGCTTCATTCATGTGTCAGGAAAATGAGGCCACTGAAGTGAGAACTAGGAGATAAAACAGGGAAGTTCTGGTTTTCCCAGCTACCACAAAATTAGCTCCCAGTGAAATCAATGTTTCATAAATGAGGGTTTCTTGCCCCTTGCCATTACAATAGCCAGTAGGTAGATATTAAAATACATGGACAGCTAGATGTCTTGTTGGTGTACAAATAAAGACAACACATTATGTTTTACATTATATCACAATCTTTCCCCTCCCCTGCTGCATGTAATCCATAGTAAGAAGCAGGAATTAATGCAACTATTCAATAAGTTGTCTCTCCCTCCCAGAATGGTCATTTCAGACTAGATTCACAGCTTCCTTAACCTGATACTACGAGATGTTGACCTGATTTGAAAAGAACAGTGCTGAAAATCCAGACCTTGTGTAACACTCCAGCCCCAGAGTTGTGGGCTCATGAGCTCAGTCAGGAGTTTTACTTTAATGTATGTATATAGGATTCTTTAATACCTCAAGATAGCATCAAGAGAATAAGCCACAGACTTGTTCTCAAGAGGTATTTTTATTGATAATTTAGGGAAAAAAAGAAAGGAACCTGGCAAAAGTTCAAAAGGGCATCGCACGAGCTAGACAAAACGTTCTACCAGAATACTGACCCAGCCCACACTAATCCACAACACTTAAGTCAAAATGCAACCTCTTCAGCTCCAAGCGACCCAAAGCATCAAGAAAGGAAGAAAGAAAGGGAAGCAGAGGGAGCAAGAAGAGAGAACGAGAAAGAGTCGGATTATATAGCTACCACTGGAACTTTGTGGAAGACTAACTCTCACACATCCAAGTGGCAGGGCCATGACATGGGGCAAACAGAAGCCTTTGGTTTTATCTGCTCTGGTCCTTATGGCCAACCCTGTAGGCAGGGCCTCTGACCCACCAGCCACTCTGGGGTTCTAAGCCAGCGTGAGGGGCAGTGTCCTCACTGTCCCTGCCAATATGAGGCTGCCTTAGGGGCTCCAGGTGTGGTGTCTTATAGTTTTCCCAGACTGCTTGTGTCTGACAGCTACTCCAGGGCTTCCCCTTGTGAGCTCCTGGGGTCTGCCATGAGGGATGTGATGCCACTTCACCTCTGTAAGGTTTGACCCTTTCCTTCTCCTTCCGCACACACACATACATGCAACCACCACAAGGTAGTTCTGACCCAATAATTACTGATCTGGTGTCTAACACCTTGCTGGAAAGATGTCAGTTGTTACTTTCTGAATAAAGATTTCTGTAAGTAAGCTCTGCAGATGATCCATAGAAACTTCAAGAGGAAATGGCAACAGTATCAAGGACTTGAAAAGTTTTTGGGAAGTATATGTTTTTTAATAGGAATCCACTGAGTATTCCAAGAAGCCTCTAAACCTGTTTCTCTTAGTACTCTGAAAACAAAATTAATCTTCAAGCTAGGACTAATCTCACACTTTCATAACTTTTCTTCATAATGCATTTTTATCTTCAGACATAAAAGTTAGCGAGAATAACTTTTCTGTACTGTAGGCCAACTACAGCTAGAGAAAAAGGTCCTTGCTATATTCACAGGGTTGCATCAATAACAATGAGGTGATCTTCAAACTAGATGGAGATTGTATTTAAACAGATGAAAGATGATTGATAGGAAGAAGAAAAATGGTGAAGTTCAGATCATGACTTGCTTGTGCAAATGGAAATACAGAAGAATAGTACCTTAACAAAATTGATAAAAACATGAAGTTTTAGCATCTGCAGATAACTGGCAACAAATATAGAGAAAGCTAGGAAAGTTTGGTGGAAAAAATGAAAGAAAGTACAGGGTTAGCTCAAGTGGGTTAGGTAAAAATTTTTATGGACGACAGAGGAAAGACTAGGATTTTATCATAGGCAATGCTAAAAGAGGATGGGAGTGAGGAGATAATCTACAATAGGAAGTAAAGAGAAAAATCAAAAGCCAGAAATAGTTAAATATATATTAAGCAGACAGCTAATGTTCAGAAGTCTGGCAGATGGAGGGATGTCCTGAGACACTCCTGACACCTAGTAAAAATTTGAGTTACAAAGCAAAGAGGAACTACTGTTTTGCCTGACTTGTTCACTACCAGAGGCCACCACACAGTTTCCAACTGTCTCTTGAAGCCCAACTACTGATTACATTTTCTAGTCGCTCACACTTTCCCTGTGTTTGCTCCTCCAAAAGTTGTCACTGTTTTGTCTCCATATGTCTCTTTTCTGTGCCATGCTGCACAGGCCATAGGACAACTACCAGTCAGGAAGCAAGAGTTTAAATCAGATAGAGAAGGTGAAGGGAAGCCTATAGAGAGATTTGAAGAGGAGGCATCCTATAAATGTGTGGCAACACTGGTCTGTTTTAAAAGTCAATCTCCTGCTGTTCATATTTGTATTTTACTTGCGAACAATAGGCAGAAATTTGGAACTTTTAGACTTTCAGTTCCTCCTGATGCACTGCATGTTTTAGCTGAGAAAACACTTATCCAAATTGACAGTGTCTTCCTTAGCTGAAGGTCAAAAAAAGAGGGCTGGAGGAAATGCCAACAAGAAACACAAATACTTCAGCCTATAGGCTGACTCCAAGTGTTAAGCTCCAACTAGTGTTTCAGAAGCTGCTTTTAATATGACTAGACCAACTGTAGCCCTTAGAAATCTCAATAGCATGACATTCAGCAAGTACCATTTTGTAAATTTCCTTAAATGTTACAGAACCTCAGTTATTTTATTATATTGCGGATAAAATTTTGCATATGAATTTTATTTGATCCTTTTTTTTCTTTTTCAACTTGTTTATCTTTTTCCACATAGTCAAAAAAGTCATCTTCCACCCTCAGTTCTTCCTTGCAGTTATGCAAGCTTTCCTTTTCCGCTAAACCCAGTGCAGTATTTCCAAACTACGGGTCTGTTCTTCTGCACTGTTATTCACTCCCAGCAAACTTCTACTGGGGAAAGGAATGACATTACCAGCATGAAAATGTCTCTTCTACCAGTTAACTATCACAAGACAATTCCACATCTTTCTCTCTCATATCTTCTGATGCCATTAATCACTGAGATGAACAGTCTAAGCACAAAATCAAACTCAGGATGTCCCTGTATCTTGGTTACTGGAAAATAGGAGAGCAAAATAGGAGAAGGGTACTGCCTGTGCCCAGTTCCTCTGTAATTCTCTTATAAAACAATAATATGATCTACAGATAAGAAATCATAGGCTAGTGAGGGTTATGGTCTGCCCTGCTACAAAGTTTTAAAGTATATCATATGTTGTCACAAAGTTCTAAAGTTGTCACTTCATTAGCCTTCACTTCACTAGCCTCCGCTCACCAGAGTCTCAGAAGTCTAGACGGGATCTACTTTTCTAATTAAAAAAAAAAAAAAAAAAAAGAGAGAGAGAGAGAGAGAGAGAAAATCTAAAAATAATACTCTTCTAGACCTTTTTTGCACTTATTAAAAAGAAAATGAACAAACACCAGTGTGTCCCCCCCCAAAAAAAAGCCTCAATTATAACTTTCCTTTCATGCTAGACAAAATTTAACAAGAAGTACACATCTAGCTAAGTAGAGTGATCCCTAATCAGAGATATAACTGAGTTCTAGCAACTCAGTTGAACTGTGTTGAACTCACAGCCAATCAGAATCTCTGTGCAAGGGAAGTCTGGAATACATTTATTAACTCTTCCAAAAAAATTTTTTTTGGACTGAGTTTAAGCATTAAAAAATTAGCCCCAAAGTAACTGCTTTACACGGCTATAAATGACAGGGCTGAGTGGGGGGAAGAAGCGAGTGGAAGAGTGGGGAAGACTAAAACAGCTCTGGCAATGTTACTTGTAGGGTTGCAGTAACTCAGCTGCTCTGTCTCATTCTTCACTGTGAAAATTATTGGAAAAATTTAATAACTAAAACACAAAATAGATTAAGTCTTTATAATACTTCTGAATATTCTATAAACAGTCTCTGCTATGAGAGATATGTGCAATATGCACATCCCAAATCTTTCTAGTAGAAGGTTTTAGAAGTCTGGAATTTGTGGTCCAGACTCCATGGTCTTATATGATGATGTAGACAAAGCCAGGATTTCCAAGGCCATCAGAAAAACAGACCAAATCAATTTTGAGTACTATAGTGTCTCCTAAACACTTCAGGATACCAGTCAAATAATTGTCATCATATTCTTGTACCCAGGCTGAAAGGCAAACACCAGGAAGCACAGAAGACTTGCTCATAGAACACTGTGTGGAGATATGATTTGGCAACAAGAAGTCAGATGTAAGGGGGAACTAACTTAAAGTTTTGAAAGATCTTCACTGGCTAAGGGACAGAGACTGTCTTTCCTTTCCTAACCCCAAAATGTAGCATCACCTGAACATGAGCTCAAATCTTTCACCTTCTAGCTTCCACCCTATGAAGATGTTTACTTGCTTCAGCATCTTCCTTTCTTCTCTTATTATATCTGGCACTGAGATAAAGTAGCCTGGTCCATATCTTTTAATGGTTCCTTCTATATATATTTGGCCTAAGTAACTGACATAAAGTTTGGTATTTTTAGCATAATTATAAGCAGAATCTGAACCTCAATAAGAATCAGTTCTCTGAGGAGAAAGAAAGAAACACTGTGAAACAAGTCCTGTTTCCTCTTATGCTCTTTGTTTGACACTAGTAAGAGATTAAACAGAAGTAAATTCTTGAATAAATAATGAATTTGTACATATATCTGGAACTGGCATTTGGAAAAACAGAAAAATATTATTTCAGCATCAAGCTTATCTTAAAAATGTTTCTAAAAGAAAATATGCTTTTGTACAGAATAGCAAAACATCTTTTAAAGGGACAGAGAGGGAAAGAGACAGATTTTGCAAAGGAGGAATTTTTTTTTTAAGTAGGAGGTACCTTTGAACCATATTCTATTGCAGTGTTCTGTGTAGCACATGTTCCACTTGATTTAAAATGGCTGCATATAGCTTACGTTGCTCTTTATATTCATAGATCTCGAAGTAAGTTACCAAACAGAAATATTCAAATTTCATATCTGAAAACTGCTGATGGTTTAGTAATTTTCTTAAAGGTTGTAAATTATTGGCAAATCTAGAAAAAGTATTCTTATTCTTAATTCCAAACCAGTGTCCTACATACTAGAATATTCTGCTAGCGTCTGGATTTTATATACAACAGAAATTCCTTAAATGTCTGAATCTTTCTCTTACTGTTATGACTGCATTCTTAGCATTGTAGCACCTGAGCAGATTTACATTGTTTAGAAATACAGCAATCCTCTAGAAGATAGGATTGAGACAATAATCCCATTTGTAGCCTTGGACACAGATTATTTACTTATCAAAGCATCCAGTGTGGAAAATCAATGACAAAAGTGGAACAAACTTTTTTCTTACAGTTCTTTGAAGTTATTTTTTACCAGGAAACAGCTGCTTTCTGAGATATGTCTGTTTGTCTCTCAGGTTCTTTTTTTCTCAATACTGAGCAACACTAGGTAAAACTACCATAAAAAGGACCACATCTCAGTTAGCACTGTACTGGAAATTACAATGTTATACAATTATAGCTGTGTATAGATTAAAGAACAGTACGACCATCACAGTACATCCTAGATAAATTCATCTTGAGCATTTCAGAGCTTTTAGCCTTAAACTGTTCATTTATTGAAATGATGTAAATCATATTACAAAGTCAGCAGTGCAGGTCATATGCCAAGATGTTAAATAGCTCAGAAATACGGACAGCACAGCTATCAACTCACATATATTTTTACCTTTATGATTTTGCCTTCAGGATTTTAGACATAGAATGAGTACCAAATTTGACACACCTTCAAATGGAGCCACCAAATTGTCCAAACAAAAACAAATAAAGAAAAGAAAAGAAAAAAAATGTAGTTATTGAGGTGAAAACATTAATATTCATAAAAATACTCCAGGGTTGATTTACCTTAGTAGTGGGTCTGGCCATTTTACAAAGATTTTAAATCATGATATCCACCAATATTAACTGTGAACTCAACATTGGTGTGCACTTGGCAGAGCTGGGAAGGAGCTCATGCAAAGAAATAGTAAATTGAACATATACAAATACACTCTGGTAACACATGCAGGGAAGAAAGTTACATGCAAGAAATCCATACAACTCTGTCCACAAACTTTGAGAACACCTATTAAGTAGGTGATTCAGAAGCATCTCACAAATAAACTCTGTGTTTATTCATGTTTTCCCCATTATATTATAGTAACTTCAGAATGGATCAAGAAAATCATAGACATCAAACAGTAAAAATAGTTTCTTTTTAGAATGTGAAGTTCTCCAAGCAGGAAAACAAAAAAAAGAGATCAATTACATGGTCAAAGGATTTGCAGAGTATGAAGAAAGTATGAAGGCAATACCTTGCCTGATTATGTAGTATCATCACACTGTGGACTGATATATGGAACACAATTAAATTTATTAAGGCTCTCCGGTACCAGCCAGCACACATTGCATTATCTAAAATGTATGCCAAAAAACTGCCTCAACTTTTTTTATTATTAGTTTAACACAAAAAGTAATAGTGGATATGTAACATGTCTGCAGAAGCAAATATGTTGACCTTCATAGATTTTTATAGAGTTTTCATAATCTTTTTTTCGGAGAAGAGTATTGATCTTTTGTCAATAAAATAAAATAAATAAACAAAAAAGAACTTTGGAGTGTTAATTTTCACCAGGAAATTTAGAGACTTTTTTTGAACTTATTACATGGCCTGAGATCTGAAATTTGACTTCCAGAACTACCTACAAATTGTTCATGCATTAAGCAGATATGACTTTCCTCAGCAGAGTAACGGGGTTTTAATAATTATCCATAATAGAGAAGTTTAATAGTGAATGTTATAAAATCATCTAGGAAGAAAGTTTGACTTCCGTTTGCCCCTAATGGACTAAGTTTATTTACCTTCAACTCTTTCAAACTTAGTGGCATTATTTTACCTTAATTGTGCTGTAAAGCAAGGACCCTGACTTCTCTGGAGATCAGTGACAGATATTTATATATTCATGATAAATCAAAATCTTTCTTTATGTAGAATTACAATACCTAAAACCTCATTCCACTACCAGCCTAGTCCAAATGGTGGTTTCATTTGTTGCACCCTGGATTTAAACCTTGCAACTACAAAATTACAGTGTTGCAAAATTGACAAATTTAATCCAAAAAATTGAGGTAAAAAATCAAACACTTTTCCCAGGTTCTTGGAAATACATTATCATAACAGTGCAAAACCAGTCGCAGGAAAGTTTCAGGTAATGTGAAGATGAGATACACAGAAGATAACCAGCTGGTAAGAAACTCTTTACCTTCTTCCACTTAGTATTAGTATTATCATCCTCTTCCACTTAGAATTTGTATTAATTCAGATTTTTTTATCATGATTGAGAGAAGTAATACAAAACAGATTCCCAGACTGCTGGTAATCTGATGTAATTCAGTACAAGAAAGACCATTAGCAGACCTGATATTTTCTCCTCTAGTTATGAGTATCACAACAGTTTGCCACTAGTTTTTTTGACTGGTATTTGTAAAGTCTTGCCTCATGAATGGAAATTGACACTTTAAAATTAAAGACTGTGCTTTTTGAGTTCTAGTTAACTATCAACTTTAAGTCAGTGTAGAAACTGACAGGACTTAGAAACACTGTAAAATGTTGGTATCTGCTATTACCTTTCCTAACACCACAATCAAGGGTTTGCTGCTAACATCCTTTCTGCAGTTACAGGAAAAAAACAATAACATTTTTAGTACATTTCTCTATACTGATCTCATCAATCTAAGACTAACTTTATGTCCCTCTGCCAATTTGCTTTATTAACAGAAACCAAAATAAATATACATAAGCATCTCTTTACTCTCAATTTCTCATTAAATGGTTATTTTCAGATGGAACAACCTTTCAGATAAGCATTAAATGTAACAATTAGCACCCTTTCAGATTTAGTTTTTAATCTGCTCTGTTAACTGAATTATACCCTGCTTTAAGTCAAAGCTAGACAAACTTCAAGAGAGCTTATATTTCCTCCAATGTCTTAAGATTCAGTAGTAACTTTTTCATTAGTTATGATCAGAGGTTAATATCCATTTGGAAACAAAGAGTTATCTTATCCTAATAAATGTTTAAGGTGTCTTTTTTTTCATAGAATCACAGAAGGTTTTGGGTTGGAAGGGATCTTAAAGATTTTTTAGTTCCAACCTCCACTGCCTTTGAGGTTGCCATTCCAACCTTCCACTGGACTGGGTTGTTCAGAGCCCCATCCAGCTTGGACTTGAAGATTTTCGGGGTTGGGGCATCCACAATTTCTCTGGGCAACTTGTTTCAGTGCCTCACCATCCTCAAAGGAAATATTTTCTCCCTAATATCTAACCTAAATCTATACCCTCTTCCAGTTTAAAGTCATTACCCCTTGTGCTATTACTACATGCTGTTGTGAAAAGTCCCTTTCCAGTCTTTCTGTGACGATGGCCAAGAATGCGCTCAGGCAGCAATTAGGCAGGCAAAGCCACAAATCTTTATTTACAATAGGCTTGATTTATATTCTTTTTCTCTGTCCACACGCAAGCATATTATATTTCATTGGTCAGGTACTCCTGCTCACACGCCTAAACTCATCTTTTGACAGGTGGTCAACACTTCGCGTGCTGGCAAATCTCAAAAACAGCACCTGTTATTTACAGCAGTTTTTCTCCTTTTCTGCTTTCTCATCCTGGATTGTTTACATTCCTTACAACTTCACAGCTGCAACTGCTCAAATTCAAGGCCTATGGTCCAGTCATTTCCCACAATTCCTCCTTTTTGTTTTTTGGCTATGAAAGCCGAGTTTATCATCCCCTGCAGGGCCCTTCGCAGAAAGGATAACAAACACGGTAGTAGCAAGACAACTATTAGAAGCACTAGGAGGCAATAAAGGCCTAGTTTTACTACTTGCTTGATCCAGGCACTAAGACCCCATCCATTCAACCACCCATCAATGCCAAAAAATTCTGTGTCCTGTGTTACCTTTTGAGTTGCCACCTGCAAGTCTGCTATGCTCTTGTATATAGACTCAGAATGGTCTGATAGATTCATACAACACATTCCCTCAAAATCCCGACACCTGTGCCCATGTGCTAAAAGCAAAAAATCAACAGCAGCTCTATTTTGAAGAGTAGCATGACGTACACTATCTACATCCGTTGCCAATTGATACAAAACTTGAAAAGTTCTGTAAAAGCCATTCTGTTTAGTGTTCCTAATGCTGTAGCTGCTGCTACTCCAGGGGCAAGCACTGAAGAAGCTACAATCTCAGTGCGATTCCACAACCATATGTCGTCTTTACATGCAAGTGTCAATACTAAACTACGCTTGTATCATGCATGTGTATGAAGGCAAGTGTGATTTAATAAAAGTTTCTGAGTTGGTGTCAACAGTCCCAGATGACCGATGGTACGAGGTCCTCCTTTTATTTTTCCGGGAATCCCTGGCCAGGCTCTATCTCCACGTATGAGGAACAGGCCACGAGGCAATTTTCTTGCAACTGCAACTCCTGAAGTGGGCCTTCTTTTATCATGTCCCAGGTGTTGACACCAAGCAGAACTATTTTGATAAAGATTTATGCTTGGGGAAACATCTTGCAGAATTGTTTCTTTCTTTTCCCGTGTGTCGTGACCATCAATATAGTTAAAGTAAATACAGCTTTCAGCTGGTTAACTCCTAATATATCTATTTCCTGGGGTTGTAAGGTAATTGAAAGGCTATCGTCCCAACTGTCCCAATGTTCTGTACAATTCTTCATTGACTTGCAAATGGCCATCGAGGTTCTCTGGGTCCTGATTACATCTACAACAGTAAGGTTGGCCTCACTGCCATTTAGTGGAGCTCCCACTAAACAGGTATAAAAAGGCTGCTCGGGTTGTGCAAACGAGGCAACAATGCTAATTGGAGATCAATGCTGTTTGCTAAAGACTAGTCCAGATAATCCTGATGCATGGGCAAAACAATATTCTGGGGATCTCTGCCAGTGAGCTCAAGACAACGTTGCCATCCCGTACAGATTAGCTCAACAAGGGTGCTCACAGTTTTGCGTGGCTGATGGGGTAAAAAAATCCATTCAATGAAATGCAAAGGGTCTCTCCATTGGGTGTCCCATTATCCTAACAGACCAATAGGGTGATAAACATTAATCACCACACACAAATTAAGAGGATGGTCCTCTGCAAGGACCATCCTTTTCTGGTTTCTATTGCTCTTTCTACTAAGCACAGCGCAATTTTTGCTTCTGTAGTTAGGCTTCTAGGAGAGAGTAAATCACTGTCGCCTTTTAGCAATTGAAACAAAGGGGCCAATTGAGCAGTGTTCAGACTAAGTAAGGGCTGTATCCAATTGACGATCCCCACAAGTTTTTGTACATTGTTCAGTGTTTTAACCTCTTGTGAAATTTGGACAGTTTGTGGTTGAATTGTCTGATCCAAAATTTTGACTCCCAAATATTTCCATGGTGCTTGAGATTGCACCTTTTCTGGAGAAATTTGTAGCCCATATGCATGCATCAACTGTTCCACTACTGGCTTAACCTGGCGTAATTGCATTTGATTTGGTGCAGCGACAAGAATGTCATCTACATAATGATAACAGTACACCTGCAGAAATTGCTGCCAGACTTCAGAAAAAGCTTAAGCTACATACCACTGACAGATGGTGGGACTATTCTTCATCCCCTGAGGCTAAATAGTCCATTGATAACACTGACAGGGTTCCTGATTGTTAATTGCTGGGACAGAGAAGGCAAACTTCTCAACATCCTCAGAATGTAGGGGAATTGTGAAAAAGCAATCTTTTAAATCAATAACATGTATGTCCCAACCAATTGGAATTATGGTAGGGGAAGGCATGCCAGGTTGCAATGCTCCCATCCTTTTCATAATTCAATTTATTTGCCTCAGATCATGAAGAAGCCTCCACTTTCCCCATTTTTTCTTTACTACAAATACAGGAGTATTCCATGGGCTATGAGAGGGTTCTATATGACCCTGCTGTAATTGCTCTTTTACCAGCTCATGGAGGGCAAGCAATTTCTTCTGTGCCAGGGGTGCTGGTTTACCCACACAGTAGCTGTAGTCAGCCATTGCAGCTTAAGAGTGGGTTGCTTAATGCCCTCACACACAGTGACCCCTAGGAAAAACCCTTTTTGTTAGTTCCAACAGACACTCCCCACATGCTCAAAACATCCCTTCCCCACAGGTTCAGTGGTACCATGACGACAAAAGACCTTGTTGTTGCTACGTGTCCATCAGGGTTCACAATTTGTACAGGAAATTTACTTTGACAGCTTTGAGTAGTTCCGCCTACTCCAGCTATCGCATCTCCCGCTGACACTGTAGGCCAGTCTCTCAGCCAGTCTTCATGTGCTATGACGGTAACATCAGCTCCGGTGTCAATCATTCCCTTGATTCGCAAGCTCTTTGAACCTCCCTGTGTTAGTGTGAGCACACAGGTCATAGTTGGCCTATCTGAACTGATGACTGTTGTCCAATAGATTTGTGGAGCACCTGTAGACCCAAAACTCCCTGTATTTCAGACTCTTGAGTCCGCTACCGGGACCTCTGCGATGAAAGGTGCCAGTTGCGCTATTCTGCTCCCTGCCGGTATAACGACCGGCGCGGAGGGGATCCATGCCATGGCTTGAATTTGTCCTGTATAGTCCGCATCAATGATGCCCGGGAGAACAAAAAGACCCTTCATCGTGGCGCTAGAGCGTCCCATTAGTAAAGTACTTAAACCATACCCTAATGGCCCATGTTCTTGTAACGGTGCCTTATGCACCTTAGAGTCCTTGATTGTAATTTTCACTGCTGTGGCAACATCCACTCCAGCATTTCCGGCTGTCTTTGCAGTGAGTTGGTCGCATAAGCCTGGAATGGATTCTGGGGAGCAACTTGTGTCTGTGCGTGACAGAAATGGAAACCTGCAACTTCACAGTTGCAACTGTTCAAATTTAAAGCCTACAGTCCAGTCGCTTCCCACATTTCTGTAAATCTCCTTCAGGTAATCTATATTAGATGTCTGAGAACCAGTTTGTGGAAAAAAAAATCACGAACAGCACAATTAAGTCCCACTTAGAAGTCAAGTCCAAATAGTCAGAAAAAAACCCTATGGAAATATGTTTTTTAAATCCTTTTGAGAATAGGATGCTTAAAAGTAACAAAATATTAATAGTTCCTTACTGCAAGGACTAAATGAGCTCAAATATTCACTGTCTTTGGACTTCACTGGACTTACCAAATAGCACTCCATCTCTCCCACCAATCATAACCATGTCTGCAGTTTTTCATGGTCACATATAGAGACATCTGACATATCTAAGGCTATTGAGTCACATTTCCCATCAACAGGTGATTATACAGCATTAAAAAATGTAATCTAAATTCTACCCCCATTGCACTGTTACAAATGCTATATCTTTTACAGATCACAGTCAATACAGAAAGCCAATATGAATTCTAAACACTGCGTTAGCCACGATATTAATTTCAAATGCCCTTCTAACAGCCTTTAACCAGACAGCCAAGGGTTAATGAGCTCTGGAGATTCCAAGCTAAATCCTGTCTTGTTTTAGCACTTCCTTTATTTTATTCCTTTTACTTTTCTCTGTGTATTCTTCTCTTTCTTTTCCCCTTCTGAGAAATGTTATTTATAAATTAGACATGACATACTGATTTACTGACAATAAGAGCAAAGGTATTATATTGCTACCATGAAAGGACAGTCAAGAGCTGCCTCCTTTGATAATGGAACTGCTGTTTCCATTGAATTTAGCACATGGCTCCAACCTCTTGTGAACTGGAAACTTTCAGGAACTCAGAGAACAACACCAACTGAAAGTACCTAATTTTCCCTGAATTGAAAACACTAGCATGGACTCAAACAACCTTGGAGATATAATTCTGGATATAAGACCCAGTCTGACAACTGTGTAGTACCCAGTCTTTTTTCACTTTTTGTATTTCATTGCTCAAGGTCATACTAATACTCAAACTAGTCTGTAGGGACAGCATATTAAATATTACAAAGAAATTGTGTGAGCCACCACAGAAGACAGATGTAAGATCAAAGTCTTTGCTGTATACACACATTTTTAAAGTGGATATCTCCAGATAAATTTTTACACTTAAGCACACACAATTGCTTCCTACAGGATATAAATCTCCAGCATTTCCTTGTTTGAAATACACAAGGAAAATTCTTTTTTGTTTGGATAAAAATCCTTAGGGTTGATATAGCAATATTTTAGAACAGATGATAGGTGGCAGAATGAAGAAGTAAAAAAAAAACAAGTTAGAAATTGGCAAAAAATTGCGTCTTCTTAGAGGGTCTTTATATGTACTGAAAGTCCCATCTCCAGTCTCTGGCAGTGGAAACACCATGTCTTTTTTCCCATAGTATGCGCTTGAGGCACATACTCACTGCTTGTGCCATGGACATTATGGACTTAGACATGAGACCTGTTCATATGTAAAGGAATGTTTTTACATGCATATCTGGGGTTTGTGACCCATAAAACTAGGAGATATGTGGATGAAGGTTATTTTGATTCTGCTATTCTTTCCTTGTAGACATTTGAAAGTTCATCTTGAACATATATTTAATTTTCTGATATATAACCTTGTCTATCAATTTTACTATGTGATATTCTAGGCAATGTGGCTTTTCTCATCTATTTCTGTTTTTATTGCACTCTCTGAGATAAAAGCTGAACAGCTAATTGCCTGATTTCCTTTGAATGTTGGCTTGAAAGATTGTTTTACTCCAACTATTTTGTCATTTACCCATATAATTAAACTTTAAAAAATAAAACCAGCATGTGCTGTACTAGTTATTGTTTTTCTTATTCTTTAAAGACCTGATGTTTGCATAAGGTGCTGTAAATCAATAACAATATTACTTGGCAATTGAATAGTGTTTGTTATGTTTAATGCATTTCACAAACATCCATACCAATTAATTAATGACAATTACTGGACCAATACGAGAATATCAATATTTTGTATTCAGTTCAGAAGGAAATTTTTCTCACACTAGCAGAAACCACTTTTCCAGTAGTAATACCAGCTATGCAAAGCTTGTTCAGGAGAAACCCATGGTCTTTCTGTGTTATCTCTGTACATTGTACAATTAAAACCTTAAAGTATAACTTGAATACTATTGTGGTCATGACATATGAATGGATCCTTGTGTTTTGCAACCTACAGTTTGAGTGCTAAAGCCATCTAATAACTATCAAGGACCACTGTGCTATATGTGCTTCAAACTATTAAAACTATTGCATGATAGACATAGCTCATTATTTGCTCTATTTCACATTACCAGATTTTGCAGATGATTTTTTCCTCTATTCCAGATAGTTTTATTTGTACTCTCCATTTATAGTTTTTCCTCCAACCCCCAAAAAAACTTTTGATTAACGTGAAAATGAAAGACTGCAAATACTCCAGGGAAAGAAGCATAATACCTTGGTTAATGCACAGGAGTAGGATGCAAAAATTTGGGTTCTATTCTCAGCACTAGTAAAAACCTTAGGTAGTCTTAACACTTTTTCAACTGTTTCTACCTTAATTTCCTTGCCAGTAAGAGAGGACAATAATCTTTTCATTCTGTGGTGGGGGAAAAAAGTGTTTTCCCCTGGAATTAAAAAAAAGTGGTAACCCTGAGGGGGTGGTGTTCTGGGTGCAGGGCCAATCAGAAACCACATTTCACTCCTTTGAAATCAACATATTGCAACAGACCAGAAAAGAAGGAGGATGACGTAGTTGGAAGAGAGTCAGCCACGGTCTGAGCCATGAGGAGGTAAGGGCCAGCGAGCCCCCTGGGGGCCAAAGCCCCCCAGCCCTCTGGCTGGGGGCTGCAGGAGCTTGGAACAGTGTTAAACTGGGCCAAGTACTGTAGCTAAGAGCTGGAGGAAATTTCCTTGCCATGAGTGGGCAGCAGAAGACACTGAAAGCAGTGGCGGAGCAGCACTGAACAGAGAACAGTGGCTGAAAGCCACAAAGATGGCTGGCAGCAGTGAGATGGCTTGGAGCCAGGCTCAAAGAGGCAGAGAGATCCTGGAGGAGAGGGAGTACAAGCTCCAGGCCCGCATCGCCCACCACATCCAAAAGCTGGCAACAGACCAGAGAAAACTCAGCAGAGCTGTTTTGAGGGTAAGACTGAATTACTTTCTCAAAACCCTGAAACCTCCTAGAGAGGAGGGTTGGACTTCCAAACTCTTAGGGAGTCCTGAAATTCAGCAGCAGCTAGAGAGAGAGAGAGAAGAGCTGAGAACTCAGAGATGTCCTGAGAGCTGGACTAGGATGGAATGCGGAGGAGGTGGCCTTGTCCCTCTGTTGTTGCTGCTATGCTGGCAGTTTGAGACAGAGCAAAGGAGCTCTGGTAGGATGCTTGGGGCAAATACTGAACTGAAAGCTGCCCTAAATGTTCTAACTCAGGAGGAATAAAAGTCTCCAAGGAAGTCCCCGGAAGGCTCAGGCTCGAGGGATGGGGATTTTCACAAAGTAAGAATGGAAAAATCCTGACTACAATACTCAAATCTGCTGCCTTAAAAATGAAAGGCACTAACTAATATCACAGAAACTAATTTGAAGGAACTGTGACCTGAAAAGTGGCAAAAAGTCTTTTCTCTTTTCTTCTTGGACTCTTGTTGAAGAAAAAGAGAAATTTAATCTAATGTAAATATATTATTTCATCATAGAAGAAAGAGCTAAGTTGTTACTCATGTATACATGTATGTAAATAAGCCTTGTAAGTATTTTTTCCCCTTCCCCCAATGCTGAGTAGTTGTGTTTTGTCTGAAAACCCTCTCACACTGGGGCAAATTGTGGGAGGGGAGCTTGAACTCAGAAATTTGGATTTCTGAGGGTCTCAAACCACGACACATTCTAAATCCCTCTGTGTTTCAAGAATAAGTCGACCAATGCTTTTAGGGCTGATTCGAGTTTAGGAATTATTTTCAAGCATAAATGGCAGCAGAAATCCATGGTAAAGGATAGCCATTTATATTTGCAAAACAAAGGAGAAAAAACCCATTTCTCTGAGTAAAATACAACACATTACTGAATAAACTGTAGGCGGAAATTGCTCCTAATCAGAAGACATGGGATGACAGAAAACTTTACAAAATTTTTAGTGCTCGATCAACAATATGAAGAAGCAAAGTCTCAAGTGCTCTGAGTTCCTGAGAAGAGGAGCTATTCTTCTGATTTGTTGTTTCAGTATAGTCACCAGTGAATCGTGGCATCCTCCAAATTCTAAACTGACATGTAGAAATTTCTGAATTTCTAATCCTCACATGGACGATGAGGGCACTCTGCAGAAAAGAAAGGATTAAAACCTCTGAGGCAACCATCCTATGCTTACTTGTCTTGCCTGTGCAAGAGGCTCTTTTTTGTTTGCTGAAGATGTTTTGTGGTTTGGTTTTGTTTTCTTTTGTTCTGGTTTTTTTTTTGATTCGGATTGGGCTTTTTTTGTTGCTGCTGCCATTCACTTCTTTTTTTTTAAGGAAATAATATTGTATTTATTTACAGATCTTTCCATACATTTCCATTCTATTTACAATTTAAAAAGTAAATGCCTTAAACAGCTGTTCAGTGAGGTACTATTCAGAAAATTCCTGCACTAACCTGACTTGACTGCCTCCATCTCCAGAAAACGAAACAGGAACCAGGCATTCTGGCCACCGGCTCTTTTATAGATGATATTTTAAGTTACTTTCCAATGCCTAAGGGACAGGGCACAGTGAAAATAAATCTTCGGAAAACAGCTGGCTCCAGGTTTAATATTGTAATACCTCAAAGCAGTGCATGCCTGTTTTGAATGCACACTTACAGCACATTTCAGGCTAGGTTCATTTCAGTCCTGCACTACATGACCATTTTAAGTATGTCCAGCATGTCAAATCTCTAGCTCACAGGCTTACTGTGAGTAGTGATAGCGATTAATGCTGTCAAAGGAGCCCTGATCCCATTAAGTCTAGCCAAATAGATGACAGATCTACAACCAGCCCTGGAGGAAGGAAACTGAAAGCACCATATTTTGTGCATGTGTCTGTGTTTTCATAGTGTCCCACCCTCTGAGACGGACAGAACATATTGGACAATTTGCACAACTTGATCCTGGCTTCAGAAAACCTTTCCCATTCCAAAGGAGGCAATGAACACAACAGAAAGTAATTCTGAATATAAAATATACATTCCAGAGAGAGACATTATTAAAATTTCCAGCTGTAGAAATCTAGCTATTAATCATTCCCAAATTATCCTTATGCCAGCTAAATTATTATGAGTTCCCCTGTAAATTAAATAGTTATTAGTTCCACACTCCTGATATAGACACCAGCATTCTGAAAAAAAGGAAAAACCACTGGTATCAATCTACAAAGGAGTTCGGGGGGGGGGGCAAAAGGTAAAGAAAAGAATTTTCTTTTACTTGATTACAAAAGAAAGGCACTTCACAGTATGGTCTCACAGTAATTGTAGCCATATATCATAGCATGTCACAACTCTAGGACAAAGCTAAGCTGCCTTTCATCTGCAAACAGCTAAGAATGCAGACAGAAGAAGCTAAGTGGTGAGGTCATGGAATCTTTTCCCATATTCCACTAGAGAGCAGTATTCTTTTGTACAAAGCAGGTAGGTTATCCTCTGCAAGGCAAGCTGTGAGGAATCTCTCTTGCTGAAAAAACTTCCGTGGTCATTTATAAGAGGGTTTGTGATAATTCTGCAGCATCAGATGTTCGAAACTAACAGCAGAGGAAACATTCATAGCAATGGTTTCTTACTAGTATTGCTTTATGTTGGTAGTTTTCTTTTAAGGCTTTTTGTTGTGTTCTTTATTTTTTTCTGAAAAAAAAAAGGTAGTAAAAGATGCAAATAGGTATGTAATGGACTCAATTTTCAAGAATAGTGAACTCCTATATTTCTACAATCAAGTAAGAGTGTAATGGCCAGTCTTCGCGAGCGAAGATTTTTGGGAAAGGTCATTAACCCTTCCAGCCTGCGCAGTGGATTTTTTAGGTGAGACACAGCGTTCGCTGAACTGAGCCCACCCTTTAGTCCTGAGGTTCATCTGCCGGGGCCGAGCAAAGCTTGGACAGTGGCAGTGAGGTCCCCAGGATGTAGGTTTGTTTAGAGTGACCTTCTCTTAGGTGGATTGCCTACCAAGGCTGACGAGCTCCACCTGCCCAGGGGGCCGGGAATCGAACCCGGGTCGCGGTGGTGAGAGTCAGGCACTCTAACCACTAGACCACCGTAATCATCTGCATAATAATAAAGTTGCAAAAATGGAAAAATGAAGATGGTTATAACACAGAAAAATTTGCACATCTTCAGCTACACTAGATTTAATAACAAGTAAATGTGATGGTAAACTATTCGGGGGGAGTAGATGGGAATGAAAGTCCCTGCAGCTACAAAAAACCTAAAGAGGCATTTTAATTTTGCACCGAAAATATAGCATGAAAAATATAGCCCTACAGGCAATTTGCTAATACCTGCTTTACAGACGACTTGGCAACAGAAGACACAGAAAAAAATCCTCTGATTTGAAAATGCAGAATTTAAAAATGCTTTTGTTATATAATTGCCTTTCTAGTCTTATGTCCTGATCACAGGTAAACAGAAATTGGAAAATGAATACTTTTAGACAGTCTTAGTTGTTTGATAAGCATAAAACTCCTGGGTAATCCATTTACTTTTCCCCTGAGAAGGAAATGAATATGTCTGTCAGGAGCTTGGTTCAATTCTGTTTTCAGGGCAAAGATTTGTTTCTGGTGTCAATCAGCAATTGAAGTGTTTCATCCCTTTTAGAGACCACAGAACCATTTTTATCCAATTATTCTTTCTGTCCAAACACGAACAATATATTTCTATTTTTTTAGGGGCAAGTGAAATAATTTTTTTTCCCCATTAGGGTTCCCAGAGTCCACCTCTATTACAGAAGTTTCTGACTTGCAGTACTACTACTCCGTGAGAACAGAGGATTGTAGGCAACTTATGGAAGTTGAGGGTTGTTTTTATGCATTAAAAATACATGAGTCCCGTTGATTCCACTAATGGTAATAAACCACTGGTAACTCGATTAAACTAATGGTAATTTTATGAAAATATTCTACTGCTTTAGCCAAGAGTCTGATATGTGGACCAATGTGGGTATTCATATCCAAGCCTCAAAACTTACTGATCTGCTCTGATCAAGAGTAGCTGTTTGTTTCTCAGTTTTGTAGATGAGCTTTTAATCAAAAAAAGACAAACAATTTTCACTAGTACTGGCACCCAGCCTCAAGAGGCAAGAAACAAATAAGACCGCAACAGAAACTGAGGTTTTTCTATCAAGTTTAGTAAGACCTCTTACTTAACAAAATAATTTGACCGTACCCTCATATGAATTTGCAGTCCTACTCATTATGACACTGCTCAGGTTAGAGAAAGAATGTCTAGAGCACAGAATAAGCATGGATTGTTGAGTAATAAAGCTTAATTCATAAGGTTTTCTACAAGATTCTGCCTCTTGTTTTGTTTGGATGGATTATTTGTTTGCTTAAGAAAATATATTGTTCTCCATGAGTTGTGATTCTTAAAACTAGCACTGAAAATAGCTGTATATATTCCTTATTCCATAAAATAAATGTGGTGTGAAGATGTCTGGAAAATATTTGAAGATGTATGAAAACATAATAATACTTCATGTCATATATAATGTTCATATATGATGAACTTTCAGAAGTTCATACATTCTAATTCAGTGTTAAACTAAGCATTTGAAAAGTTCCAGAGTCTCATTTAAAATTACTCATTTATTTTAAAACAGATATATGTTTAAGTATCCTACTCTTTTTTTACACTCCTTCCATGTGACTCTTCTCAATAAGCATAGCAACTGTACAAAGAAATGAAAAAATGCTGGCGCCTGATAGGCAAATGTAAGAGCACCAGAATGAGACACATAGATGCTATACAAGGTACAAAACACTCCAGACACTTCTATTGTGAGGTTTTATATTTAATATGATTCAAATCAATGAGTGTTAGCACTATTAGGAGTAAGAAGCAGCTTTAGAGTAAGGGCATTAGAAGGGTATAATATAACATCAAAGAGGTACACATTTCTTACCAATAAAATACTGGTTGACATCCAATAGGATGTGAATGAATGTATCACATTCTGGCAGGCAATTATGTCCTGCTAGAATAACCATGGCCTGAATAAGACTGAGATGAATTGAAGCTGTTGGTCACTGTCCCAGTTTCAGCCAAGGAAAGAGTTAATTTTCACAGTGACAGTGAGGGAGTGGAGCCTAGAGCTGTGTGGGCATGGCTACAACATTGTACTGTTGGATAGCATCTTACTTGTTGGGGGATGGGGGCATCTTACTTTTTGGGGGATGGGGGAAAGGGTCTCTCTCTTGTTTTCCGAATGAGAGAGTAAGCAACAAACAGAGCTGTGGGGTAATGCTGGGCCCAACCATAGGGTGTATCCATCATTGTTTTTCATTGTCTTAGGCTTCGGAAAAAAACCCAAACACGTGCATGGAGGGTTCAAGGGCCATTTTGTTCTTTGTCTTGGGGGCTGTGCAGCATTAGATTAGGTCAGTCAGTCGGTAAGCGATTTTTGTATGTAAGTCCCCCTCTTTTTGTATACTTTTGTCATTAGTTGCTGGTGTTACTGTTAATTTTCTTATCTCATTGCTGTTCCCACTAAACTGTTCTTATCTCAGCTTGGGATCTCTGCCTTTTGTCTCTCTCTCAGGGTGGGTGGAGGGAGAAGTGGGTTGGGTTTTTTTATTTTAGTAGGAGGACTAATACCATTCCTAAATCACCACAGCCTTTAATTGTTGCCCAATGTGTGGAATGAAGGATAGAGATAACAACAGATCTCCCCAGAGTGGCTTGGAAACAAATTTGATTTAAGGCTTCCTGTATTAGGTCGTGGTTACAATGCTGTTGAAACAATATGTTTCTGTACGTGCACTGTGTGTGCATCATGGTGCTCTTTTTCAGAGCAGAGAGAGGAATCAAGATTCCTTTGTTGACATACTGTGTGATATTAGTTTATAGCATGATAACGTCAAGGGCAATAAGGGTCATTTGGGATGTGTATTTAGTGTTGCTCTCCTGCCTTGGCCTTGGGTGCTACCTCAGGGAGTTCATTAATACTCCTACCCAGCCTGTGGAGGGAACAGGGGAAGATGATTTTCCCAAGCCTTTTACCCCCTTTTCCTCCTTCAGGTCTGTTGCAACAGCTTTTGAGAATTTTGAATTCCCTTTGGATGTTACAGAAAGCATAGTCTTGTTGCTAAGTCTGTCAGCTATCCTCAGTGTGGGGCACATCATGCTTAGAGTCAAGAAAGAGATTTCTAGGAAGGTCATTCAGACATCTGCCCTGAGGTCATGAGTGGCATGGAATGTGGGAGAAAATGAACCAGTTTGGGGGGAAATTCTCTGCTCTAATGTTTTGGAAGTTCATCCCTGATAAAGGGACAGAATATTTGCAAGAAAAAATGCTTTTGAAACTCCAGAGAGGAGCAACTTATTGCAGTGTGCTGGACCCTGGCTACTATTTCTCAGACACTGCTTGCCACCAGCCAGCACCCTCAGGGAGAGGAGAAGGAAAGCAGATCAACAGGCACTTAATCTGCAGCTGAACCAGAGGAACAATGTGTGCCAGTAGCAGTCTTCCCTCTAGAGAAGAAAAAATCCAAGACCTAATCAGTTCACACAGTGAAAGATGAAGAGGAATCAGGGCCTTCAGAACAGGAGGAGGAGGCAGGACCAGGGATACTCACCCGATTCCTATCCGTGATTGAGCTGTGAGATATATGAAAAGATTTCAGTTGCCAGTTGAATGAGTCTCTGGTGATCTGGCAGATCCAATGCTGGGATATCATGTCCCACAATGTGAAACTAGATGGTAGTGAAGGTAAGCAACTGGGATCCCTGTCCCAGGATGTGGGCATTGACAAGGGAAATGGAGAGAGGACAGAAACTCATTGCTTCTAGAGGTGATTCCTGTCAAGTACCTGTGAGGAAAAGGTATTCCCCCAGTGATGATCTAATAGTGCACCCAAGTAGGTGAAATGCTATGAAGAAAGGCATCCACTGCCTGAGAGAATTAGCTGTGCTGGAGGTAACCTGTAGGGATTCAAATAATAAGCAGTCCCCTGTAGGTCCAGATGAGGTCCAGTGTACACAATCCATGCGACAAAAGTTTGTATGGATATGGACCGTGCCATCATCATGTGTCAATTCATTGGCATTGATATCAATGAAAACAGGAGAACAAACAGTGCTTCAGGTGACCAGCGGACTCTGGCAATATGAAGATCAGATTTTCTCCTCACTACTGATCTGTGCCTTGTTTGTGGAAAGACTGTCCAAGACTATGGACAGATTCAAAAGACTCAAGCAAACTAGAGAGGAAATGTTCCATCCCCACCAATATGGACCACAATCTCTGCTATTGGGTGTAAGCCCTTCTCTGCTTAAGAGAGAAGATACACACCACAAGGTAACCTGTGGTTTTACCTGCATGAGCATGAAGAGGACATGAGGAAGTGGGATGGAAATCCCTCCTCTGCCACAGCAGTATGGGTATGTGAGTTGAGAGGAAGAACAACCACCATGGGAAATTCTTCAAGGATAAATGCCACTCTGGTTTCCAGTGGGCAAGTCCTCAGACAGAATCAGAGGACTGATGTTATTTCCAACCCTCTTGAAGGCACCTCCAGTTCATATTTACGAGAAGTGAGCAACGAGTACCATGACCAGAACTAGAGGCACCCTGCCTCCAGCCAGGTAGAGGAAAGGGACAATTGGATCTACCAGACTGGGTGGATTCAATGGCCTGGCACATCAGACCCACAGGAGTATAAAGCTTCAGTTGACACTGGCACACACTGATGCCATCAAGATTTGTAGAGACAGAATCCATCTCTGTTTCTGGGGTAACAGCAGACTGACTCAACTGGAAGCTGAAGTGAGCCTGACTGGGAACAAATGGCAAAAACACCCCACTGTGACTGGCCCAGAGGCCCTGTGCATCCTTGGCATAGATTACCTCAGGAGAGGGTGTTTCAGGACCCAAAAGGGCATTGTTTGGCCTTCAGGATAGCTGCTGTAGAGACAGAAGAAATTAGACAGCTTGGTCTCTCAGAGAGCCCTTCTGCTGTGGGACTGCTGAGGGTCAAAGAACAACAGGTACCGATTGCTGCCACAACAGTGGAACATCGACACCACCACACCAGCCAGGACCCCAGGCCCCCCACCCATGGATGATTTGTGAACTGGAGAGCCAGGGAATGGTCAGCAAGACTTGCCTACCTTTTAATAGCTCTATATGACCAGTGCATAAGTTCAATGGAGAGTGGAGACTGATGGTAGACTATCGTGGCCTGAAGGAAGTCACACCACCCCTGCGTGCTGCTGTGCTGGACATGAACTTTAGTATGAACTGGAGTCCAAGGCAGCAAAATGGTGCCACCATCGACATTGCTAATGTGTATTTCTCCATTTCCTTAGCAGTAAAGTGCAGGCCAGAGTTCGCTTTCACCTGGAAAGGTGTGCAGTAAACCTGGAACCAACTGCCCTGGGGATGGAAACACAGCCCCAGTATTTGCATTGGACAGATCCAGACTGCACTGGAAAAGGGTGAGGCTCCAGAACACATGCAGTACATTGATGACAGCATCATATGGGGCCAACACAGCAGAGGAATCTTTTGAGAAAGGGGAAAAAACAAGCCAGATTCTCCTGAAGGGTGTTTTTGCCAGGACCTGCCCAGGAAATTCAGTTTTTAGTAGTAAAATGGCAAGGTGGACATTGCCAGATACCAATGGATATGGCCAACAAAATAGCAGCTGTGTCCCTGCCAACCAGCAAGAAGGAAACACAGGCTTTCCTACGCACTGTGGGTTTTTGGAGAATGCATATTCCAGATTACAGTAAAATTGTAAGACCTCTCTCTCATGTAACAAGAAGGAAGAGTGATTTCAAGTGGGCTCCTGAACAATGACAACATTTTGAACAAATTAAACAGGAAGTTGTCCATGCAGTAGCCCTGGGGCCAGTCAGGACAGGACAAAATGTGAAAAATGTGCTCTACATTGCAGTAAGGGAGACTGGTCCTTCCTGAAGTCTCTGGCAAGTACCCATGGCGACTCAAGGACAGACAAGCCCTGAGATCCTGGAGTTGGGGATACAAGGGATCCAAGGCCTGTTACACCCCAATGAAAAAGAGATACTGGCAGCTTGTGAAGGGCTTCAAGCTCTTCAGAAGTGATTGGTACCAAAGTACAGCTTCTTCTGGCACCCTGACTGCCAGTGCTGGGCTAGATGTTCAAAGAGAAAGTCTTCTAACACATCATGCCACTGATGCCACATGGACTAAGTAGACTGTTCTGACCACAGAGTGATCTTGAATAGGAAACCCCAATCTCCAAGGGATCTTGGAAATCATCACAAACTGGCCTCAAGGCAAAAATTTGGGACTATCATCAGAAAAGGAGGAGGAAAAGGTGACACATTTTGAGGAGGCCCCGCAATATAGTCTACTACCAAAAAG
The DNA here is from genome assembly GCF_036250125.1 of Pseudopipra pipra. Classification (NCBI taxonomy): domain Eukaryota; kingdom Metazoa; phylum Chordata; class Aves; order Passeriformes; family Pipridae; genus Pseudopipra; species Pseudopipra pipra. The sequence continues at coordinate 35,885,884 of NC_087581.1, forward strand.
TGAAAAGCAATACACTCTCTTCACTGATGGTTCCTGCCATGATGTATGGATAAATCAAAAATGGAAAGCTGCTGTACAGAGTCCTACATAGCAAACTGCAAAAACTATTGAGGGACAAGGCGGATCAGATCAGGTTGCAGAGCTGAAGGCCATCCAGCTGGCTTTAGACATTGGCCAGTGCTCTACCTCTACACCGACTCATGGATGTTAGCCAACACTCTGTGGGGGTGGCTGGATCAACGGAAAAAGACCAACTGGCAGCACAGAAGTTAAACCCAGCTGGGCTGCTGAGTGTGGCAAGACATTTCTGTCCAGGTAGAGAAGTTGGCTGTGAAGGTACATAATGTAGATATGCATGTATGGGCTACTGAAAAACCACAACAACGGAGAAGTGGATTGAGCTGCTGAGATTAAAGTTGAAAGAAGAAATAGAAACTTTACTCACAGTATCCCAGAATGCCCAAATAAGGACCAATATGATCTTAGAGAAGTCCTAGAGAATCCAGTAAGGATGTATTCAAACAAAGAAGATGTAAACTAAGCTCTGTGTACCCAAACAAAATAAAATAAAGAACAAATGTAACCATTTTTGGTGGTGGCACAGTGATGCTGTGCCTGCTGTACCTGCTCAAGAACTGAGGTGTGACTATTTAAAGAAACTAATGAATATGTATTAGATAAGGGAGAATATCTAATGAATATGTAAACAGTAGGTGTAGTAAAAAGCCCTGGCTGGCTGTCATTTGACACATTCAATTAGAGGAGCTATCCTCGGAACATCCAGCATGCTGAAGAAAGAAGAAAGCCCTTTTTAACATTTATAAACTGGTGTTAAGAAGTTTGTTTCTGCTGCTTTCCAGTATCAAAGTGTCTCAGGTGTTTCTGGACTGGCAACATAAAGGTGAATTATTTCTGTCCTGTGGGCCCATGACACCTCAGGTCATCAGGGAAGAATGTAGCATTCAGATGGGCTTCTGATCAAGTGGTGGACTTAACCATGGACATTATCTCCCAGGTTATCTATATGATACACCACATCCAAGTGAAACATGCTCTGCAATCACATGCCAAGTGGGTAAAACCTCTATGGTACAGTGGGCAATGGTCAAAATACAAATACAGGGAGACCCAGCAGTGTGATTACATCACACTACCACAAACCTGCCAAGGCAAGCGCCACTTGCTTGCAATGGTGGAAACAACCACTGGATAGCTGGAGATGTACCTTGTGCCTCACACCACTGCCCAGAACACCATCCTGAGCCTTGAAAAACAAATCCTGTGGTGATATGGTACCCCAGAATGAACTGTCTGACAATGAGATTCAGTTCAAAAGTAGCCTCATAGACACCTGGGCACAGGTGAATATATCGTATTCACTGCACTAGCTGTTGGGAAAATTGAAAGGTACAATGGACTGTTAAAAACCACCTTGAAAGCTAAAGGGACCTTCAGATATTGGGATCTACATTTAGTGAATGCTACCTGGTTAGATAACACTAGAGACTCTACCAATTGAGCTGGCCCTGCTCAACCAAACCTTTCATGTACTATAGAAGGGAATAAAGCCCCCATGGTGCACATCAGAAATGTATTAGGAAAGATGTTTGGATTAGTGCTGTCTTGAGCAAAGGCAAACCCATCCATGGGATTTTTTTTGCTCAAGGACCTGGGTGAACTTGGTAGGTAATGCAGAGGGATGGGGAAATATAATGTGTACATTAAGAGGATTTGATTTTTGGGTGAGAACAGCCTGTAATGTTGAATTGTGTAATATTAGTTGCTAGATGACACTGCCACCTAACACTGTAACTACCACGGACAATGAGGATAGACTGCTCCAGATACACCAGTTGAGATTTCCTGATATACCTTGCAGCCAGCCAACAACACACCAGCTCTCCTGCCCTGGAAGACTTCTAGGATGGATAGAACACATGGTAATGGACTAAATGAACGCGACAGACATCTTGGAAGGACAGCCATTGGCTATGGAAATGATACCTGCGCTTGCCTATATTTTTATATATATATGTGTGTGTGTGTGCGCCAGGGACAGGGTTAATTCTCACAGCAGCTGTGATGGGATGGAGCCTAGAGCTGTGTGGGCATGGCCAACACATTGTGCTATTGGATAACATCATACCTCATGGCTGGATGGCAAGGGAAAGTGACTCTCTATCATTTCCTGGAAGATGGGCATTCCTTTTTCTGGGGGAGGGAGTGGTAAAGAGAGTGGTGGGATAGTGCTGGTCCCGACTGTAGGGTTTATCCACCATCATTTTCTCAGTCTCAGGACTGGGAAAAAACCCCAATATGTGCACGGAGTGTCCAGTGGCCATTTTGTTCTTTGTCTTGACGGCTGTATGGCACCAGATCAGGCCAGTCAATGGTGAGCACTTTTTGTAGGTAGATTACCCTCTTCTTGTATCCTTTTATTATTAATATTGCTGCTGTTACTATTAGTTTTCTTATATCATTGCTAGTCATAGTAAATTGCTCTTACCTCTGCTCAGGATCTTTGCCTTTTGTGTCTCTCTTGCCAGAGGCATGGAGGGATGATCTGCTTGTGGCTTTTCATTTTAGTGGGAGGACTGACACCATTCCTAAACCACAAAAGGCACAAGCTCAGTCACTTGAGAGAGGAAACTGGAGATGGAAGCCCTGATGAGGAGTCAGCAGAATGCACCAAAGAGGTATAGCAGCAAGAGAAGGCAGGGTTTGCTAGTGTGAGCCTTTATCAGTGTGTATGGATGGTACCAGATCAACTATTACAATCCCTGTCTACAGAAGCATGCAGAACTGAACAGGATTCCATGTGGGTTTTTTAATTCTTGGTTTGCAGCTTATCAGGTGTTGGACTATGTAGTATTATTATCTCCTGCTCTTGTACTGGAAGGGATACTAAGCAAGTTTGCAGACAACACAGAACTCAGAGAAGCTGTTTACTCCCTCAAAGGCAGGGATGTCCTGCAGAGAGACCTAGACAAATTAGATGATTGGGCAATCACCAACCAGATACATTTCAATGAGGGGAAGTGCCGGATTCTGCACCTGGGATGGGGCAACTCTCAATGTATGAACAGATTGGGCAATAAGATGCTGGACAACAGTGCCATGGAAAGGGTCCTGGGAGTCCTGGTCAATGGCAAGTTGAATATGAGTCAGCAGTGCCCTGGCAGCCAGGAGGGCCAACTGTGTCCTGGGGGGCATCAGGCAAAGCATCGCCAGCCGGTCGAGGGAGGGGATTGTCCCGCTCTGGTCTGCACTGGTGTGGCCTCACCTTGAACATTGTGTGCAGTTTTGGGCACTGCAATGTAAGAAAGATATTAAGCTCTTGGAGAGCGTCCAAAGGAAGGCAACGAAGATGGTGAAGGGCCTTGAGGGGAAGCCGTATGAGGAGAGGCTGAGGTCACTTGGTGTGTTCAGCCTGAAGAAGAGGAGACTGAGAGGAGACCTCATTGCAGTTACAACTTCCTTGTGAGGGGAAGAGGAGGGACAGGCACTGATCTCTTCTCTGTGGTCACCAGTGACACAACTCGAGAAGTTGTGTCAGGGGAGGTTTAGGTTGGATATTAGAAAGAAATTCTTCACCCAGAGGGTGGTTGGGTGCTGGAAGTGTTGGACTCAATGATCCTTGTAGGTCCCTTCCAAGTCAATATATTCTGTGATCCTGCTCTGATAAAAGGGTGATTCAACTCCAAAGTCCTATGATACATAACAAAGTTAGTAATAAAGCAATAGAAGAATTTTTTTTCCATTGCACTTGTCAACAAATTGTGGTTCAGTTAATATATCTAATAATTTCTTTCAAAAACCAACAGACAGATTTTATCCTATGCAGGTAAATCTCTTATTCTCATTTATTTTTTAAGGAAAAACCCAGCTTCTTTTTTATTCTTGTATCGTATGTGTTTATAGCTGACAGGCAGTCACAGAAAGAAAAAAAAAAATCAGTAAGCAGCATGACAGAGAATAGAAACTCACTGAACAGAAGTATCAAGATCTTGTTGGAACAGCCTCTTATCTTGTTTGGTAAATAAAAAGTCTTAAAAATTTCGAGGAATACAAAAAGAGTGTTAATCTTGTTGCTTCTAGAAAATTAAATTTAAAATCTGCGAAGGATCACTTAGCAGTGAAATGGTCCTTTTTCTGCTGATGGTGAGAGGGTCACAGTTACCAATAAGTCATAAAAAAGATGTGAGAAAGGAAGGGCGATTGCCACTCTGACATCAAGTAGTTAACAACTTATCAGTCTAATAATTCCTATATTTTTGAGTTTACATTAAAATTGCTGATTCCATGATCTTCATCCCATACATCTCAATGATATAGTAATGAAATACTGTTCAGCTGCAACAGCTAAAGGGCAGCATGCAGACTACAACTCACTCAAGAATGGCTAATTTTACAATTCAGGCCCATGAGCTTGATTTAAATTTTATAGGATCATCACTTTTGTTACCCTTTTAAATACAATTACACAAATGAAGTGACCACGTCTCCTTTCCCTATTAAGTGATTTCTTAATGTTTATTTGAGCAAGCCAGCAAAATTAATTTGGAATATGCAAAAATCTTGTGCAAGAGAGACATTTATATTGGACAGAAAAATGGAAGGTAGTGGCAAGAGACAAAGCAGATTTCTCAGTAAAATTATTTTTTAGGAAAAGCATAATCAAATGTGATCTTTCATATCTCAGTAAAACTTTAAGCTGCATGTTTAAAATTGAAACACTTAACAGAGCTCCTACACTCATGTGAAGACTATTGCACATGCAGAACTGCTATTCTGTTTTGCAGTCATTTGCTAATTTACTATTGAAATATTTGCAAAAGGATGTAACTAATACATCCTGTTCACTCTTCAACATAGGAAAAGTGCAACTGGTTTTTATAGTTCTGTGTTTACTGTGAATGATATAATACTGAAATTTAGTAAGCCTCCTATAAGGAGAACAAATGAAGACAAGCCTCGGTTTATGTCAAGAAGTAAAGCTCAGGAAGATTTGCATGGTCAATACTCTCAGTTAACCGAAACATTATGTTTCTGTGTGATAGAGACTCCAAGAAAATCTCTTTAATAATCACCTGTTCATTGATCCCTCTTCCTCATTCCTACTCTACCGTTTACCCCATTCTCTGCTGTGTAAGTACCTGTGGCATCACAGGTACTACAGAAAAATAGAACTATTAGATTAATTAAACAAGGAAATGGATAAGAAGTGGAAAGAGGATTACAAATTTACTAAACTAATCTTGTTTATAATATTCTCACCCCCAAAAAAATCTTATGTATTTAAGAAGCCAGTGCAGGTATAGGAGTGGAAAGCTGGGATGAGAAAGTAAATTTAATTGGACTTGGTGTTTGGGGAATAAAAAAAAACAAACTCTAAAAAAACCCCAGAAAAATCACACAATGACAATAATGAAATTAACTTTACCCCTACCCCCCTTCTTTCCTCCCCCTCTTATATTGCATTTGCATAGAGACATCTCAAAAAGAAATTTAAAAATATTCTTTTCTGGAAATGGAGTAGAAGACAGATTGGCAAGGCTTTGGAATTTTAAGATTGATAGGTGTGCAATTGTCTCATGAATGTCAGGAAAGGGCTTGATATAGTTAGAAAAAGAACGCTATTTATATATACAGATGCTATATAAATCTATATGAGGGTAAAAAAACAAGAATTGAACCCATAATCATCATATTTCCTTCCTGTTGAATGATGATATCCAGCATAACAGAGAGTATAAAAAAGATAAAGTTATGGGCCTGGATGGTTCAAGGGGTAAGGGGAATGGAGTGAAGATGGCCGTGTTTACTGCAATCTGAAGATGGTTGGACCATAAGAAACTGTTTCATCTCTAGCCCTCCCAAAATGCAAAAAACAATTACCATGTGGCAACAATGTATTATGGTCTGGGGTGCCTGTGTTTAGCTGCTTGATAGGCCATGCTCTTTGCATTATTGTGAGGGCTTTGCAGTTGCTTCTTTTTTTTTTTTTTTTTTTTATTCCAAGCATATTTATTTATTATAACTAAATAAATCAGTCAATAATCATAAGAAAACAATGTTCCATCATGACAAAGCAATGTGGTTCTGGATTTTCTTCTAAATAATTGCCACTTTTATTTATTTCAAAACTTATAATCTTCATATATATAGCTTTCAAGAAGATACAGATCAGCTTTTTTTTTCCCCTCCAGACTCGGTACATAGGGAAACTGGGTTTGCCTTTTACTAAGTAGAAAAGTCAGTCCCATTATTTTATTGCCAAATACTTGTCTTCCACATCCATATTTGTATCTCATTTCAATTCCTGTTTTGCTTTTCATATGCTGCCCGCTTTTCCCTTCTAGTGTAGATGTCTGAACCGAGTAGCCTTGACTAGAAATGAGACACTGACAACCCTCTTTATTTGATTTCCATAGACCCATAGCTGTAATAAGATCCGTGAAAGTTGCCTGAAAATTATGAATCAAAAAGTGACATTCTCAAGGAGTATTCTCAAGGAGTTCAAAACAAACTTAACTATTGAAAATAATATTTTTATGTTTTCTGGAGTGTTTTCTACCTTTAATTTGCCATCAGTCTTCACAGCAGCATTTTCAAACCTGTATAACCTAATTAGTTCAGAAACTGTATTCTGAACTTCTTTGTGTCTGTCGTTTTTATTTAGAGTAAATGAACAACCACTTTGATAAATTAACCAACAATCATATCTGAAAATAGAACCAGAAAGATTAAATCAGATTTTTATGAACATGTGTATAACAAAACTCTACTTTAAAGTAGTTGCTAATTTTAATAATAAATTCTGTTATTAAGATGAAAAATGAAGATGTTTTTGCCTAGTGGTCAATTTTACTAGTTCTCAGAAAGAGAATGAGAGGCACTCACAGTCCCAAATGACTGAAGTGGGACTTTGAATCTGCAATGAAACAGTAAAAACTCTTTTCCAATTACATTTCAAAAACCAGAAACTCTTCTCTAATGCCATTGACTATGATATTTAACAGAAATACTTGACTATCAATAAGCCACTGATGCATTTCATCTATTTGGAATAGTAAGGACTCTGAATGAATTTATACTAGCAGATTTTAAGAAATTATCCAAGAAACTCATTCACAATGCAGTAAAATTGTGCAAAAGAGAAAACACATCTAGAGTAATATTTGTGGATTAAATAGCTTAATAGATAAAGAAAAAACTGTGTGCACAAGGAAAAGAGAACAAGGAATTAATTTACCACTTCCTATGGGCAGGCAGGTGTTTAGCCATCTCTGGGAAAGCAGGTCTCCATCATGTCTAATGCTGACTTGGGAAGACAAATGTCATCTGAAATGTCCCCCCTTTCTTCCCTCTTTCCCTCAGTTTTTGCTTCCAAACTCAATGCCATATGGTTTGGCCACAGAGAGCACAAACAACAAGTCATCTGTCTCAGCTGTGTCCCATCCCAAGTTCTTGTTCACCTGCAGCCCATTTACTAGGAGAGTAGTGTAAGGAGCAGAAAAGGCCTTGATGCCAGGCAAGGACTGCCCTACAATAGCTGAAACATCCCTTAGTTATCAACAAATACAGAACACAGCACCATGTGGGCTACTCTGAGGAAAATCAACTAAATCTCATACAAAACCAGCACAGTTAAGTTTGTCAAAGCATGTTTTGAGAAATATATTTTAGTTTTCACATACAACAGTTATATTGAATAAAATTACATTTATTTTTGTGTTTTCACATATAATGTAAGATGTTTATATTCTACACCTTAAGGGACTAAGTAATAGAGAAAGAAACTGCATAAGAGGGAGAGCAAAGCCAACAGATTGTTTTGATAAAAATCAGAACACAACCATGCATTTGTGACATTTCTCTGTCTTCTTTGATGCTATGGAAGGAAATGCTCTGGATTTGGCTATGCATATAAGCCACTTCTGAAATTCTACAAACAGGGTGTTTGAGATTTTATTTTTTGCTACTAAAACCAGAAATGAAAGTGAAAATGTACACATGAGCACACATGCACACAAAATATTTGCCTTTATTTACTTTTCATGACATGTTTATTATACTAAATTTAGTTAACGAGTGAATATTACAACTATTTTTATTTCCATTTGTGATTAGAATTGAGATAAAGACACTTGAGCCTACAAGACCCTTTTACATACATAGCCCTTCAATTGAGCTCTTTTCAGGATGTAGACAAAAGTGTGAGCCAGAAAATTTATTCCTATCATAACATCATATTAATTCATCTCATAAAATCTATACATTTGCAGCCAAGTTGATCCTTAAATTAATCATTTATATATGAAGTCATTAAAACTAGAAGAACTACTTGTGCTTCCACAGGCAAGTGACTACAAAAAGGTTCGTAAGATCACACTTTTACTTACATTTGTACATTATTCCTATATATGAGCTATTTCACAAACCACTCAACAAAGAATCTTTTTCACACATGGGTGTTTCCAGAACCAGAGAAGGAGTTCACAGCATTTAGTATCATATTTCTTTAAAGACTATAACATTTCTACAAAGATCAGTGTTTACAGAGCCATAGTGCTGTCTACTCTCTTATACAGATCTGAATCATGGGTCATCTACCCCCATCACCTGCGTCTCCTAGAACACTTCCATCAACGCTATCTCCACACAATCCTAAACATCCACTGGTCAGATTATGTGACCAATACATCTGTTCTAGAACAAGCAGCAGTCACAAGTATTGAGGCCATGTTGCTGAGAACACAGCTGCGTTGGACAGGACACGTCTCCAGGATGAAGGACCACCGCCTCCCTAAGATCCTGCTCTATGGTGAACTTGCCACCGGCTGCTGCAAGAGAGGAGCCCCGAAGAGAAGATACAAGGACTCCCTGAAACAACATCTCAGCCTTGGCCATATTGACCAACATCACTGGTCTACTCTGGGCTCCAACTTGGAGGTCTGGAGACACCATCTATAACACTGCTGATGCTTTTGAGAAAGCACGCAGGATCACTCTCGAGGAGAAAAGATAACGCAGAAAGAATCGTGCCTTGCAGAATTTACCACCTAAGGAGTCTTTCTGCCGTGCCTTTTATAACCGGGCATGTCTATCTCGTATTGGCCTTTTTAGCCACCAACACGCTTGCAACAAATGTGGGTAGAGCCCTCCCCAAATCTTCATTCGTGAAGCCTAGCCATGATCACGATAACACTTCTATCGCTTACATGTTCCTAGTCTGTGAAATATTTTTCATATTAGCATTGCTTCCCTAAAAACACAACAAACAACAAAAATATTCTAAACGGAATCACATACTAACACATTTTTATATTTATTTTGTATACATATGCACACAGACACTCTAAAAACTGTATTTGGTTTGAAAGCATCTACCTCGTTGTGACTATGTAAGATTTCAGAAACTACTCAGAAGAGACATATGTATATTAATAATTCAGTACTGGTTTACGTATTCACTCAATTTGATAAGCTTACCACCTAAGATACACAAGAGTGATAAAACCTAAAATTTCAGTTAGATCCTGTAGACTGTTAGGTTTTGGGTTTGGGTTTTGATTGCTATGATGCTATGTAAACCAAATATATATATGTATATAGGTATACATATATATATATATTCAGACATATATATATGTTTGATACATAGATACGCATCCATATATATGTATGCTGACATGATGTGACATGACATATATATGTATGAAATATCAAACAATTTAAATAATCCTATGAGAATCTTTTTTTTTTTTCAACACCAACTTTATCTTCTAAGTTATTACCATTTCTATATATATATCTCAATTCCAAGCACAATGGAGATCTGCCAAGCTCAGCTAACCTAGGATATATGCAATTAGCTAAGACAGAGTGGTACTCGTGTTGAGTAGCCAATTTACTTCTCCTGTTGTGTTAATATCCCTTACATAATTATAAAGTAGTGAGTCATAGTAGTTCCACTTCAATGCGTGGAGAATACCAGTTGCCTGCTTAATGTACTATTACCATGAAGCAAATTCCAGAGATTTATAACCTTGTTTACTACTTTCCCATCCCACATAATAATTGAAAAGGATTCAATTCGCCAATGAAAATAAAATACACAATAGTAATACAGATTTTATTTGTTTCCAAGGTAACAAATATTCCCCTTACAATAACTTCAAATATTTTTTCTTGTATGGAATGTTTATTACGCATTTTAATAAGCATGCCTGTAAATCGAGTGCATTTGGAATGATGACCTCAAAATGAACTTTTTAAAGCTCTGGTTCTGTAGTAAAGAACTACACGACTTCTCCATAGTAATGGAATTGTGTCAGAGAACACACTAACTGCAGGAACACTTCTTCTTTCTTTCATATCCTGTATCTAATCATTGCTGGTTAAAGTAAATAGTTTTCTTTCTACAGAGTTGTGTGCTGCTAGGTTCTCAGAATTCTCTGTGAAACTCTTGAAATATCTACGTATGGAATAAGGCAGCCCAGTGGACCAAATAATCATGGATTTTGAAAGCACTGGTATCCTATGGCCAAAGCTGATAATCAATCAGTAGAATTATTAGGATCTGCATCCTTTCAGGGATATTTTATATTTAACTAACTGGCATTTTCCAGAAGAACAAAGTGCTATGGTACAAACTGCTTGGTGTAATTCTAATCAACTTTTAAATTTTTTTACCTAGAGATTAGAATAGCAATTCCAAATCCTAGGGAAAAAAAAGAAAAAAGAGGAAAGAAAAAAAAGTCATTTGAATATTTTGCTGTTACAGCCTTTATTCTAGGCTCCAATTGAGGAGGCCACTAGGTGAGAGACCTAAAAATCCAAAGTAGATATTGCAAAATGTGGAATATGTAAATTTTCTTAAGAAATACTTTCAAGCCTAATCAACAACAATGGAGATTTCATCCATGGAAGAGATAGCAGATAACAAGCAAGCCCTAAGTGGTGTCTATGAGTTAGAAAAATAGATTACATGATAGAATCACCTTGTTAAATTTTAGGGCTTGACATGCTTCAGTGATCTCAGACGGGGGGGGTGGCTAACAGGGCTTGGCAAAAAAGGATGCCCCCCAATAGTGGACACAAAGAATGAAGAGTTTATGAGATGTGGTAGAACTCCCAAGATAAGAAAGAAACCAGCAAAGCCAAGCCAGCAATTGTGCTGAAAACAAATTAAAAAAAAAAAAAAAAAAAGAGCACCAAAAATTAAAGAAAGAAATTAGGAGAAGATAAACCAGAAATAGAACAAAAGTTTCCTTTTAAGTCCTGTCTTCCAGCATGCCATGTTGCACCAAACAACTCAAAGATCTGATAGAAAAAGATATATGTCAGATATTTCACAGCAAAGGGATTAGTTTTTGCTTCCATCTTTAGAGCTAAACACTTTATCTGACTACCCTTGAACATATTGTCTTCAGTTGTTAAAACCTTGTTTAAAAGGAGACAAGGGATTAGGCCCAGTCAGCATGGGTTTAGGAGGGGCAGGTCCTGTCTGACCAACCTGATCTCTTTTTAAGACCAGGTGACCCACCTGGTGGATGAGGGGAAGGCTGTGGATGTGGTCTATCTAGACTTCAGCAAGGCCTTTGACACTGTCTCCCATAATATACTCCTGGAAAAGCTGGTAGCCCACGACTTGGACAAGTGTATCCTCTCCTGGATTAGGAGCTGGCTGGAGGGTCAGGCCCAGAGAGTGCTGGTGAATGGAACTGCATCCAGCTGGCGGCCGGTCACCAGTGGTGTTCCCCAGGGGTCTGTGTTGGGTCCAGTCCTGTTTAACATCTTTATTGATGATTTAGATGAGGGGATTGAGTCCATCATCAGCAAATTTGCTGATGACACCAAGTTGGGGGGGAGTGTCGACCTGCTGGAAGGTAGGAGGGCTCTGCAGAGGGATCTGGATAGACTTGAGAGATGGGCTGATTCCAATGGGATGAAGTTCAATAAAGCCAAGTGCCGGGTCCTGCACTTTGGCCACAACAACCCCATGCAGTGCTACAGGCTGGGCACAGAGTGGCTGAAGAGCAGCCAGGCAGAAAGGGACCTGGGGGTACTAATTGACAGGAAGCTCAACATGAGCCAGCAGTGTGCCCAGGTGGCCAAGAAGGCCAATGGGATCTTGTCCTGTATCAAAAATAGTGTGGCCAGTAGGACCAGGGAAGTGATCCTTCCCCTGTACTCTGCGTTGGTGAGGCCAACCTTGAGTATTGTGTTCAGTTCTGGGCCCCTCAGTTCAGAAAGGATATTGAGGTGCTGGAGCGGGTCCAGAGAAGAGCAACAAGGCTGGTGAAGGGACTGGAGCATAAGTCCTATGGGGAGAGGCTGAGGGAGCTGGGATTGTTTAGCCTGGAGAAGAGGAGGCTCAGAGGTGACCTCATCACCGCCTATAACTACCTGAAGGGAAGTTCTAGCCAGGTGGGGGTTGGTCTCTTCTCTCAGGCACTCAGCAATAGGACAAGGGGACACGGGCTTAAGCTCCGCCAGGGGAAATTTAAGTTGGATATCAGGAGAAAATTCTTTACAGAGAGAGTGATCAGGCATTGGAATGGGCTGCCCAGAGAGGTGGTGGATTCACCATCCCTGGAGATTTTTAAACGCAGATTGGACGTGGCACTGAGTGCCATGATCTAGTAAATGGACTGGATTTGGACCAAGGGTTGGACTCGATGATCTCGGAGGTCTTTTCCAACCCAATCGATTCTATGATTCTATGATTCTATGATTCTAAAATACACACTATGAGAACAACAATACATCACTAGCTTCTTCATCCAGCTAGTTTTGAAAACAGATGTTACTTCCCTTTATTTATTTCTTACTACCCCTTTTTTTCCAAGGAAACATTTGTTTGTGGTGTGAGGTTTTTCAAATATTTTGTTTCAAACTGGATTTCAACCATCCTTTCTGGTGGATCATTCAGAACAATAACCGGTAGTAGGTGCGCTGGGAAGGTTACAGTAGATAATACTGTAACTTTCAAGAACTGAACCAAACAAAATGGCATGGCATTACTTCAGAGTTGTGAATTAAATGTAGAGAAGAAGGTATGCAGCTTTATTTGAGAGAGTGATGTGCAAAACACAAAAATGTAACTTAGGATAATAATGCAGAAAGAAGTTCAGTCAGGAAGAAGTCATATCAAGGACAAAAGAAAACCAAGGTAAAAGATGAAGTTATAAGCTTTCAAACTTTAGAAAGAGTGATCTCTGGAGGTTTAGTAAAAGAAAATAATTGATGTAAAGGTGGTGAAAGTAAAAGAGAGAAAAAAGGCAAAAAATTGCCCCAAAATAGTAGGTAGTTGATTGAACGAGTTAAGAAAAGAAAGAAGTGTTGTTCATCACAAAGATAGGGAAAGAAAAGAATGCTTATGACTGTTCTCAAGAAAAGCAGTCAGACACATTGCAAGATATATGATGTATATTCCTGGATAAAAAAGCATATACCATATACATAGTAATGGCTGGGAGCTGACCTACTGGAAAGCAGGTCTGTGGAGAAGGACCTGGAGGTTCTGCTGGACAACAAACTGTCCATGAGCCAGCAGTGTACCCTGGTGGCCAAGAAGGCCAATGGGATCCTGGGGTGCATAGGAATAGAATTGCCAGCAAGTCAAGGGAGGTGATCCTGCCCATGTAATCAGCCCTGGTGAGGCCGCATCTGGAGTTCTGGGTCCAGTTCTGGGCTCCTTGTTTATTTCTTCTCTTTGTTTTATTACAGCCATGGAATCCAACAGAGAACAGGATTAGAACCTCAGTATACACTGCGACATTTATATCTAGTTAGTTGGGAAGGCATCGTTTTTAGTCTAAAGTATTTACAACAGGAAAATTGATTTCATTAACATTGTTATGTCTCAAGCATTTTTAATATAAGGAATTATATGACACAAAAAAATTCACATTCACTGCTTTTTTAATTATTATTATTCACCTGTTTGAGTAAAATTAGCTGCTACATTATTTTCCTGCAGTAAATATCTACAGTCCCTGCTCCTACTGAGAGAATGTGGATAAATTTTTTCTTTAAAATTAACTGTCAGATACAAGAAAATTCTTTTAGCTATTGGTAAAAAAATTTTTGGTATTAGATATAATGAAGTATATTAGTAAGGATGTCACTAAAAATATATTCAATATTTTCCCAACCAGCATATTTCATCTGATCATCTTTGTGGGTAAATTATGAAGGTTCTCTTCATCATTATTTTTACATAGTTTTTGGTTTTGAAGTAAATGAAGCACAGAAAAAAAATCGAGCATGATAAGGTAATGTTACTAGTCCCATCTGCTTTTCCAGACTCATTTGAAGTCTCTCAAAAAGTCTATCAAAAAGTACTGAAGATATTCTGTCACTTTTTTGGCTCTTGAAATACATTTGAGTCTTGGGGTGCACTTAATGTAATGTGTTTTGTTAGGCATATGTCCACTGAGGGCACCGAACCAGGAAACCAAATGCAAAGCATGCAATTAGACAAGATAACATTTTCACTTTTTATTTTCTTGTCACCTTTAACCTAGGGCTAAATTCCTTTTGTCAGGCTACTTATGGGAACTTAACTTGCCCTTTGGATTTACTCAAGCTAACTGAAAGTAAACTATCCTTCATCTATTACTTTAAACCTAATGAATTATATGTCTCATTAATTTCTAATGAATACAGGTACATGTTTCAACACTAAATCGAGAATATGAAAGCCAGAGATGTATGTGAGGAAGTATCTCTGAGCTTAGGTGTAGTCTACCAGCTGAACCATCAGGAAAGAAACAGCTCAAACTGCTTGATGCCTCAGTCTTCTGCCATAAATAGTTTTGTTGCCGCTTCTCATTCCCATACAGGACAACTCTATTTGTAATCCTTGGAAATTACCATATATTTTGCATCAATTGCCACACTTTTATGGTTTTTTTTTTGTTTTGTTTTGTTTAGGGTTTTATTCTTTTTTTTCTAATGGTGGAAGCAAAAATGAGTAAGTTTTGTGAAGGTAGATACTAGCTATCTTTACCAAACCAGTGACCAAAATGCAGATTTTTCCAACCTCAGTATTCTCCATAATCCCCAATAAGACAGAAAATACAATCCAGAAAGATGACAGATTATGTTTGTATTTTTAATGCTAAATTGAATCCCTTTTCCCTTCCCCTCACCTCCCAATAAGAACAGGATTACAGAAACAAAATACTGAAACCTTTATTTTCAAAATAAAAGGAAAGAATCCCTCAAAAAAAAAAATCATATGACAGCTACACATGAACCTTGCTCTCTGTATCACACTGAAATCAAACTGCATTTAAAAACTTGATTCCTCTGACTGACCAGCAGTCTGAAGGTAAAAATCAGTGTGGGAAGGATGTTACAAAGTATTACACCTGCATTCTTTCGTAATAGGAGGTAACCAGAACCAGAATGTAGGGCTGTTGACGGGGGGAGAGCTGTAACCCCCCTTATGCAAGACCCAGAAAGGATCACTCTGCACGGAGTCACAGTGTGATACAGAATGAACATTTATTAAACATGGACACCAGCTTTTATAGGGAGAGCAGGGACTTTTCTGGAATAAAGGGTGGAGACTGGGAGGAATATTCCAACAGTACCAAATCACAGTAATAAGGGGTGGAACTCTCTGAAACTGGACAAATGGGAAACTGTCTCTGGAGAGAACAGGTGAAGCAGGAGAGGGCTTACATTGAACCAATAAGGGTAACAGGGGTAGAGTACCAGGAATAACACATTTTTATAATAAAATCTATTATAAAACAATTGCGCAAAGGAGTAAAGACACTGCAAAACAAACACTCTCACAGTCCCAGCAGGCACAATCGGTGCACCACGACGCAAGAACATTTTGATGTTATTTCTTCTTCTTCTGATTTCTTTTCACTAATTTCCCTCCACCACTCATAAATCTCCATTGGGGCACCTCCAACAGGGCTATCACATTATAGCTGTCAATCCAATATATAATTTCATTTTGGATGCTACTGTTTGGGTAAATAATTCAATTTGACATTTTCTCCTGCAGCATCAGAGACTTAGCTAAAAAAGTGACATGTCTGCAGTCTTGATGCTCATTATACAGAGCCTCATACCTGGCTTGTTTGAAAAACAATGAGCGTCACATGGGGAAAAATAATCTAATAACTATGGCCTTCTCTTGGTGGGAAAGAACTAAAATTTTGATTTACTGTTACCCTATTTTGCTGTATGTTGACACAAAGTAGCAAGACACATCAGTGTGTTTCTCTTTCTGTGTAGCAGTGAGATGGATTTAAAGTCTGTGAAACACAGCCTTGATAGCCTGGAAAATTGGACAGACATGAACCTAATGGACTTCAACAAGAGCAAGTGTAGGGTCCTGCACCTGGGATGAAATAACCCCAAGTACCAGTACAGCACAAGTGCCTACAGTCTAGTAGGCTGACCTACTAGAGATCAGCTCTCAGGAGAAGGACCTGAGTCTTGGTGGATGACAGGTTGACCATGAGCCAGCAGTGAGCCCTCACAACCAGGAGGGCCAATGGTATCCTGGGGTGCATAAGGAAGAGTGTGGCCAAAAGGTTGTGGGAGATGATCCTGTCACTCTACTCAGCCCTAGTGAGGTCACATCTGTATTACTGTATCCAGTTTGGGGCTCCTCAATGCAAGAGAGACAGGGAGCTACTGGAGAGAGTTCAGTGGAGGGCCACAAAGATGACTGGGGGTCTGAGCATCTCAGAGGAGACACTGAGGGAGCTGGGCCTGTTTAGAGTGGAGAAGACTGGAGAAGGGATAACGTATAAATATCTCAAAGGTGAGTGGCAAGTGGATGGCACCAGACTTTTTTGTGGTGTTCAGTGACAGGATGAGGAGCAATGGCCATACTCTAAAACACAAGAAGTTACACCTCAACATGAGGAAGAATTTTTTTACATCGAGAACAGGCTGCCCAGGGAGTTTGTGGAATCTTCCTCTCTGGAGACATTCCAAACCCATCTGGATGTGTTCTTGTGTAACCTGCTCTAGGTGATACTGCCTTGGCAGTGATTTTGGACTAGATGATCTCCAGAGGTCCCTTCCAACCCTAACAATTCTGTGATTCTTCCTGCTGCTTATTGCTCAAGCAGCAGATACTTTATCATGTAATACCAAAGACTTTCACACATGAGCAAGTTCACTCAATCAGCCTACAGATTTCAAAGAATTCATGGCATTATTTCCATTATGAAAAATGGCAGTTTTTCTTTACAATAAATATTAAATGTTTTTTGTAAAAATATTAGTCCTATTTCTGAAAAGTAAAAACATTATTTCTGTCCCCCTTTTTGACAATTACCCTCCTGCAAGAAGAAATGGCTAGCCATCATCTTTTGACTTTGTCATATCTGTTCAAGGGCCCAAGGTTTAACTAGGTTCTGATTTATCAAGTAATCAAACAGGTATGTAGCATAAGATCAAGGAGATCCAAGGAACTACCTTTAGTTATAAACTTATTAAAACTAGATACACATTCAGCAGTCTTGCTGAGACTTGTTTTATACATTATAGAAAATATCTGAAGATATGAAATAAACTTTTTGTAGATGAATGAGGGTCATGACATCAAAATTCATCAGTCAGTAAAAATTAAAATGGAAAAGGAAAGTATGTTTAAATATACATCCTTATAACAATAAATCAGAAAATCTTTTACTAAACAATTATGCTAAATTACTTTTTTACTCTGACTTAAGTAGAAGGAGGATGCCACTATGATAAATTAATATATCTACCAAGATTAGGGAAACATATAAAACTGCATAAAACTGAAAGATGTTGTAAATTGCTTTGTATCATTTCAAAATTCCTAAAAGGCTACTGTTATGTTAACCACCAAATAGTTCATACTTTTGGTAATGGCAGCCTTTTTCAGTACATGGAAATACTTCTTGATAGGCTTTCCTTGCACTTTTTTTAATAAGTGCATTTGTAGCAACTCCCTGTAGGATGACTTCTAGGGCCATGATTATGCTCTAAATATTTGAGTGTACTCTTATTGAAGTTGATAGAGCTATTTCTGTATATACAGGAAGTGAAGCACATCCTTGGAATAAGGCGAAAGGCTTCAATGTATTTATTACAGAATTCCAAATATTTAGTTATAGATACTTGATATAACGAAGAACAACACAGACAATATCAGTAGTAAAGGACATTTCTTGGGACACCTTGTTATGGTACATTCATTTTTTGTATTACTTTGGACTTCATTCACTATTTTTATGACGGTGTTATGATCCAATCATTAACATTATTAGAAATGTCTCTGCCCAAACTAAAGTGCAAACGAGACCAGATGCCAAAGTCAATAGTATGGGTTTTATTTAATGGTAAATTTGAGGCAGAGAAAGAGAGAT
The DNA here is from genome assembly GCF_036250125.1 of Pseudopipra pipra. Classification (NCBI taxonomy): domain Eukaryota; kingdom Metazoa; phylum Chordata; class Aves; order Passeriformes; family Pipridae; genus Pseudopipra; species Pseudopipra pipra. Next base: position 35,904,273 of record NC_087581.1, read on the forward strand.
GGAAAGAAATAGGAAAAAGGAGCAGAGAGAAGAAAGAAAGTGACAGAGAGAGATTAAAAGAGAAAATGTATTACCACTCGATGGAAGCTGGCATCCCGTCAGTCCAGTTTTCCTAGTCTTCTCGGTGCTGAGGGTCCCACAAAACATAGAGTCCAATGGATTAATATACGTAGGAGATGCCAGGCACATTCCCTGGAGGGTAGGGGGAAGCTTTGCTGTCTCTTCTAACAAGCTCTGGATTTGTTACCTCACTTGGATCATATGCAGTCCTCTGGTGGTGGAAGGCCTCAGGAATGAGTTGGGGTGATGCTTTGGGGGTCTTTGATGGTTTATGACCCCTTTTCAGCTTCCTTTCACACAAATGTCTTGTGTGTACATCGTCTTTGCGGAGCAGGGAGTTTACTCTGTTTGTTGTGGAGAGATTTTGCCATCACGCACCTAAAATCCTTCTCCTCTGCCACCCCCAGGCCTTGTTTACTTCTCCTCAGACCTGAGATGATTAGATAATAGTCTTGTCTCCAGTTTCCCTTCACTTTCCCTCCGAAGTCCAGTCAGGCTTTGGTGGTTGCAGACAGGCAGTTGCTTCCTTGCAGTTTGACAAGAAGTCTTTGTATGATTTTGACAATGTTTAAGACATTACCAACATTTCAGTCCATCACAGATGATCCTTAAAGTTTATCTTCAGAAGGGCTATTAAGGAATTTTGGCAGAAAATCTTTAGTTGGTTTCCCAAAATAGCTGAGGGTCTAGCAGTGACATAAATAAACAGTCAAGTCAAATACAGGGCTTTGGCTAGTCCTTTTTACCAGCTGTACTAATATATCAATGTGATGGTGTGGAACACCCTGATGCATTCCTTCCTCTAAGGCTGCTAACTTGGAAAGGCTGTTGTTTTACCGTTGGACTTTCATTTGCAATATTAGACAGCTGTTCTGCAAACCCAGATGTTGGAACAGGAAAAACAAAACAGATGACCTAACTGAGGTAAATCACAGAATCACAAAATATGACAAGTTGGAAGGGACCCTCAAGGATCATTGAGTCCAACTCCTGCCCTGCACAGGACATCCCCAGGAGTCAGACCATGTGTCTGAGAATATTGTCCACATGCTTCTTGAACTCTGTCAGGCTTGGTGCTGTGACCACTTCCCTGAGGAGCCTGTTCCAGGGCCTGACCACCCTCTGGATGAAGAACCTTTTTCTAATATGCAACTTAGACCTCCCCTGGCACAACTTCAGGTGCTTCCCTCAGGTTCTGTCATTGGTCAAAGTTTACAAAGAGCTTTACTTTTTCCTCTGTGTAGTTAGTCTTTTGCATTGAAACTTGGTACATCTGAAATTCTGTTTAGCTAAAAATATTTCAGTTAAACCAGCCCAAAACAGGCATAGAAGCACATTTAAGATAATTTAAATTATTCCAGTATGTTACACAGTGTAACGTACTTTAAGTGCTATGAAAGAACTTATACAGTACTTATACAGCACTTATACTGCATTTGTATAGTTGGAAACATCTATTTCTGAAATGGATTTTCCTGCGTTCATGTGTTTTACAATTAATATGGGTAACATGGGTAGGCGGTTTTGTTCTGACCCTATTTTTATTACTTCCATAAAAATGAAAATTAAAATCTCATGTATGAATATTTTATATAAATGTAAATCCCAGGAACTATCATGTACACTCTTATCATCATGACATATATTGTTTCAGCAACTTTTTAACCCAACTTTGAATTCTCTATAAATCATCCCTTCTCAAGTGTGGTTAATAATTTCCCCTGTGTATGAAATGTTTTACTAAAATCCAGAGAGATTAATAAAGACTTTAAATGGGCCATGCGGAAGGGTTTGCATAAGTTAAGCAGCAGGGAAAAAGAGACTACTGAATGTGAAGAGACATTCTTTAAAAAAGAGAAGGTAGTTCCCAACAAGGAAAAGACGAGAACATACAGCCTGTTTGAAAAAATGCTAAGTCACTGTCTGAAAAATTATTCTGAGTATCAGCTTGCAAAACCCGTGAAAGCTAAAACAAAAGGCAACATTTCCTAACATCCACCACTTATATGATCAGAAAAACACATTATTAGGGTGTAGATGGAATATCAAAGAATATTGATCCATAGTAGAAAAGGCAAATAAAATTTGGGGGGGGGGGTGTCAGTATCAACTGATTTCAGAAGTTTCCCAACTAATCTGTTCTTCACAGAAGACAAGGGATAGGTTCATGCTAAAATGTCAACATAATAGAATTTACAATAAACTTGTTCAAATAACAATTGCAATAATGAGATAGAGTTTTCCCTCAAGTGTTCCAGAGGAACTAAAATCCTAAATTGTTTTGATGCGGAACCCACCCACCTATCGTTAGTGTCTATACCAAAAGAAGTGAACATAATCAACGTGGCATCAATTTTTAGCAAAGGATCTATGAAAGTTCAAGAGATCTACAGTCCTTTATTTATGACCTCTTCAATGAGCAAAGTAACAGCATTATTGCTTGCTGTAGTAAAGGTTTTGATTACCTGGATTATAATACAGTACTGGGGAAAAAAAACTAACAAGATTTTCACATTCTAAAACATTTTTTGCATATTTAACATGCCAATGTTTACAGTAGAAGAACGGTAGTTACAGTAACTTGTGATAATGTGGTGGTTTGACCCTGACTACTCTACCCCCGTCCTCTCAACTGGACAGGGAAAAGAAAATAATTTGGAAAACAATTTGTTGAGATAAGGCAGTTTACTAAAGCAAAAGTGAAAAAGTTGCACATCCACAAGCAAGGAAAAAAACACAAGGATTTTATTCTCTATGTCCTATCAGCAAGTGATATCTGACCACTTTCTGGGAAGCAGGGCTCCAGCATGCATACTGTAAAAGGCAAATGCTGGAAATAGTGAATGCCCTTCCTGCTCTTTTTCTTTGCTTCTGTATGTGAAAATGGTATGGAATATCCCTTTGGTCAATTTGGGTCAGCTGTACTAGTTTTGTCCCCCACCAAGGTCTTGAGCACCCCCAGGCTACTGATTGGGGGTGGAATGTTGGAGAGAGTGCTAATGCTGTGGGAGCACTGTTCAGCAGTGGCCAAAACACTGCTCTAGCCTTTCTAGCTGCCAATACACACCACAATACTACAAGGGTTGCTGTGGGGAAAATGAACTCCATCTCAGCTAGACTCAATACATTGTGTTCAAAATGAAAGTCTATGGTAAAGTTAGAAAATTTGCTGATAAACCCAAAATATAACCCAAAATATAGTTGACTACGAAGAGTCTCAGGAAGATCATACAAACTTGAATGTGTATCTTGAAATTATTTGTCAAGATAAAGTATATGTCAACACAAAGTTATTTACATGGGGAAGAAAAAAGTCTTGAACATAATAAGACAATGATATCTTCCTACTTGTCAGGAAAGAGTCATAGTAAATAGTTCTCTGATATGGTCAATTCAAGCTTTAGCAACATCTAAAATACCATGCAAAATAATAGGAAGCAGCAGAGAATAAATTACAAATCACTATCACTCTGCTACTGTACAAATTCACATTTAAAATACAATATATGGATCAGGTAATTTCGTCTAAGAAACCACTGAACTAGAAAAGCATGATAAATAATAAAAAAATGTTCAAATCAGAAATAGTCTGCATACAACAAGACATTAATTAGCCAGGAAGCCTTTATCTTGGAAAAAAAGTCAGGAGATAGAAGTGTTCTAGATGATTATAAAATCATGAACTTAAAGGAGACATCACGTAAGAAATTATCATTGTTTTTCCTATGTATTGAGTCTATGTTGCTACTGGAGGAGGCACTAAGATGGTTTCTATAAGAAGACTCCAGAAACTACCCACAACTTGCACAGAGCCAGTGCCAGCCAGCTACAAGGTGGATAGACCACTGGCCAATGCTGAACTAATCAATGACATCCATAGCATCTCTGTGTATTTAAGAATAAAAAACACACTTAATAATAAAAAATACAGTGCAGCAACTGTAAGACAGGAGTGAAAATAGTTGAAAGAAACATCCCTGCAGATTCCAAGGTCATTGAAGAAGGAGGGGGAGGAGGTCCTCCAGGTGCTGGAACTGAGATTTCCCCTGCAGTCATGGTGAAGACCACAGTGAGACAGGCTGTCCCCCTGCAACTCAAGGAGGGCCCCACTTTAGAGCAAGCAGATGTGCCCTGATGGAAGCCGCAGCCTGTGGAGCAGCAGGCATCCAGCAGGAGCTGCAGCTCATGGAGAGAAGCACATGCTGGTGCAGGTGCCAGTGACTGGACCAGGGGTAAGGACCCATATTGGAGAAGTTCATGAAGGACTGTATCCCATGAGTGGGATACCATAACAGAGCAGGGAAAAAACATGAGGAGGAAGGAAAGGGAGGATGAAAGGCTATGAACTGCAACACCAATTTTCCCATCCCCTTGTACCAGTTGGAAATAGGGAACAGAAGAGTCAGTATTGAGTTGAGCATACAAAAAAGGAAGGGGTGGGGGGAAGACGTTATTTTATTTATCATCATACTCATCTGTTACAATTAATTGGCAATAAATTAAATTAATTTCTCCAAGTCAAATCTGTTTTGCCCATGACAATATTGCTAAGTGATCATCCTGTCCTTATTTCAACCCATTATATTTTAATTGAATTTTCTCCCCCTGTCCTTTTGAAGAGGTGGAGTGTTAGAACAGTTTGGTGGGCAGCTGGTGACCAGCCAAGGTCACCCCATCACATCCCAATATAAACTGTAGTAAGTGCTCATTTAATTGTCAGGAAGCAGGTTTAAAACTAAATAGAAAATTATTTGACTCCTCGAATGTGTACAGTTAGAAGACAAAAGCACTGCCATAAGTTCTTAGAAAACATTTGCTCTTAGAGTTGTGCTTTAATATATGACATGCTTTAACATTAAGGGACAATAATTACCCTATTCCAGTGCTTTCAGTTAAAAAAACTGAGTATGACTTTACCTTAACTTTCACTTCCATGGCTTCATTCCCATCAGCTCTTACTTATTTATGCACAACACAGCTTCATCCCTACTGAAAAAGAAAGATACAAGCTCATAAAATGTTAGGTCGTGATTAGATTACAGTTTTACAGAACTGGTGTAGTGAAGGTATGGGAAATGGGGATGGTGCTAGGATCCAGTCTCAGTTTTTCTGCATATGTTTTCTGTGATTGGTGCTCAATCAAGCACATAGCTATCCTGCAACTACTTCAGAAGCAGTAATACACAACCATTACCCATGTTGTTGCATTACAACTGCCTGGCCTTTCATGACAAGAAGCAAAAGTGCTGTATCAGCACAGGGATGTTGTTCCTGTTCTCAGGGATCAAGTTAATTGCTTGGCATGGTGCTACCTGAAAGCTAATTTGCTATTATCTCTACTGTGGCAGGTAGATATGCTCTTAACCCTTCTATAGTTCCCTAGGTACAAAACAAATGGCAGACCTACTTGCTTTGCTTTCAATATAATATAGGAAGATTAAGTTGTTACTCTTTGTGCAGTGGGTTTACAAATAGAAAGTTGAAAAAAATTTCCACCTCATCAAAGCTAATGGAAATTCTGTAGCTAACTTCTGTAAGACCAAGTAATTTATCACCTATATATGCTGTTTACTGTAAGAACTGAACTGTACTGATTTGTTTCTACTAAGTTTTGGTGTTTTCTTCTGACTTTCCTGGAGAGGAAAGTTTTCCTTTCTTGATCTCTGCTCAAGGATTCAAACTTCTTTGAATTACCTACAATGAAAAAAAATTTCCTCCAGATACTCAGATACAGAATTTTCTACTTGAATTACTGAAAATTAGTTTGAAAGAAGGTGAATGGAGGGGGAGAGGGAGTAAGCTAGTACTTTTTCAATAGATATCTAAAAGCAAAATGTACTTTTTCATAAGTCATCATGACTGCCAGTGAGTGTGCACTGAGCTACTTGAATAGTGAGTGGAAATGCAAGGATGTCTGGCTTGCAAGTATATGGATGACACCTGCCCCCACCTACTTTACATTGAAACGGAATGGATGTGGATAGCAACTTTTGCACTCCTGAGTCACACCATGAGTTCAGAAGTGAGCAGATCAACTGGAATATGCACTGTCCTCTGGTGTATTATATGGAAACAAGTCCAGATGAGGTCCGCCAAAATGACTAGAGGGACATGACATGACTCCTACAAGAAAAGGCTGAGAGATTTGAGGTAGTTCAACCCGGAAAAGAGAAGATTTCAGGGTGACTTCATTGCAGCCTTCTGGTATCTGAAGAGGGCCTACAAGAAGGATGGAGAGAGACTATTCACAGGAGTGTGTAACAGGACAGAGGGGAATGGCTTTAAACTAAAATGTGTAGGTTTAGATTAAATATTAAGAAAAAAATTCTTTACTGTAAAGGTGGTGAGGCACTGGAACAGGCTGCCCAGAGAAACTATGGATGCCCCACACTTGGAAGCATTCAATGCCAAGTTGGATGGAGCTCTGAACAACCTGGTCTAGTGAAAGGTGCTCCTGCCCACAGGATGGGGTTTGGATGATCTTTAAGGTCCTTTCCAACCCAGGCCATTCTATGACTATGTGTGTTACATGAATTATTGAAGATCCAGTTAGCTTTATAGTGTTGCACAGCATGCTGATCCCTTCAAGAATGAATAGAAGTTGGGTGTGTTCATCGAAAGAATCAAAATAACTGGAGTTATAGAGTAAACTTCACTTTTTACATAAATTGGCACAGACGGTTTTCTTCACATCTTTAAAAAGACAGCTGCATTCCATACATTCAAGCTTCTAATTTATGAAATAGAGGTCCAGCTATAGCATTTTCTCTCATTTCAGCAGTGTCTTGGGGAGGAGTTTTAATGATAATTCTATTATGTTTTATCATATGTGCATAACATAAACATGATCCTGAAAAACACTTGAATTTCAGCTTCCATTTTGTGGCAAATTCTATAACCATCCTGTAATAATGCTAGGTTTTAGAAATCATGCTGAGTGATATATACACATAAAATTTAAAATCAACTTGTTCTGCCAATTACATGACATACCTCACATGACGAATCCTATCACCTACAAATTACTGAAACTTCAATACAGATGGCATTTTGTTATTTCTTTATATATACAGAATACTTACAATTCCACTCGGTGGGTGTTACCAGAGATTACATAAACAAAATAACGTGGAATACCAGTAATTTAGAGTAAGTTTTCTGGTTGAAATTGCCTTGGATCAAAGAACAATTTACAATACAAATACCATATTTGCATTTAAGTGAGTTTGTTCCTGGAGATGCATTCAGGACTGTTCATAGAATCATAGAATGATTTGGGTTGGAAGGGGCTTTAGAGATTATCTAGTTCCCCACTACAGGTAGGTTCACCTTACATTAGATGAGATTGTTCAAATCTCCCTGACCTTGAACACTTCCAGGGACTTTGCATATGTGTGTATCTATATACACCTGCTAAAGAGAAAAAACTCTTTTCTTAGGTGAAACAGGAACATATTTCCTCCTTCCAAACAATTTTGACAGCTAGATTTATGGGTATTTTCATTTTTATTAAAGGGCTAATGAAACCTATTGAAAAGTAATGTACCTCAAGAAACAGTAAATGATAATAACTGATGCAAAACATTTTGTGATTCAAGCCTTACATATAAAATCAACATCTCTAACAATGAATGTGCTGTGTTGTATAATACTCCATTAACACGTTAAATAACAACAGATGTAGTTTTTACTTTACTGAACAAAAATGTATTCAGTTTAACAATAGCAGAGTCTTTTCTTTCCTTATTGATACACTTACGTTTACATGAAACTTTGACAGACATTTTAAAGGAATACAGTGGTACTATAAAAATACTAAAGTAAATGATAGATCCAAAAGCAGGACATCCATAGTTGTGTTGTTCTGCATCTGAGTTTATTAGTCCTGCTGTTACAGCTAATGAGTCTGGGGCAGAGTGTTGCAGCAATACAACTCAGCTCCTTTTTTGCGCTCTGAAGTGCAAACATACTCTAACTAGCAGGCCAGGAGATAAATACAATATGTCTGGAATCCTGCCATTTTCCAAGAATTCCAAGTTAACACATTTTATGTGGCCATTTGAAATCACTTTAATGAGAGTTTGTTATGGCCATTTTGAGGAAACTTTTAAACATATATAATTTGATTGAGTTAGCCAGTGCAGATGGTTCAGCTTCCCATGCCCTTCCTTACAATGACTTTCTTTAACTTTTAACTGGACAGAGATATAAAGTCAAGTCTCAACAGTGGTTAAAAAATAGTTGTACCTCATCAGATACAAAGAATTTATAGGGAAGACAATTTTGGTCATTAATATGGTTTTCAATTGTTGTAAACACTTTTTTAAGAGAATTAGTAGCCAGTGCAAAAATTAAAATGACTCAGATTTTACATAGTATGGCTGAAGTCAAGGGAACTTCAAATTACATTTAAATGCAAATCTTAAGTGAAATTCTCCTTTACAGCAAAATTTATATTACAGTTGTGTTTTCTACGTGTTTTGTGAGATTTATATGCTCACAAGGACTCAGGTCCAGTTTTGGATGAGGATTATAGACTGGGTGGAAGCAATGATTATTTCAATGACTAAAGCAAAGCATAAAACTCTAAAGCAACTACTGGTTGACTCAGTTTGTTTATCTGAACACTAAATCAAAAACAACTGAGTTATTAATGTAATATTTATATGATAAGTAATTAAAAAAGGATTTCAGTTATAGTGTCATGCATGCAGAATAACCCGAGTTCTCTTTTGATAACTGTACAACAACATTAAGCAGTCTGCTGTGGAACAGACAGAAGAAATTATATATTGAAGTCTGAAAAAATAACTACATAAAAAGTCTAAATATGAAAAAAACCCTCCAAAGAAATTGTGATAAACAACACTGGAAGGCTGAATTAATTAAACTGGGTATATAATATAAGAAAATGTTTATAAAATATAAAATACTAAGTGTATAATAAATTATGATGCTTATATAAATACTTGACATTTTAAATATTCAACTTAACCAGTCTGTGTGTTTTTAGGGAAAACCCTATTTCTTTGTTTGGATGCAAATATTAATTTATAAATTTTTATATTTTAAAAATCAATATAATTTTCTAATTATGTGATAAAATTGTGAATATTTGGATTTCCCGTGTATTTTTTTCTGAATGTAGTGGATAGAAGCACATTAATGTTCACGGACATGGTCCTGGGCAACTGTCTGTAGATGGCTCTTCTTGATAAAGGTAGTTGGACTACATGATCTTGGAGGTCCCTTTCAAACTCAATCATATACAATTTTGTGATACTGTACTGTTAAGATGGACATTTAGCTCTTTTCAATGTCTTTCTAACACACCGATTAAGATCTTTTTGAATGTCTTCTCCCAAAACTTCCCCATAAAAATTTTCTGGAAGACAAAGTTTCTCTATCAAGTATTTAAAAACTTATTTTATTTTGTTACAGGAAAAACTTCAGAGTATTGCTTTCCAAAAAGAAGAAATTTTGATTCAAAATAATTCTCTAAGTAACACTAACTAGCACTAGAATATAAGGATAATTTTTTTAAAAAAACAAGAAACCTTCAGGATAGTTGTGGATCCACAGATTGGTAGATGTAGAAGCAGAGTGGGCAATTGCTCATACTACCTACCAGGCATTCCTGTCTGAGACAGAGATGAGATATTGCATCACCCAACTGGAGCGTTACTGTCAGCACTAGGACTGGAGGGCTTCCTGCAGGAAGAGTTATTTTATTTGCTGGGGGCAGGGCAACAGCTCAAGTCATAAATCAGGTACAAGGGTGTAATGTCCCAACCCACTCAGCGGATTTAGGGGAAAGTAGTTTGATTTACTCTGGGCAATGCACAGGAGAAAATACCAAAATTCTCAGAAGGTTCAGTACTTGCAAATTTTAGAATTTTCAGGTAGAATAAGGTACTTGGAAAATTTTGAAACAACATCCAGACAAAGCAAGGCACTTCACAAACTTTAACTTAGCAAACTTCAACTTACCCAGATACAATAAGGCACTTACTGTAATTTTTAGTCTGCTTATAATATATTTTGAGAAGAAGGTGACAGAAGGAAGAGAGAGAGAAAGAAAAAAAAGGTGAAAAAAAAGTATATAGCCAAAACCCTATAATCCAGCAGGGTCTCAGCTACTTCTACATCCAGGGTAGTGGAGTGCGTTGCTTGGTGCCTCATCAGTGTCCTTTTATCTGCTCTGGTCCCCTGGGGTCCTGCCCGAGGTGTCTGACTACACTTCAATATTTCCAGTGATGCCAGTCAGTCTTACATTTTGGGACAGGCCATGTGGTTGGCCGCTGCCTTTTTGGAGTGGACTACAGGCTGACTAAGGCTCAAGGGGGGCAGGATGAGGTGAAACAGTGCACTGTCCCACCTATGCAGAGCTCACCCTGTTTCCCCTGCCACTTCCACCTCTTTGTTTTGACCCAGGCAACCATTCTTCCAGTCTCCTACAAAGGCTGACTGATGTCTCTATTACATAATCTTCCCAGTTAGATATTCTTCTATAAGCCCTACATGCACAGGTACGTTGTCCTCATTCCCTGGAGCTCTATACATACACATACACATGTGGTGTATATGCAGGATGCATATACACCTCATTCAACCTCTGTAAATAAACACACAGTATCAGTACGAACTTCTGCTCTTCATCTCTCAGCCATATTTCATAAATTCATAGAATCATTAAGGTTGGAAAAGACCTCTAAGAACATCAAGTTCAACTGATAAACAGCGTTACTGTGTTTACCACTAAACCATGTTCACAGGTGTGAACATTCATATATGTTTGAACACTTCCAGGGATGATTCCACTACTTCCTTGGGCAACCCATTCCAATCTTGACTGCCCAACTGCCCTTTCCCTGAATAAATTTTTTTCTGATATCCAATCTTATCCTTCCCTGAGGCCATTTCCTCTCCTCCTGTCACTTGTTACCTGGGAGAAGAGACCAATCCCCATCTTGCTACAACTTTTTTTCAGGTACTTGTACAGCAGGTACAAGGATAAATTCCTTTAAATTCAGTTACTCACTGTGCTTTGTACTGTAATTGTCTGGAAATGGAAGTCAATGCTGTGCCCTGTATTGAGCCCTGAGAGTCACTGCAGTATTTTTTCAAAGTGCTAACCATGCAAATCAGAGAAAAATCAGACACAAAATTTAAAACCCAGTGTTTTAAAATATGTTTATAATTTTACAAAATAATCAAAACCTTGGAAGGGTTTGAACATAAAGAATTTCTAGTTCTGACCTTCAAAAATAATTTGCTTTTCTGCTAGCTTTTTTGAGGTGCAGTTTATAGACTGTGTAAATGCCAAGTATGCAGGAACATAAAGGCTTTCTTACACTTTACAGAAAGAAAAGTTATTTCTTTGATATAGAAGCATTTCTGAATCAGAATGACTCCTATGTTTTGCTGGCCATCAGGCTAAATGGATGACTGACAAAAGATATTGGCCATTCAAAGGACTTTAAAGGAAAGCCCTGACATATGCTTGGGTTAAAATTGTTCACTTCATGATCAGATTTATATGAAATATTTTTGACTGGTCTCCTCACTCCGTACTGGTTTTTTCCTTGGACCATGTGTTAAATTCTGTTTTCTGAAAGAGAATTCTTCCGTATTTTTTACAGAACAACCATCTCCCATTTAGTGAATGGAAGGCATTACTTCTTGTAACTGAGAATTCTCATTTCTATCTCTAGAGAAAACAACTGAAAACTCTGTTAATTCCTTCCTCAGCTCATTGCTGCCTAAGTTCAGTGGATATGTTCTGACTGTTGAAAATGAGGCATGAGAGAGCAAGGATATTATCATTTGTCTTCTTCTTTGGGGTTTATTTTAAAAATAATATGATTTACTCAGGTAGCATTTCAAAGTCCATTCTAGAAAGTACAATGATAGTAGTTAAGGCTAAATTTCAGGTTTGGTTTTTGGTGGGCTTTTATTATTATTATTATTATTATTATTAATATTATTAATATTATTAATATTATTAATATTATTTTTTCTATTATTATTTTATTTTATTTTATTACAGGTAGAAAAATACTGGAAGGTTGTGCAAAAGAACTGAATTTATCATTATTGAGCTTTTATCCCATAAGACTTCACTGAATATTCTATTATATTATTCAATTTCCCATTGACCTGATTTTGTTCCCCTGATTGTAACAGTCAGAGTCTTGCTCAGAATACTCAAGGCAGCTTCTGTAATAAAACCAGTTAAGCCTAAAACTCCCCCTGCGCTCTTTAAAATATAAGGCAGTTTTAAATTGACTTACTAAAACAAAACACCCTTCTCATTCCTTAGGGGATTTATCAGCTGAACCTAGGTCACACTGTCAGTTCTCACATGGGCTTCCAGGGATTCAGTACTAAAGATGATGAGAAGTGATGAATCTTGGTCATGTGAAACCCCTGAGGGATACAAAATTTTATAAGGTGACAAATGCAAGACACAATTAGCCTTCAACCCAGCCATTTTATTTCTAGTAAAGGGTCCATCTGAGTCAAGTTTATTGTCCTCACTTGCCTAGGAATCTATGAAAAAATCTATTACTCAGAGAAATTCTGTTAAGAACATTTCCCCCCACACTACTTACACGTCTGGCTCTTGTTATGGTCACAAGTAAACACAATAATGTCTGGTTGAGACCACTGATTTCTGTAGTGAGGACAGACTTTTCTTTATTCAAGTGATATTAATTTTGAGTTGCATCTGCCTTTGAGGAAGAGGACATCTACATCACATTAGAGCAATCTTGTATCTATTAGTCTTTGTACATCTAGCATTGTATTTTCTTCTAACGTATTTTGTCCATATTTATAGTAATTGAAGTTTACTAAATATTTAATAGCTGAACCACTAGGTCTTTCAAATTTTTGCTTCCACTGTAGGAGGAATTAATTAATTAAATTCATGCTATTAAGCTATATGCTTTTTTTCACATATAGGAAGATTTTTACATGGATGAAGTAATTTTAAAAAAAAATTACTGTGATAATATTCACAGCCCTATAAGAACACGCATATTTTACAACTATCAGTGTTGCAAATGTATCTTTGGACTCTTCTTGTGTTGATTAATCAACAGAATAGGAAAAAAAACCACACTGAACAACACATTTGTTCTAAGATAAAATTATACTTGAGGAACCACCATTTTAATTTCTTTTTTTTTCCCTACTACATACAGTATTAACTTCAAAACTTTCCCAGAAACTGAAAAGTAAAAATTCATATTCACAGAAAAATTGTGAAATAAAAATTAAAATGTCTGCACTTTTTGGTATGTCAGTTATGACCATGTGACTAACATGAATGTGACTGCTTGATCTGTGGGGGAGTACCCACTAGAAACAGTCAAACACTCCTCAGGTAAATAGTCAGACAGGTGTTACCAACCCAAGAGCCATTTACACATGCTTTAAACCCAAGCTCAGTGGTTGCAAAAGCCAAGGCTGATATTTATCCAAATGACAGATTTCACACCTGATAGACTGTTCCATGCTACTGCTTACAAAATTTGCAACAGCTACAACTTTCTGTGTCTCTAAACCAAACTGTGGCTGATCAAAAATCAAGAGACAAAAGTCACAGGTTACCTTTCTTATAATTTTATGTACATTTTGTACATTTTTGTAGCTAACACATTCACATGTTTCTTGATTTTTAAACTTTTGTAATCATGTATTAATAAGGAAGGAATGATAATGAAATGTTCTTGTTTTGACCCATTTGTTACAAGAAATATAAAACACAACTTTTGTTCTAATAAACAACAATGTCAGTCACCCATCTGTAACATCCCTGTGATCACTCAGATGATGTGGGACAGCTCACGCGACTGAAGCAGTGGACAGATACAAGTCTCTCAGGAGGCACACATGTGGAAGGGAGGATAGGGATGGTCTGTGTACAAATGAGTAGTCAGATATGTGGGACAGACAGCAGGTGGTGGAGAGCCTGTGGGCCAAGGTCAGACTGTGAAAGCTAACAACATGATGGTGTCAGATGGTGAAATGTTTAATGGCCCAAACATTGTTAAGATCACCAGAAGACTTTTGTCCACTGTAGCAAACTGCAAAGAAACAGCTGCTCATCTCCTGAAGCCTACTCCTCCCTGAATATGCCTAATAATTTGGACTGCAAAAGGACCTTGAGATAAGATACGGTGGAACTATTGTCCGGCTATTCAAGATCAAAGGAAAAGTATGCATCCACAAGTGTAAGAAATTAAACTGCTGACATTTGATTACCTGTAGTAACAGCTCAGATGCTGTAAGAGACTGGTGCTAATGGATCAAACAATTGGATGGCTGTTTTGCGAGTGACCTCCCACTTGCAGTAGGGCATGCATACCTGAAGATACAAACTGGATTTCCAGGGAAGAGGCTGATAAGAGGCAAATCCTGTGAGGTGGGATAGTCCTTCTTATCATGCCAGTGTCCTCCCTTACATGATGACTCAACTCTGAAACACCTCCAGAAAGCAGTGAAGACTGATGATGAATGAATAGCCTGAGCTATTCATCTCGGATAATGGACCATAATTAGCCATGACTGATTGAACTATCTGAGGTAAGAGACAGCTGCAACATCTTAGAAGGTGTCAAAGACTCATAAAATCATCCAGGGGAGGTTCAGGAGGTGTTTCCACCTAGCCTGCACAACATAAACCCCATGAAATGGCAGTTCTGTGGAATCTTTTCCCCCACCTCTTGACAGATACAGTCTGCAACCGCCAAGAACACCAGAAATAGAGGACCAATGAGACATCGTTGGAATCTGCAGAGTGGTGATATCTTTTTTCTACTTATCTATTGCTTGCTCTCTTCCTCTTCCTCCCCTCCCCTCTCCTTTCCTGAACCCCTCTATAAGTAAAATCCCTACTATTGACTTCACCATATAATCTCGCACCTAATTTTGGCAGAGGCATCTCTAGTCATTTTAATAATCGGATTGTAACAGTGATGCCCAAAAAGGCGCAATGGAACTGTTTAGAGACAGAATTTAGCCTTTAAACAGCAAGGTATTTATTTAGGCAATGTTGGAGAGCAAGCCAGGTTGCCCTGGACAAACTTGCTCTGCCTTCTCAGTGAAAAGGCAGGATTATATACAATTTCTACGAGTGATTACAATATTTTCACATACATATTCATATAATTGCATGTCCTAGTTAGAACAGCTGGGCCCAGTTCATCACTGGATGGGTGTAACCCAAAACTGTGTATTCTATAGCCTTCCATGCCATTTCCCAGAAACTGCTGTCAATAGACTATTTACACCCTCTACCCAGAGCAGCCTGACTCATCAGGCTACAAACTAGGTGCTAAGAGGCCTGCGATATAGAAGGGTGTTTTTGTCCTCACGCCCATTGAGGAACTCCCCACCCTGAGGGAGGTACTGAGCATTCCTGCCTGAACTGAAGAATATATAATCTTGGTACTTTTTTAACCACTCGTGGGATCCAGAGGAGGACTGCAGATCACCGCTCTCAACTGCAGACCACCACTCTCAACCAGACTGCAGATCACCACTCTCGACTGGACTGCAACCACCACTTTTCAACCAGACTGAGACCACCACTCTCAACTGGACAGCAATCACCACCCTTGACCAGACTGCAACAGCACTCTCATCAACAGGTTTTCCCCTCTCCTTTACTTTGGACTCAGGGGGGCCAAAGAACACCACTCTGTTCATGCCCCAGGGTGCTGGGTTATATATTTGGGTTTTGTGGGTTAAAACCAATTGTTTGTCTGTATAATCGTACTTATTGTGTTATTTTATTAAATTGTTATTCTGATTTATAATCTCTCTTTTGAGTTGAGTTCATTTCCCCTGCTGGTTTACCTTTAAACCAGCTGGTTTACCTTTAAACCAGCACATTGCAACATCTAGTTATAATATTCATAATAGGCGGAGTCTGGGGTGGAGTCGTCTTTTTGGGATGATGTTTGGTGGTCGTTCCTGTTTCTTCAGCCTCATGGGGTCGTATTTTCACTCTTCTTCCTTGGCTGAACTTCTCAACTTTCTTGATTTTCACTGACTTCATGGTGAATTTTGCAAGACTTTGGACTCAAGCACCTGTTTTGCCCCTTATCTATTCGTGTTCTCACCCTATTTTTATTTATGTAGGTGTGTGAGCATTCTTTTGGTGCACGGTACCATCTAATCCCTAAGCCCTGGTTTCTGTCTCTAGCTAAGCAGTACATTCTAGCTAAGCATTACATTCTTCTGAGCAGGAAGGTCCCTGGATCAGTATTCAGAGTTAACTCTTTAGGCCCTAGCTCCGTTTCAACAGGTGGGAATGAGTAACAGACCAGTCAGTCTGTGTGAAAACATAGGCATAGCCTTCTTTAAACTGTTTGAAAATGTCCCTGTGTTACAGAGCCATGACATCTCCCAGAAGAACAGCCTACAAGGACCCAAGTATGCAAAACTTGGAAATTATCAGGGGAACTTTACAATAAAAGTACTAGATGGGCCAAATATTGACAGTAGATCTGCCACTCGCTAACAAGGAGGCATAGGATGATCATGTGGTAATCAATGGCATCCTCAGCTACAGTGATCATGAAGTAATGGTCTTCGAGCTCCTGAGAGGAGTGATAAAGGAGGACACAGAACCTGGACTTCAAAAGAACAGATTTTGGCTTATTCGGAAACTGGTAGATGGTATTCCATGGGAAACAGTTCTGAATGGCAAACCAGAACAGTTTATCCCAACAGTCTGAAAATCAAAGCTGCCTTGGTTAAGTGGGAAAGTCACAGCATAGCTCCAATCCAAACAGATACCATAAAGGGGTGGAAAAGGGACAAGTTGCAAAGGAATAATTTCAAGACTTTGCTCTTGTATGCAGGGGTGGCTTCAGGAAAGTCAAACTCTGCTGAAATTGGAGGAATAACAAAGGCAACAAGAGCTTCTATCGCCATGTTAGTAGTAAGAAGCTTAACAAGAACAAAGTGTTAATGCTGCTAAATGAAGGATGTTGATTTAATGACAGAGGAGAGAGAATGTTGAGATATACACTGCCTCATTTGCCTCAATCTTCACTGGTAAGTTGTGACAGGCGTTGTAGGTTAGTGACAGGGCTTAAGGAGGAGAGCTATTAGAAAAGAATGAGGGTTGAGTCAAGGATTGCTTGCAAAACATCAATCCTAGAAGTCTCTGGGAGCTGATGGGGAGTACCAGAGTGTGGAGTTATCAGGCCGGTGTCCCTTGAAGTTCATTTTCCATTAGATTTGAAATGTCATGGAGACAGAAGAAAGTCTTTGACAACTGGAGAAAGAAAATTTTGCACCCATCTTCAAAACATGGCAAAAAAAACCCCCAAAATTGAGAACTATGTGTTGGTTGGCCTCATTTTCATCTGTGGGAAAGTCACTGAAGGAGCACATTTTACGGCAGGTGAGGGAGAAGAAAGAAAATTTAGGATAGCCAGAACATATTTCCTAGGAGTAAAGTAGACCTGCTGTCTCAGTTTAATGAGACTGAAGTGTTTTGCTAAGGAGGATGAATTATGAGGAAGACCAAACTCCTCCTGCTAAGCAATTCTAATTCTGAAATTAAGAGGCTCTCACTGAGGAATTATGAAGAAAGAAAAAACCCCCAGCCCTTTATTAAAGGATATATATGTATTGACAGAACAACAAAAGAATGCAAAAACATCTGAACAATAATCCTGTACCCAAAAATCCCCTTCAAAAAGGAAATAGTTCAATACTTTCCATCTTTTGGCACAATTCTAACCACGATCAGCAGGGGGCGCATTGTGGCCGAGATTTCCCCCCCTTTTCAATGGGCACAAACCGCTGCCAAGCACAGAAGCAGAGGAGAGAAAGGGCGACCTCCTCCCTCAAAGGTTCCTCTGCAGATGGGTCAAGCCTCTCTGATGAAATCCAAGCAGGTCTGGGCTGGGGGTAGAACAGGGTGCAGGAGAATGGAGGCAAACCAGGGCCAGAAGCAGCCAGGTGACCAGGCTAAAAATGAAGTGAACTTCGGACCCCTCCAAATCTTCCCTGAGTCAGGGCAAAAGTGAAGCGTCATGCTGTTTCCAAGGAGAAAGCAAAAAACTCCACACCTCCCCCCGCCCCCCCCCAGTCTTCTGAGGGCTATCATCCTGGAATGTGGGCTGTTGCCAGTTCTTTTGTGTGTGTGAATCACCCTAGCCAAACCACCCTCCCCCATTCAACAACTTTCTTTCACAATGATATAGGGGAGAGAAAAATTCCCTGATTGGTTTTTTAGACCAAATAAACCTATGATATCTGCCCAACTTGACTGCCTTCAGTGACAGAATAATCAGATATGTAGATATGGGTAGAATACTGGATGTAATTTATTCACCATTATTTCCATATTAGCTAATTTTCATTACCAACTAGATTATAAACACTCAGTGGCAGAGCTTTTCTAGTGCTCTGCATCTACATTTGTACCTGGCTGAGTATAAAAAGGCCTCAGTACACTTCAAATACATCATGTTTTCAAGAGCAAAGATGATCTGCGAAGTGGCTTATGTTGTAAGGCCCCAAGTCTCCAGCTACAAGCTCACCAAGGGAGTTCTACTTTAAAAATATACAAGGTTTCAAAAATTTGCCCACTGAATTGTTAAAAGAGCCTTGGCTCTTTTAACACCTTAAGAGAGAGTGCAAAAGAGAAGATTCAGCACATGTTGTCTCAGGAGGTACTTTATGGGTAACCTTCAGGAAATAAGAGATCTTGGCAAAAGTTTAAAGGGTAACCTACAACTAAAATAAAGCATTCCCTGAAGCATTGACTTAGCACATGCTAACCCATACAACTTAGCAAAATCTAACCCATTCAGTTCCAAGTTACCCAAATATTAAGAAAGGAGATTACGAGAAGAAAAAGGAGTAAACAAAGAGAGAGAAAAAGAGAATGATAGCTACCAGCAGAGAGTCCTGTGCAAGTCCAGTTTACATGGATCCAGTTGACAGGGTTCGAACAACATAGAGAACACATGTTGCTGCTTTTATCCGCTCTGGTCCCTGTGGCCACCTCTCCCATACAGGACTTCTGGCCCACTGGCCTCTCTGAGGTTCTGGGGCAAGGTGGGGGACAGTGCTCCCCCTGTGTCAGCCAGTCGGAGGCTGGTTAGGGGTTTCAGGGGTTGTGGTGTGGGCTGTGCTCCTGGGCTACCTCTGACTGACAGCTGCTCTGGGTTAGCTCCAGGAGTCTTGCAGGGTCTGAGATATGGGATAGGGCATTAACACACCTCCGTGAAATTCGACCTGTCTCTTTCTCCACCCCTCCCCATACACACACATGTGAATTGGTCTGATCCAATAATTAATATAATAATCTAGTGTATCACATATGTCACCTTGAGGTTCAGAAGTATCTTTGTATGTGTTTGTATGCAGCCTGAGTACACATTTCAACTACAAAGAAATTTGTCCCCAACAGGCATGGACAGAGCTGCGATACACTGAGCAAAGACCTCTCTAGTCTTCAAGTAAGAACTGAGAGTCTAATGTCTGGACATTCCTGACTCGTGATCAACAGTTTCACTTGTCTGGTCACCAGTACAGTTGTGATCTTCTGGATGTCACTGAAATACAACAACAAAACAATCCCTAATGAAGGACTTCTAAAAAGAGAGATAAAAATACCACTGTATATATATTTTTGACTATCCTACCTTTAACTTTTCAAAAAGATTATTCACATTGATTCTCACACAGTTTTCTCTCGGATATTCTAGTAAAATGAACAGTGCCTATGAAGCTCAATGAAGTGGAACACAAAACTAGTTTTCCTTAAGCCACTCTGCCAAATTTGTTTCTGCAAATGAGTTGTTTCACAGTCAGAAAAAAAAAGTCTGATTGCACATCAGACACAGTGAATAATTGTACTACATTATTATTTTGTTTACCTTTCAGATTTCCTCCTAGATATGAACACTTGAAAAGACATTAATGTACCTGAATTTCGCTTGAACGAACAAGAAGTTATTCAGCTCTAGTTTCAGTGACTTAAATGAACCACATAATTTATTCACATTTCATGCTTAAATTAAATCACAAATGATGTGATGCCTTCATTCAAAGTTTATGTGAACTCCCTTCTGTTCATTAGATTTGCCATCATGTATTTAAGACGCTAAAGATAGAGTGTGGAGAATCAAATCTTATTCATACACTAGCAAATGGCAAAATTCTGTCACTTGATAGCCATGTGCTAGCCCACCAACAAATCACAAAAACATTGTATTGCTACTTCATGGTACTAGGGCTTGCAGCTTGGGATTTATTTTTTGTTCAATGAGAGGAAAACATCACAAAACTTTCCTGTCCAGCCCATCAGTGGCCATCAAATTATGAAAAAACTTTAATGCCCATTTGCTCTTCCTGTCACTCATATATTTTAAGTAAAAGTTAGGTTCATACCATAAAAGCAGAATTAAGGTTCTAAGTTCCTAAAAACTTTAGCTAAGGCCCTGCAAGTCTTTGTTCTGAGGGCTCATACAAGGTATAAAATTACGCAGAGATAATGGTTGAGGGGGAATTCCATGTGGGAATGAACTTTATTAAATTACTTTATATTTAGTTTATTTACACTTCTAAAACAAAGAAAGTGCAAGAGAAAAAAAATAGTGTACTGCATACCTATTTATAGCCTTATATAAATATAATAATGAAATGATGAATCTAATGTTCTAGAAGAAAATGTGATCGAATTTTTCAGGTTGCAACTGCCTTCTATCATCAGTAACAACGTTTGTGAAGCTATTTGGGGTTTATCTTGTTGTTAAATATGACTACTATATTGACATACTCTACAACTCTGTAATACAGCTGTTGCACATAGAGATAAATAAGGACATGGTTATGTGAATTTAAATGTGTAATTAAAATACTCAATATTAGGATTTTTAGAGCAGTTACTGTGCAATGCACTGCACATGCAAATAAAAAAAATTTAAGAAATTCAAACAAAAACTAAAATGTTAATTAAGGTACTATATACAGTTTTTAAGAAGTAATGGAAAGACCCAAACAGTTGTGTACGTTTGACCAAAACATGGAAATATCATAGACTGGCATATCAGTGATACACATAAATACTACAGGGAAGAGATTTGCCAGGTTTCAATGTAAGATACTTAGAGGAATGATTTGTTGGAGACACAGAAATATTGCATTAGATAATTTCTGCTAGATGTCATATTTTTATCAAAGTCAAATCCCATATATGCACTAACCTTCAGAGAATATGTCTTCTAGTGACAAGAACAAAGTTATTAGCTCTATCTTTTAAAAATATCCTTTAAAAATAACTTGGAAATAAGATATTTCATTTGTTTCAAATGCAAAACAGTGCACTTTCCCATACAATTTTCCCCTCAAAAAAATCTAAATAACCATCTCATATTTCAAAACACCTATCTGATCAGAACCTTAAAATGCTCTGGTATAGATCTTACACATATTCTGTTCACACTTATGAACATAAAAATTAATAATTCCTTGAAGTGAGTCCTATGATTTTTAGCAGTTGCCTTCCAGTACCATATACTGCATAAATGTAAAAGTAACAACACATATCTGGAGATAATCACACTAAGGATATGACAGTGGTCTTAATTTTGAATGTCCTTACTTTTCAGTATTATTTTGTTGTCAGCAAGTTGGACACCTCTTCTTACCACACCCATTTTTTTCTCTACAATTGCATGCTTTGCAGTACAGTTATCTCCCATGCAGACATTAGAATAATTAATAACATACAGAGGTTCAGGGAATTTTGCAGTAAGCATTGTGAATAGGACAATAATTAATATCAATCTCTTTTTTCATCTTCAACGAATTTACTTACCATCTGTTTTTCTGTTTGACCAGATCATTCCATGAAGCCATCTATCTGTGGACAATAAAGTGTGTGCTTCAAACAAGAAATTTTCAGTATTGTATACACTTGTTAATTAAATTTCTTTCTTTTAAAGTTTCCACAGGTGTAAACTTCAGAAAGTTTGAAACATTTGATACTTGCATTAGATGCTCTAGACTGAAGGAAATCTTTTAATTACAACAGAACAGAGCATTTTTTTTGAGCCCTCCCCTGGTTCTTCTCCCATCTTAACAAAAAAGAATGTTCAGTAGCTGTTTGATTGTGTACACCAGAGTGACATTTGCATCCCTGAATAATAGTACAGTTATAGAAAACTTTGTTTAAAGGAAAAAATCAAAATATGGAATATGGCAACAATATAGTCCTTTAGGAGATTTGGACTTTGTAGTACAAATTATAAACAACAACACTAATCAGGTTGCTGCTGTATTGGATAGGAAATTAGAAACAGAAAGGGAGAGGTGGAGACCACCTAAAGTGTGGGAGGATAAGCAGACTCTTCAGCACAAAGATACTCTTTTATCAAACGAAGCAGAGAGATGCGCAAAATCTTGCAGTGCCTAGCAAAAGTTAGAGGACAAAAGTTTTCTTTGAAGTCAAAATATAACTGTCCAGATTCATTAAGGAAGTTAAAAAAACAGCAGTAAGTTATTTCATTGCTGTACCATTTAGTGTCTCAATACATGCTACAAAGATGAGATATTTTCCCCAGCTGCTCCTTCTATTTTGGCAATATGCAAAGACACATTATTAGCACTTACAGGACAAGTTTGCCTGTGAGTGAAACCTAATGTCATTTCTAAAGGCATTCTATCGTGATTGTACCTATTCAATTCAGTAAAATTTGGAAACATTTGTCATTTATAGCTGGAATCCGTCCCTGAAGCCCTCCTGTGGCACTAGGACTGTGCATGCCCAATGGACTTTCACTGATAACTTGTAACAAAAATATCCTTTCTCTCACTGAGCTTGTACTCTTTGACTCCCAGTTATGGTCACAGTTATGGTCACAAATAACACAGCTTATTTTAATTATAGTTTTTAAATAATATTTTAAAACTCTAATCAGATTTTCTTTCCCTTTTCCTTGCATCTCTTTACTAGAAGCATGCTAGTAGGAGTGATGTCTTTATATCTGCCAATTATATTCTTCAAAAGAAACACTGTATCCCACTAGAATTTCACCAGGAAGTATAAAAGGATGTCTTAATTCATGCTTCCTCTCCTATTTATGTCCTTGGCATCAGAGCTCACATGACATACATCGAATTGTAAATAGAAATATATTGCCAGCTAACACTTCTAAGGCAGTCTTTTGACTTACTTGTGTTGATAATGAAATAATTTCTCAGAAATCCCATTTCTCATAACAAATAAACAGCATACTGATACTTGAGATATTTTATTTTTCCTTTCACTAGTTTTTTAGTTCATTTTCCTGAAATTATCCAAATCATTCGTTCTTCAGCTTCTTTTTGCATTGACTGTGATGTACAAGACTTCTACTTTACTTTCAGGCTAATAGTATAAGTAAGAAAATATGAAGACATATTTCCTCCCTTTCTTTGTATAAAGTCAAGACCTAGTATTACTGTCAAAAAAAAAAAAAAGAAAATGAGAAAACCCTTCTTGATTCAACCCTTCTACACACTTTAGTCTTTTTGGAATAAAAAGCTATGAGTACGTGTGTACATCTAAAACATTATAACAACATCTCCAAATAACAAACATATAATTTGTATCCTGTCTGTCATAAAGTTGATGTTAATTAGTTACCTCCTGAAAAACTTAAAAAAAATAAGGGAACAAGCACAAATCAACAAAAAACACTATCTGAATCTTGTTTTATGCTCAAATTCTTTACTTTTCCTGGCTTCCTTCTCTTCCTGCTGGTAAATTTTGTTCCTTTCAGGCAAAATTTTGAATAGTACAGTAGACCACATACATATATACTATGCTTCATGTAACCAGAGTTAGAATAAACAGAAGTCAGTGAATTACCCTTCAGAGAAAATAAGTTTCTTATTATTTGAATACAAACACAGTAAAAGTTATCATCAAGTATCAATCTCCTAAGAACTGTCTTTTAATGGAAATCAGTCAATGAATTTCTTTCATCATGAGTCATTATTAAAAGCATCTCATGTACTCATCAACACTACATGGAAATATAAACAGAACTTATTTATTCTACCTTTCAATAAATAAGGACTAGACTTTTTTTATTATTATTTCTTACAAAAACACTTCCCTTCCCTTCCCTTCCCTTCCCTTCCCTTCCCTTCCCTTCCCTTCCCTTCCCTGCCCTGCCCTGCCCTGCCCTGCCCTGCCCTGCCCTGCCCTGCCCTGCCCTGCCCTGCCCTTCCTTGCCCTGCCCTGCCCTCCTCTCCCCTCTGCTCCCTGTCCTAACCTCCCTTCTCATAACCTCCCCTCTCCTAACCTTCTCTAACCTTCCCTTCACTATCCTTCACCCAACCTTCCCAGACCTTTCCTTCCCAAACCTTCCTTTCCCTCCTCCCTTCATCTTTTAATTTTTTCATTCATTTCCAAATAGCTTTGCAAAAAATATAGGGCTATTTTTTTTACTTAGACACATTATAATATGAATATGGGTTCAATATATTGTATCATTACTGTCTTAAATCATTCATCCTATTGATTTAAGTTTACTAAAGGTGAAGAAAAAGAGCTGTTTTTACAGGTTGCTTTAACACAGCAGCCTTACGAGCGAACAAACTCAGAAAACTATGAGCCCAGAAGTGTATGAAATGTGTAGTGCACACTCCGCTGAGATCTCTCCATCAGAGCCCTTAGAATCTGGGGCTTGTTCTTACTGATTTCTGGACTGTATTCATTACTCCTGTGTAAGGAAGACTTCTCGGATGACTATACCTAACTGTTAAAGCAACTTTTAGACAAGGAAACAAAAAAAAACCCCAAACCTGGGGACATGCCTGGGAATAAATATGATTCCATTACTGACCTTAGAAATGTATGCTGTGGATGAGACTGGTAAACAGCAGTCCATCACTGTAATGCTAATTAAATCCCACAAAAATAAGTAGTATAAGACTGTGTTGTACAGAAGATAAGTTTTCTGTAGGTTTTCAGAGCTACCCACACAGTGCTCTTTGCAGAAATTAAGAGAACAAATCACAAAGATGTAGTTACGGCCAAAGACATGATCATATAGCTGCAATATATACAAAAAGCAGAGGTTTTTTACACCATCTAGAAATCCTTTGGGAAAAAGTATATACAAGTCCACCAATTAACTGGGAAAGCAATTCATCTGGGATATTCCATTATATAGAAAAATAATTGCATCTCTCTAATTTGTCTTGTGAAAGACAAGTAAGTAAGTATATAAACCAGGAAGAATCCCAATCACTAATACAATTGGAAATAACATTTCATTATACTGGGTGTTACAGGAAAATTTAGATCAAGAACTAAAATTTATAATAAATATACAAGGAGTATCTAATTGAATTTATGTTATTCCAAATGTAAATATTCATATTGCTAT
Source organism: Pseudopipra pipra (assembly GCF_036250125.1). Lineage (NCBI taxonomy): Eukaryota > Metazoa > Chordata > Aves > Passeriformes > Pipridae > Pseudopipra > Pseudopipra pipra. Next base: position 35,929,754 of record NC_087581.1, read on the forward strand.
TTACTTTTGTTGGATCTTAGCCAACCCCCTACTCCCAGCTATGGTGCTCTACTCATGTCTTCAGCTCAGATCACAGGAATTTTTTCGCTAGTCATCTTTAATCAACTGAATAATCCGGAAATCAGGGTAATGTTGGGAGGAAAATATATTCTGTACATAGAGTCATGGTGGTTTTCATATTGCATGGAGTTTGCTTGCTGAAGTTTTGGCAACAGGAATGGGCTGCAGGAGATGCTTTTGTGTGAAGACACCAGAAGCTGCCCCCAGGCTGGACAGAGCCAGCTCCAGCTGGCTCCAAGACTGACCCAATCTTGGCCAAAGCTGAGCCCATCAGTGATGTTTGTGGTGACTCTGTCATAATTTAATAATTTAAGTATTTAAGAAAGCATAAAAAACCAATTGTGCAACAGCATTTGAGAAAATGGAGTGAGAACATGTGAAAGAAATGGCCCACTAGACACTGAGATCAGTGGAAGAGGAGTGAAAGGAGATGCTCTAGGCAACGCAGTAGAAATTTCATTGAAGCTCATGGAGATCCATGCCGAGAAGTCTGATATGCCCCGAAGAAAACTGCAGCCTGTGGAAAGCCCCCACAGGAAAAGGTGCCTGGCCAGAGCTGCTGCCATGCAGGTTCAGGTTTGCTGTCAGGATCAATGACCCTGTGGGGGACCCATGTTGGAACAGTCAGTTCCTGAAAGACTGCACCCCATGGAAGGAATCCAAGCTGGAACAGTTTTTGAAGAACTGTAGCCTATAGGGAAGATCCACATAGGAGAAATTCGTGAGAGAACTTTCTCCGGTGGGAGAGGCTCCAGGCTGGAGCAGTTAGAGAGAATGAGAAGGAAGAAGAGGCAGAGACGAAGGGCTGTGAACTGATTGGAACCCAATTTCCCACCCCTCTGGGCCACTCAAGTGAGGAGTAGAGGATAGAGGATTAGGACTGAAATTAAACCTGGGAAGAAAGGAGGGACTGGGGGAAGGTGGTTTTAGTTCTGTTGTTATTTCTCACCATCCTCCTCTGTTACAATTAATTTGCAATAAATTAAATTAATTTCTTAAAGTCAGTTCGGTTTTGCCCATGACCCTGAGCTCAGCTCAGTTGATTAGAGCATGGTGCTAGCAACACCAGGGTTGTACATTCCATCCCTGTACAGGTCGTTCATTTAAGAGTTGAACTCAATGATTCTTGTGGGTTGCTTCGAACTCAGAATATTTTGTGATTATGTGTAATTGTGAGTGATCTTCTTTCCTTACCTCAACCCATGATCTTTTACTTGTGTTTTCTCCCTCTGTCCTTTTGAAGAAGTGAGGTGATAGGGTGATTTGGTGGGCATCTGCTACCCAGTGAAGATCAACCCACCACACATACGCAACCAAATTTTCAGGTCCTCTTCTGTCTTTGTGACAGACTTGCATCCCTATGCTGAGTGCACTATGAGCTCTGGAAACATACAGATTTTAAAATGCACCTGGGATTCAAGTTCTGTATTTATAACTGTGTAACACACTGTAAAACTTTCATCCCATCTGTTCTCTCTTCCCTTTGTAGTGATATACTCATGTTGGTCAGGCACAAATGTGTTATGGTAGGTCCATCTTATTATATTTTTAAGTACTCTCCAACATTAGTTAAAAGATATGTATTTTACCCAAAATTATCTCTAAAATAAGTGAGAAAGGGGAAAAGACAGGTGGTAGAGCTTGTAGAAGAAAAGCTGAAAAATGATACATATATCTTTCAATTTAGTAGAAAACACAATGCCAAAGTTCTTGCTTGAAATTTGTAGTGAAAAAAAAAGAATAGTAGAATATGAGAGGGCAAAGACAGCTAGTGGAGTGCAATGCAATAAATCTTCATTTGCCGATCCAATAGAAGTACATGGGAGCAATTACACTTTGGCAGCTATTTTATTTTTCCCTAATGGAGTTTCAGACTTATATACTAAGATAACTTTCATCTGATTAAAACTTACACCACTTTTAATTTCCTTAAAAAGTACAATCACTTTAAAAGGGAGAGAGGGGGAGTGAAACAGACCTACAAGCAAGTGAAATAATATTGGGGGTGAAAAACGGGCAGTAATTTTGCCCAGATAATGTTGTCATACTTTGTAAAGCCTTTAATGCTGGAATTTATTTATTAATGTTGCATGGGTTATTACCCACCATCTGTCTTGTGTTAGCAGTGGGCTGTTTCAGATTATGGTAATGTGTTTCTGATTTGAGTCGTGTTGAAAGCCAGAACAAGGCATCTCATGTGCAGTCCTCTTTGAGGCCTGCTGTTTTCAATTCCTCTTCACAGAATGGGCTTTTATTTGATTTGTTATGGGGATTTTTTCTTCTGTTGCCAAAACAGCTGCAAGCCTGGAAGGGAATGAGACACAGGGCCACAGCAAACTTGTTAGTTCATAAAAGAAACAGAATGTTCCAGGAAAAAAAAAAGGGGAGCTGAAGGAAGAGCAAGAGAGAGAGATGAGGGGAAGAGAGGTTGTAGGAAGGGAGAGAAGAAAAGAGGGTATGTGAAGGGATAAAGAGCTTTAATCATCTTTTTACTTTTTTTTCTTATCAAGACCACATCAAATTGTTTCATTTTTAATTTAATGTCCCAGTTAACACAGAAAGTTTTTTTTTTTACTTTCCCCTCTTTTTGAAAGACTTCAGCTGCTTTTATGCTAGTGCAAAGCATGATTTAAAACATTTACCCCAAGTGAACTTTCATCAAAAAGCTAAAAAAAACCACAAAGCCAAAATCCAGGTCTGCTCATGATTCTGATGAGGGATGCAGTGAATTTATGGTAGAGATGTGTAAAGACAAGAAATAAAAACCACGCAGATTTCTTGCTGAGAATCCTAATATTTAGATCTCAGGGTCTATTGGTCAGGATGTTGAACTGTATTTCTGAAATTAAATAAGCAAGTAGACAAGTTCATTTCTCTCCATAAAAGTTGATTTCTCCTTATAACACCCAGACTGTGGGTTTCTTAATCCAGCTACATTTGTGATATATTTTTAATCTAGGAAACATTTTCGTAAAATAGCATGTGTTATATAAATAATTATATTTAAGCTAAGTCCTATGAAATATTTTACAGAAGTCTGATGGTAAGGAAAATTTGAATATTCCACATGCTAAAATAAAGTTGTTTTATCTTACATATTAGAGCCATATACCATCTTATTTTCAGATCGTGACATATACTAGTCTCAGATGGTGTCATATAGAGAATAGCTCTTAAATTCTATGTAGAAAGTATCTTTGCTTACTGATGGAGAAACATTAGAAAAATATTTCTTATTCTTTTCATCACACTGGTGCTCTAAGCAATATTCTTTTTTCCCTCAGTCTTGACCATTCACACATTTATTAAAAGTCAGTAAAGGTTTTAAAGTTTTTTTGTGCAAATAACAAGAAAAAAACAATGTGGAACCTTTGTATGGAAGCTAAATTATAGTTTGTTACGTTCCATTACCTTTTCCTTTTTTTTCTTTTTTTGGCAATTCTCCTTCCCCTAACTTTCTTGGTTTTTACCCACCAAACACTAGAAAAAGGTATGTTGCAGGACGTCTTAAAGCTGATTTGTGTTGAGTTTCTGTGTTTTTTCTTACTGCAATAAGTTAGATTAAAATAGTAGTATTTAAAATTCTTTTAGAATGTATGGTGACATGATAGGACTTCCTTTTTCTTTTTTTGGCAGTGCTCAGCAGTTAGGAACAACAGCTAAGCTCTTGCTAACAATCTTCAGTGGAGATCTCTGTTTCTGAAGGCAAACATAATGGTGTCGCAGTGACTGAGATTGAAACTTAAATTGTCTATGAATGAGCTAATCTATTTTATCAGGTCTTTCTTTTTTTAACAGTAGGAATGTAAATATATTCATTGAAGAAAAAATTGGGTGAATATTTTCTATATTGAAAATACAAGAAGCAAATGTGGCTCTTAAGGGAAATTTAAATCTGAAGAGGATATTTGCCTTTTAGAGGACTTTTTCTAATAGATAGGAACTTATTTAGAATACTTTAAAAAAAACCCAACCACAAGTCTCTCTGCCCCCCCAAAACCAACAAAAACAACCCACAAAACTCCCAAACAAACAAATAAAAAAAAACCCCAAACCAAACCGAAATCAAAAAAAAGCTCCACCTTCTTTGTGTATGAGAAAAGAAGCCTCAAAAATGCACAGGCAATGGTGACAAAGCACATAGAAAGACATGAATTTAATAATCCAAAATTGAGATCCGTAAACAGCAATGTAATTTACAATCTCTCTCTACACTACAAACACTCTAAGTGCATTTGATCACAGCACATACACATTCTAGTTTATCCTTAGAGTGAGATAATCTAATTCACTTTCTTCGTACAATTCAAGTAAATATGAAAAAAGAAGCCAAATGTGCCCATATAAAACTCAATGATTTCATATGTTCCCTCATAAGTCTTTACCACATATAATGAAAAGTTACTAAAGTATTTTTTTTGTGTTTATTCTTACTACGCAGGGGTTTCAGAAAAATTGATACGTGTGAGTTCTAGCAACAGACTACAGTCATTATCTGCTGGGAATTAAGGAAGATTAAACAAAGGACTGTTTTGTCCCAACATTGTTAAACATGGTCTTTCACCTGTTACTAATTTTCTTCATAGTATCAAAGATCTTTGCTTGTTTGAACACAAGGGGAAACCAACTATTTCAGGTTGTTTACACTGAGCAAACAAAGACAAAAACAGGGAAGGATGTATATGTTAATTAGGTAAGATAAAAAGCTAGTGTTTTCTCTGGAGTCATTTCTCCACTGCCTGTCTCAAAACTCAGAGAAGCCCACAAATAATTTTATATTAATTTAGTAGATGAACTAGGTATATTCTTTTTGATTTTATTCTGGTACCATTGAGTCTTCTATTTTCATCATTGTGTTGTTTGTAAAGACCCTTAAGTATGCAATTACTTTCTGAATGTTTCCAATGGGTTTAAAAGTGAAGAACATGTGATGCTTGCTATCCTAACCAATGCTCCAGGCTCATTGGAGGTCCTCTGCAGCTCATAGGTCTAGCAACATAGTATCTGATCTGAAACCAAAAAGACATCTAATATGAAAATGCTGGTTCTAACAGTAGCCAACAGTATCAGTTTGAGACAAGACCATATGAACAATAAGCGATGTCGTGAATACGGCCACTGGTTTATTTTCTGACAACCTGAGCTGGAAGTCTTTCTGAAATAATGGCTGTATAGAGATCTTTGGATTAATAGCCATCATTTGGGATTTTTCTTCCATGTCTTACCTAGTCACTGCTTGAACTCATTTGTACTTCTGACCTGAAGAAAATCTTGTGCTATTCAGTTCAGTGGTTCAGTTACATATGCCATATAAATAGTTAAAAGCTTATGCCTGCTAATTTTCATAATTGGTTTTTTTCCTTCTTATCTTATAAGTAATAATGTGCAAGCATTCCCTATTTATGTTCATGATACAATTCACATCATTTTTCTATGACAGTCTAATCAGCCATTCTTTCATTCTCAGTTCTAATAAAAAACTCCATGCACTGAAGATAATGTATGACAGAGTATGTATTAACAAAGAGCTGTGGATGAGACACCCACAATCCAGAGTTTGACTGGGTTGTATTCCTAGGACAATAAAACATAATCCAAAAGCTCTAGGAGAAAAAAAAAATATATATATATATATATCAGAAAAGGTTCTCCTATAAACAGAAATAAAATCACATTTATATTTGAAAAATTTTAAACTGATGCAACATAATCTTTAAGTATTCAAATATGAAAAAACCCCAATAAACGTGGTAGAAGTCAACAAGAACTTTAGCTTATTATTTTTCAGTCATTCTAATGGACATTTTTCATTTCCAGTAAGTCATAAACCTGACTTTCTTTTGTTACTGCAAGTTTTTCAGAATCACATGGATGAGTTCCTTTGTACTCAAGTAATGTATAAATATTTACTTTTAGGTACAAATATGCATTTACTGGAATCAACTAAAAAAACCCAACAAAACACAAATAAACAAAACAAACAAAGAAAACCAAACAAACACAAGCAAGCAAACAAACAAAAAAACCCAAAACCACGAAAAACCCAAGGATATATTTTAAACCAATCTAGCCAAGACTCATGACTATAGGAATGCTGCCACTTTTACTTCTAGTGATCTCCTAGTTATTGGTGAAAAAAAAACCAAGGAGATATGTGATCCTAAAGATATATACAGTCTAAATGAGAAGAGTAAGAAGGCCTAAGTGTAGAAGGAACCACCACAGGAAAAAGAAAAAAGGGTAGCCTTCTGTAGCTTCATAGCTTAAAACTCTTGTACTCCACAAGCCAAACAAATACCTCTTCAGCTGTCTAACATTAGCAATTTTGTTTAAAAATGTGATAACTACTCAGTAACTTTTCTTAGCTAAGTACAGATACTGTCATAAATACCTTTAATTTTATCCTTTATCTCTTCAATTATACCCCAATCCACTGATCAAAATACGATGTAGACTTCTAACTAAAATTTTGTCTTTGTAAGAAAAAAAGAAATGTCTCTTCTGAACTCATAGTGTCTTCTAAAGGCTTCACTTAGTCTAATGTATTGATCTGTAATCAAACCATAAGAGAAAAATATAAATGGGAAAATAAATATATTCTTATATCCACTGGGGAAAAAAAAAAAAAAAAGAAAAAAAATAAGGTCTACAAAAATGTACAATGTAATTGATTAGAAATGTGCATATAAAGCACATTGGAATGTAGATACATGATGAGTGAATTACTATATTAGTAGGCTAATTAAAACCCTTTAATTAAACAAAACTATAAATTTGAATGCCTTCCAAGCCCTGGTGTATGAAATGAAACCAGAAGAGATAATTATATACAGTACACAGGCTTTACAGCTTATTTTGACAGACTGTAAAACTGGACTTGTTAAAACAATTACTTTACAGCCAAATCAGTAAGCTTTCACGGATCTACAGGCCACAATCTCTATAAAGTACTTTTTCTTGTGATGTGGTGTCATAGAGTACTGTGAAAAATACTACTTAACTATGGAATGGGCATATGCTGTCCCTCCTCTCCACCCCACCCGTATCCCCCAGCATGTGAAGAGCAGTCTTTCTATAAGAAAATAGCACTTCTGTTGTGCACATGTGATTCTTCCCTTCTCTATTTTAAGTTCCACACTGAGTTACACCACAACTAAAGTCTCTGAAATCTGGGCTGCAAAGTTGTACTTTGAAAGACAAACAGAGTCTACCCTTTATTATTGTTGGAAAACGTAGTAATATAGAAAACTATAGTAGGAAAAATTCTCCTCTCACAGGCATATACACAACCTGCAAGGACATCAAATGTTTTCTGGCATTGTATGTCTAATGGAAAAATATGGCCTATTGTGTCAGCTACATTGCATTGAAATTCAGACTGGCTGCAACCTGAGGAACAGAGAGGAGAAACACCACAAAACCTAAAAATTTGAAAGATCACTGAAGTTCATATTTTACACACACAATCTTTGAACTGGTCAAAAAGTTTTACTTACATATGATTATACCTAGGTTGTCCATGTGTTCTCCTTTGTGAAGGCAATCTCAATGCCTACTCTATTAGTGGAATAGTCCCTACACCACTCCTCAAAAGAAGCTGTAGTACATACCCACCCCCTCATGGCTGACACTCCAACAAGAACAAAGGAAAGGCTTACTTTTTCCTGGCAGTTTCAGATATATGAAAATGTAATACTTTGAAGAGCAACTCTAATCAGATATCTTTGAGTGCTTTACTACTGTAAGCTTATAAACTTCACATGAATTAGGAAATTATTTTCAGAAATAGCCTCTAATTTTGGCTGCCTCAATCTCCAGTTGTCTGCAATGAACTTAATTATCAATTTGCAATTAACCATCAACTAGCAAATCACTGTCCAAAAATGTAGTTACCCTGAAGGTATTATGTGATTTTTTTCCCCCCTACTTAATATGCATTAAAAAAACCCTAAAAACAAACAAACAAAACCCCCAAACCTTTCATGTACTTTGTTCTGAGTGATGCAGGAGAAATGAGAACAATTTTGGCCAAGACATGTCACAGCTTCATAAGTCTGTAGATTTTCAAAATCCCACTGATATGTAAAATCCTGCACATACCTGGGTTCTGGATTCAGGTGATCTATCTGAAAAATGTTCACAGTTTATAACAAATTTATAGAACACTTGGAGGAAAGTTTTAGTTTTGGCTCACTATGTTCTCCTACCTTGGGCAATGGATCTTGATAAACCTAAATGTGGATGGTAATGCCCAAGTCATTGCCAAAAGTAACATTTGGCACTGTTTCACTTAGAGATAGGGTTTCAAAGGCAGCTGGAGTCTTTTCTAGGACAGGAAGTTTCTCATCTGTGAATGGGTATTATTGTTAGGTGGAAGTATCTCTATTTAAAAACAAGGATTCAGGTCTGTAAAAAGATGTAGGCTTTCTTGCAGGCCTCTAACAAGATAAGTCCTTAACTGAAGTCCACACTGCACTCTTTGGGGCAGAAAAACTTAAATTTTGTCACTGGTGCCTGAAATTATCATTACAGCCATGCCCACAAATGCCTCATAATGGACACCCATGAAGAGATGTAAGTATTGCTTCAGGATCTATAGATCAAGAAACTGTTTACTTACCCCTTAAAATATCTACATATCTGTATTGCACAAAAAAAAGGGAGAGAAATACAAGTATGTCAGTGCCACTGCATCCCACAGCTCTAAGGAAGTATCCATATTTTTAAGCATGCCAGCAGAAAGACTGTTTCCAGGATTGAAATGCTTAAGTCCCAGTGCAATTGTACCCTTCTTTTTTAATCACTTATTTCCATGTCCTTAATAAATATTTTTACCTGTGAGTTACAGTGTTTATGGTAGATGTAAATTCATCTGCTATAAAATGTAATATAAAATAAAAATTAAGGAAAATGTTTATATTTGTGAATTTCTCCTATGGACGAAAAAATTTATTCTGCGTACCTGAATCCTTTAAATACATATTTTTCCTCAGCGTTTCCATTGACTTGCTCATATCAAATTTACTTTTGCAAATCATTTTTTTTGAACATAATTTTCCTTGGAAGATGGGCTTAGCATGCCTAGAGCATGTTGTTTTTCCAATAATCTAAAGAGGTAGTCAGACAAAAGTTGTCAACTGTCCCTAAAAACTTTGCCTTTTATCCTCAAGTTAAAAAATATTCACATTATAATCCATAGATGCCTGAGCATTCATAAACTGTTGTCCAAAAGGTGACTTTAGAAGAACAACATTTACAGACTACAGAACTTTGTGAAAATATATCTTACACAGTGTGAGACAGATAAACTATCACTGTCTTAAAGTGTCAGAGCTACTGTTCTGTTTTCTCTATCTGCTATTTGTCTAAGTTTTACTTGGCTTCCTGCCAAGTCCCAGACCCAACACCAAAAAACCTCCAGCACAGTGCTAAGGAAAAAAACCAGGAAAGATCCAAACTAGCCAAACTTATATGAAAATAAATGTATTTACGTATATTACAGGTGAAATACTATTACAATTCTGAAAGGAGAAGGGAAAAGGGAAGGGTGAAGGGGAAAGGAACAAAAAACAAAATAAAATATACACGATCAATAGCCCAAGATCTAAAAACTAAAGAATTAGCAAAAGAATATCTTACTACTCTCCTTGGGGCAACAGAAAATCGTGCTGGAACAACCGCTGGCAATCTCCGCCTCCCCAGGTCGACAAGGGCTCAGCAGGCCTCACTTCCCAACACAGCAGAACCGACATCAGGGAACCCTCACCTCCAGAGCCACTGGAAGGAAAGAGAGCAGAGGCCTCTCCTCCTTTCTTCTTTATACTCCTGGCTTACGTAAAAATCGTAAGGAATACCCGGTAATTTGGCCACTTCCTTGGTTACAAACTGGTCACCAAGGAAGGCCTAGACTAAAACTAACACAATGGGAAACCTAAACTTATAACTCCAAGTGTGAATTACATAGAACAGCTATGAATATTAAGTTTCCTTTGCACATCTTCTCAAAATCTATGAAAAGGAAAAAGAGTTGTTGTCTTGGGGTTATTGGGGTGGAGGAGTGGGGGAAATTTTGTTTTGGAGGTTTTTTTGGTTTCTTTGTTTTGTTTGGATATTGTTGTTTTTCTTTTTTTTCTTTATTTTCTTTCTTTCAAAAAAAAATCTATCCAAATCCCTAGTGTGTGATTTCTGCCATTAACTTCTTTCAGGACATTGGTCAGCTCTCTGAAAAAAATCTCCGATAGGAATCAAAAGAGATAAAAGCAGAACATTAAGCAGTCAGGGAACAAGTGTGTGCCATCTATCATATTATGTTTATTAGGCCCAACCACGGGAAAGGACTGGTGATTTACTGACTAGTTTGGATACCTCCTCCCATTCAAAAATCTTTCATTAAGGCCAAACTGCTAATTACTTGGAGATCTAGCAGAGACCAACTACAGATAGACCAGCTGGGAAGCTCTGCCTGCCAAAATAGCCAGAGAGACCTGGTTTTTTTGTTCAACTGGCTTGGACAATAATGACTGGGTTTGGCAAAACAGATGAAAGGGTAAAAACATGCCACCAAGTTTAAAAGATCAGTAGCCCACAGATTGATGTCTTGATCCTCAGGGTCAGAAATTATGTAACTTACAAAATTTGAAACTTTGAAGGGTCTAATAGCAAAACTCCTGACACAGAAAAAGATATTTAACCAGCAATGAGAATTATAGAGTTTTAAAATATATTTAACTCTCAAAATAAATGTATTCAACATCACTGCCTTCGGTTTGATTCATGAATACCCTTATGAACTGCTGAGTAAATTGCATTTTTTAACTATCACTAAGTCCACATCATACTTGAGAATTTATGATTCCTTGCTTCCATAAGAATACTGCTCTTTTTAGATTAATAATTTAAATTTAATATTTATTTCTGGGTTAAAAAAGTAAAACAAAGTAAAATATAAACCTACTACTTACTGCCATTAGCAATATGCTACTATATGATAGCTTTAAATTTCAAAGCACCATGAGAAAATTTACATAAAGAAACAAAATATTTTCTTGTAGTTATAAAATTGCCATCAATTAAAGTAACCTGAAATATCTCTTATGTAACTAAAAATAACCAAAACAACCAAAAAAACCCCATATTTTCAGGAGATACAAAAAGACAAAGAAAGAAGGTTAATCTTTTAAAAGAATTTTAGGCTTGAGGGCCTAACAACATTATCCACTAGGCATGACTTCTATATTGTTTTAGTCATGTTTCCTTAAGAACCTCAACTGGAGTGCAATAATTTCCTCACGAGTCCAGGGTGCTGATTATTTGAGTCGATTTCAAAATAAGGGACTAAGCCTAGAGGTGATAATTGACTCCAGATGCAGACATGTAGGTATTTGATAAAAGATAAGTAGGGTTGGAAAGCAGAATGATTAGAAAACCAGAGATTTTCTGCCATGGTTTTACAAAAAGTTTCCTTGGCTTCTAAGTGCATATAGAACTTACAAGAGTGCTAAAGAAATAGTAATTCATTTTCTTATAATAGAAATGTAGTTTGATAAGGTAATTGAAACATTAACAAAAAAACTCATTTAATTTATAAGAAGTTTACTGCATTTTCTGAGAAGAATTCTTTGAAGAATGAGTGGATAGTTCCGTATTTTTGTCCTTCAGCTTGTTTTACTCTTACAAAGGTTTTCTCCACATCTGAAACTCAGTAGCATCTGCTAAGAAGTTTTCTTGCAATATGCACAGTTATTTACCAGGAGACATACTGAGATCATCAAACTCCATTCCTGAAGCTGAAACCAATGTAAGCAAGTTTTTGGCAATGGAAGATCAATTTAGGATTTGAATAAGACACTAAGAATATTATTTGCTAACTAATAAATTTTCCAGAGGAATAATGAAACAATTTGTCCATGCAACTGGTCAGTTTTAGAAGAAAAAAAGAAAGAAAGAAAAAAAAAAGCATAATTTCTTCAGGACAAGTGTGCTGGTTTAAAGGTAAACCATCAGGGGAAATGAACTCAACTCAAAAGAGAGGTTATAAGTCAGAATAACAATTTAATAAAATAATACAATAAGTACAATTATACAGACTAACAATTGGTTTTAACCCACAAACCCCAAATATATAACCCAGCGCCTTGGGGCATGAACAGAGTGGTGTTCTTTGGGCCCCCTGAGTCCAAAGGAAAAAAAGTGAGCGGAAAACCTGTTGGTGAGAGTGCTGTTGCAGTCTGGTCAAAAGTGGTGATTGCAGTCCCGTTGAGGGTGATGGTCTCAGTCTGGTTGAGAATGGTGGTCTGCAGTCTTCTTCTGGATCCCACGAGTGGTAAAAAGGTTCCAAAACTCCAAGTTTATATGTTCTCCAGTTTAGGCAGGAATGCTCAGTCCTTCCCTCAGAGTGGGGAATTCCATAAAAGGGTATGAGGACAGGAACATCTTCCTATCTCGCAGGCCTCTACTGCTAACAATTTCTGGGAAATGGCATGGAAGGCTATAGAATACACAGTTTTGGGTTACACCCATACCATGATGAACTGGTCTCAGCTGTCCTAACTAGGATAAGAAGGGAAAGGATAAGTGGTTATTAAAGAAAAGCTAGAAACCTGCACATAGATCAGTAGGGTTATTTACACAGGTTCCACAACCCCTTCTGAGATTATTTGATTGCTTTATTTGACCCAGAATTTGCTCATCTGTCTAAAAAACAGAATTCCTACTAACCATTTTCTTGTGCTTTAATGCATTTTTTTTCAAGTCTTTCTTTTAAATTGAGTGAGAATCAAACTTCATGCACACAATTCCATAACAACATTCCCTGTAATGAGAGACATCTTTTAACGGAAAGTACTGCCTTACTAAATTAAAAACATACGAAGTATAAACCCTTCATTTATTCATTTCACTATGCAATGATGCATACTAAAATGAAATACACACACAAAAGAAGTTATATCCCCACTAGCATAAAGACATATCTCTGAAAAAAGTGAAATACTGAAAAATCTGTTCCAAGTTAAGAAGTGAAACACAAAATCAATACAGGAATAAAGAAGCTGAATATTTTGGGGTTTGATATGGCAAACTTTTAGAAGTTTTTCAGTTTGTATTTATGAAATTCTAAGTGGAAAGTATCCCTTCATGTTTCAACTCTGGTATAGGAGTGTGCATGGTAGGAGCAAGAAAGGAAGACTATTTCCATACCTCACCTTGGAAATTTGACTAAATTTTCTTTTAAAATGTTGGACTTCTATCCCATACTACAAAAACTATGAACAACAGCTTAAAGAGACCCAAAATGCCTAAAGCAATATTACATGTTTTGGCTATTAAACATCTTTAATTTACTTTCTAATGATATTACAAGCAAGGATAGTGTTTCAAAATTACTGTTTGAAAATATATTTCAGTCTAAATCAATGGAAAAGGAAACTTAGGTGATAGATTACAAAGATCTTTTAAAATTACATTTTCAGCAATGCTTAAGATTGTAGTTCAAAAGCAAGAAAAGCTCACAAGCTCTTTTTCTTATTTTTTATTTTTACAGACATCTTGAAACATAAGAAACAAACCACACAAAATATATCAGATCTAGAAAAAAGTGTGCTACATTTCACTAAGCATAAACTGTCTAAATTGCATGGTAAGAATAAAGTTTTATTGTCAAAGGGAAAGTTCAAAGGGAAAGTGCATAATCCCAAATTATATAAAGAATGTTTATATTCGCAGTAGATCACAGTAACAATAATTAATCTAAAAAATATTGCAGACTAGTTTATTCCATGCAGTGTTCTTCAAAAACATTGTATGTCAGACTTATTCTACAGTTCACAAAAGCTATCTGTCAACACTTCTGTGATGACGTTTTTGCTTTTACTCTGTTCAGGGACTACAGAAAAATGAAATCTCTTGCATGCTACTGACTGAATAACATGTATTCTGTGACTTTTTTACCAGTTGCTGAGTTCCACAATTTACCTTTTAGTTCATTTTGTTCTGCTCAGTTTCTACCAACAATGCTATTACATGTCCTGTCAATCATACAAAGAAATAGTCTGTGACTGTCCTGACTGCTTGTTCCTTGACATTTAGGTAAAAATCTGGCCTTTATTCTGATATAACAGCAAAAGAAATCATCATTTCTTATTGCTCCTAAATCTTTCTGCCTTACGGTATTTTCACAAGGAAAATAACATTATTTCAAGAACAAAAAGGGATACTAAACAATTTTTTACATCAGTATTCAAAGGCAAACCATCTTCCCACACCTCTCAAGTAGATGTACTGCAAGATGGGTACTGGGAGAGCAAAGTCCCTCCCACTGTAAATCAAGATAAGGTTCATGACTACCTGAGGAACCTGAATGTATGTAAGCCCATGGGGCGTGGTGGAATGCATCTCAGAGTCCAGAAGGGATTGACTGGTGTAGTTGCCAAACCACAAAGTCAGGTGAAGTCCCAGGGGACAGGAAAAAAGGAAACCTTGTACTTATCCTTAAAAAGGGTAGAAAGGAGGACACTGGGAACTGCTGATCTATCAGCCTTCACTCTGTGCCTGACAAGATCATGGAATAGACCCTCCTAGAATCATAGAATCAATTGGGTTGGAAGGGTCCAAGATCATCAAGTCCAACCCTTGATCCACTACACCTTGGTTACTAGACCATGGCACTAAGTGCCACATCCAGTCTCATCTTAAAAACCTCCAGGGGCGGAGAATCCACCACTTCCCTGGGCAGCCCATTCCAGTGCCTGATTACCCTCTCTGGAAAAAATTTCTTCCTAATATTCAATGTAAACCTCCCCTGGCACAGCTTAAGACCATGCCTTCTTGTCCTACTGCTGGTTGCCTGAGAGAAGAGACCGATGCCCATCTGGCTACAACCTCCTTTCAGGGAGTTGTAGAGAGTGATGAGGTCTTCCCTGAGCCTCCTCTTCTCCAGGCTAAACAACCCCAGCTCCCTCAGCCTCTCCTCATAGGACTTATGCTCCAGTCCCTTCACCAGCCTTGTTGCTCTTCTCTGGACCCGCTCCAGCACCTCAATATCCTTCCTGAACTGAGGGGCCCAGAACTGGACACAGCACTCCAGGTGTGGCCTCACCAGCGCTGAGTACAGGGGACTAATCACTTCCCTGGTCCTGCTGGTCACACTGTTCCTGATCCAGGCCAGGATGCCATTGGCCCTCTCAGCCACCTGGGCACACTGTTGGCTCATGTTCAGCTTCCTGTCCATCCACACTCCCAGGTCCCTTTCTGCCTGGCTGCTCTCCAGCCACTCTGTCCCCAGCCTGTAGCACTGCAGGGGGTTGTTGTGGCCAAAGTGCAGGACCTGGCTCTTGGTCTTGTTGAACCTCATCCTGTTGGAATCAGCCCAACTCTCCAGCCTGTCCAGGTCCCTCTGCAGAGCCCTCCTGCCTTCCAGCAGATCAACACTCCCCCCCAACTTGGTGTCATCTGCAAATTTGCTGATGATGGACTCAATCCCCTCATCTATATCACCAATAAAGATATTAGACAGAACTGGGCCCAACACTGATCCCTGGGGGACACCTCTAGTGACCGGCCACCAACTGGATGCAGCACCGCTCACCACCACTCTCTGCGCCTGGCCCTCCAGCCAGTTCCCAACCCAGCACAGAGTGCCCCATGGGCTGCAGCTTTTTCAGGAGTATGCTGTGGGAGATGGTGTCAAAGGTTTTACTGAAGTCCAGGTAGACACATCCACAGCCTTCCCCTCATCCAGCAGGCAGGTCACCTGGTCATAAAAGGAGATCAGCTTGGTCAGACAGGACCTACCCCTCCTAAACCTGTGCTGACTGGGTCTGATCCCTTGTCCATCCTGTAGGTGCTGTGATTGCACTGAGGATGATCTGCTCCCTATCCTTGTCAGGCACTGAGGTCAGGCTGATGGGCCTGTAGTTTCCTGGGTCCTCCTTCCGGCCTTTTTTGTGAATTGGCATGGCATTCACCAACTTCCAATCATCTGGGACCACCCCAGTGAGCCAGGACTGTTGGTAGATGATGGAGAGTGGCTTGGCAAGCTCTTCTGCCAGCTCCCTCATCACCCTAGGATGGATCCCATCTGGTCCCATAGACTTGTGAGGGTCCAAGTGGTTCAGAAGGTCACTAACTGTTTCCTCCTGGATTACAGGGGGGCTATTTAGCTTCTTAGCTCTGTCTACAAGCTCCAGAAGCCAGTTGTCCTCAGGAAAACCTTTCTTACTGTTGAAAACTGAGGTAAAGAAGGTGTTAAATATCTCAGCCTTTTCCTCATCTTTGATAACTATGTTCCTGCCCACATCCAAAAAAGAATGAAGGTTTTCCTTGTCACTCCTTTTGCTATTGATGTATCTGTAGAAAGATTTTGTTATCCTTAACAGACATGGTAAGATTGAGTTCAAATTGTGCCTTCATCTCTCTAATTCTCTTTCTACAAGACCTAATTACATTCCTAAACTCTTCCCGAGTAGCCAGTCCTTTTTTCCATAATCAGTAGGCTCTCTTTTTTACCATAACATCCTTCAAAATCTCCCTGTTTAACCAGACCGGTCATCTTCCCTGCCAGTTCACCTCTCAGCAGACTGGGACAGCCTGCTCCTGTGCATTCAAGACTTGCTTCTTGAAGCATGCCCATCCCTCCTGGACCCCTTTGTTTTCAAGGGTTGTTTCCCAGGGTACACTCTGAACTAGTCTTCTGAATAGGCCAAAATCTGTCCTCTGGAAGTCCAGCATAAAGCTTTTATTGATGGCCTTTCTTGCATCCCTGAGTATTGAAAATTCTATTACTTCATGGTCACTGTGCCCCAGACAGCCTCCGACCACCACATCTCCCACCAACTCCTCTCTGTTTGTGAACAGACACTAAGGCACATGGAGGACAGGGAGGTGACTCAAGACATCCAGCAAGGCTTCACCAAGGGCAAGTCCTGTCTGACCAACTCATTGACCTTCTATTGCAGAGCGATTACATCAGTGGACTAGGGAAGGGTTGCAGATGTCATTTACCTGGACATCTGGACACAGGACCATTTTCCTGGACCTTTGACACAGTCTCCCACAATGTCCTTCTGTCTAAATTGAAAAGAGATGGATTTGATGGGTTAAATTGTTCAGAGGGTAGAGGTCAATGACTCAGTATCCCAATGGACACTGGTTGCAAAGCGTCCATATTGGGATGAGTACTGTTTAATTACTTCATCATTGACATAGACAAAAGGATTGAGTGCACCCTCAGCAGACTTGCAATGGCACCAAGCTGAGTGATGTGGTTAACACACTGGAAAGATGGGATGCCGTTCAGAGGGACCTGGACAAGCTTAAGAAGTAGGCCCCTGGGAAATCCATGAGGTTCAATAAGACCAAGTGCATGGTGCTGCACCTGAGTCTGAGCAACCCACTGTATCAACACAGGCTGAGGGATGAACAGATTGAGAGCAGCTCTTCCAAGAAGGATTTGGGGGTGCTGGTGGGTGAGAGGCTGGACATGAGCTGGCAATGTGTATTTGCAGCCCAGAAAGCCAATCGTATTCTGGGCTGCATCAAAAGCACCATGGCCAGCAGGTCAGAGAGCGATTCTGCTCCTCTACTCCACTTTTCAGTGATCCCACCTGGAGTGCTGCATACAGTGCCCAACACAAAAAGGATATCATTCTGTTGGAGAAAGTCCAGAGGAGGGCCACGAGGGTGATTAGAGGCTGGAGCACCTACGAGGATGAGAGAATTGGTACTGGTCAGCCAAGAGAAGACAGTAGTCCAGGAAGACTTTCTAGCTGCCTTCTACTACCTAAAGGGGGCCTACATGAGAGCTGGAGACAGACTTTTTACGAGGGCATGATAGGACAAGGGGTAACGGCTTTATGCTGAAAGAGGATGAATTCAGATATAACAAAGTATTTTACAATGAAGGTGGTAAGACAATGGCACAGGTTGACCAGAGAGGTGATGGATGCCCCATAGCAGGAAACATTCAAGGTAAGGTTGGATGGGGTTCTGAGAAACCTGATCTAGTTGAAAATGTCTCTGATCACTGCAGATGACCTTTAAAAGGTCCTTCCAACTCAAAATATTCTATGATTCTATGAAATTTAGCCTTTTTTTTCCCTCCAAATCACCTCTATAAGCCTTTAAACATGACTTATCAAATTTCATGTAAATTTAATTCAGAATATTCCACAAAACAAATAAATAAATATTTGTAGAAGGAGAAAATATAGATGTGCAAAGGAGAACAGTGATTTGGGAAAGATTTGCAAGAAATAGGAAATCAGATAAGCAGAACCAACAGCCAGTGGATGTATCTACTTTAGACTTTTATTTGGATCAGGAGTGTGATGTTGTAGCAAATATTCCAATTGTCTCCATTTATATTTTGGTTCATATCAGAGAGCATATGAACAGAATTTTGGATGAAATAAGACCAGGAGATGCATTCCAACGGCCTGAAGTAAAAAGCCTGCTGTACTACAAACTTCAAGCTCTTAGTATGAATGATTTCACTCTGCATTTCCAGGTTCACACTGATTCCATCAGGTACTGAAAATCCTTGGACCAAGAGCAGTGAAACAAGATGTTTTCCACAGTTCTTTCTTTTTTATAAAAGTTCTTTTACAATGAAAATTAAAAGCTTTGGACACTGTTTTTTCTTATAATTTCTAGGAGCACTGAGTGTGCACAGTAAACATAGAATTTGTAATGCCTTCACAATAAAAGTTATATACATAGCATTCATCAAACCTACTGAAAACTTGACATACATCAGATGTACTGCACACATGCATGTTTCTTTTTAGGAACTCCTTACAAATAGGTATAACAAAGGATCTAATGAATAGAAATTCAGAAAAGTCATGGTAAAAGAACAAAGGAAATTTAAATTTAAATGTAACATACTTTTTAAAAAGTTTAGGATTTCTGAACTTTAGGGATAAGAGTAAAAAAGAATGAAAAATTAACTTAGAAGTGTGGACTTTCTTGAAAGAAATATACTCCTCTATTTTTGATATGCATAGTGGCACAAATTGGAAATTTACAGATTATTTGGAAGAAAAAAAGATGGCAAGTAAGCATATGATTCATGAAAGAAGGACAAATTAAAAAATCCTTTAATCAATAAAGTGTATTGCAGTTGATAATGTTGAGCCACAACGTGCAAAAGAGAGCAATCTTGAAATATTTATTAGAATTAGTATCCCTTTTTAATGCTCTTTTACTATTCTGTTTATCATTTTCTTTACCTTCTACTGCAATGTGCAAACCACTGCTATTGTGACTGGCTATTAATATATCAAGATTTAAAATATTTGGGGGACATCATCCCATCTACTGAAAAAGCAGGTACACCTATAAAACCAATTCAACGTGCTTTTTTTTCAGATCTTGAAAAAGCTGAGTTCATTATCCGCACAAATTGATAAAAATTAATTTCAGAGATTCAAATTGAGTTGAGGACTCAATTTTAGGGTCAGTGTTCTTTAATGATTTTACAAATTATATGAATGAAATGATGAAATACAAGTTAGATAAGGTTGCCAATAATACTAAGCTGAGAGGAGCTGTGGACTCCCTTCAGGGTACAGAGGCCTTATAGAGAGATCTGAATAAGCTAGAGGGATGGGCAATCATGAACCATATGCAATTTAACAAGTACAGGATTCTCCATCTGAAATAGGGTAATCCTGGTTATACATACAGATTGGAGAACAAAAGGCTGGGGTCAGGAGGGCCAACCGTGTTCTGGGAGCATCAGGCAAAGCATCACCAGTCAGTCAGGGAGGTGATTGTCCTGCTCTGTTCTGCACTGGTGCAGCCTCACCTTGACTTCTGTGTGTGGTTCTGAATGTAGTTGTCTCAAGCCCTTGAGAGAAAGAATTTTCACTAGCATCTGAGGTTACTTGGCTTGTTCAACTTGGAGAAGCAAAGTCTGAAAAGCCTGTCAGAGTTCAAGGAGGATCTGAGCAATGCTACACAGTTTAGTTTTAGGTTGCTGTCTTTAGACAGAAGCAGAGAGTTGGATCCTTATTGGTCTTTACACAATGAAGATCAATACTTCAGAGAAGTATCCATAACCTAATAGTTAAACTAACAAACAGGAAATTAATTTTTCTTTCCTTCTAAAATCAGAACAGTTCGACCCACTTGCTTTCAAAGTCACCCCATCAGTGAATATTGCAAAGGACAGTCAAAGGCATCTGAGTGAATGCCAAATTTCCATGTCCAAAATCATTGTGGAGCTAAGAGGTAATGTTTCTCTTTTCTTTTTGAGATGAAATTAAGGAATGGTAAATGAAAAAAATTAATCCTAGCATTTTGTCTGAAGAGAGCAGGCAGAAATTAATAAGTACGGCAAAACCCCTATATTATTTTTATAGCAGCAAGTTGGATGCACTTTTAAAAATAGAATTTTCAGTACTATTACATATATAGATTGATTTAAACCTTTGATTTCAATTGCTGTCATCCAAAGATGGTTTGAATTTAAGTTCTTGTCTGTATTCTGATTTCGCACAGATTTCTAACAACTGTTCGCATAAAAGAATTTAGCCTTCCAAAATACCTTTACTTAGAAAGATTTTCAAAATTGGAAGTTTTTTTTCTGAAAAAAACCAAAACTATTACATTTTATCAGGAAAATAAAAAAACAATTTTGTTACAATTATGAACCATTAGAGTATACATCCTTAGTTCCTTGTTCAGAAGCCGCTCAGATAGTTTCAGAGGTATTTTGATAATCATTGGTAATTTTTTTTCTACTCCCACTTTTATGTTAGGAGTGTTGTACAGTATTCAAAAAAAAAAGTTCACCTGTATGGGATGGGGTCTACGGGAAATACTCAAAAGAGAATTCTATCTATTACTTTCTCCTTTGAGGTCTAAACTATCTGTTGTCATTCAGAAGTAAACAAAATGACTAATCATGAGTCCTTGGCCTGGACATCAGATATATGCTTAACTGAGATGCGGGTTGTGCATACCATTTAGTATACTAGCCCATTTATGTTAGTGTATCCCACAGTTCACCTTTCAGCATACTGGAAGTGTTATGTCCATTGAGATGCTCACTGAAACATCATATTTTGAAAAGTACCCTCTTTCCTGTTAGTGACCTCAGGAAATCTTCATAGAGACCCCTAGTGGTACTTACCAATCAATTGCAACTGTATAATTTTTTTATTAAAGTGACAAGTATGTCAGTTGCTGAGCTCTTCTCTTACAGTCATCTCTCGACCCAAATGCCCAACAGAGGCAAGCTACATCACCCAAGTTCCAAGGACCTACTTGTAGATTATTGTCAAACAGTCATCCTTCAATCTGAGCCTCTGTTGCACCTGTAAAGAAAGCTGGAAAGTAAGCAGTGGGCATACATCCTTAAGAATAAAAGATTTCTTAGTTCACTCAGTCTTGCAGTCATTAGCGAGAAGTGACTTCAGGTGTGTACCATTGTTGGCTGTCCCTATGACTGGCCCATGAGTGAATAATTATCCTATATCTATATCCTATTAACCTGAAGCCCTCAGTCCACCATCTTTCTCTGATATGCATCTCAAGTGAGCTCTGTCAGATTTTCCAAGATGTGGATATCTGATAACTGTATGCACAATAAAGAATTGTGATACACTACCTACTCATCTCTCTCTCAGAACACACATTTTGCACAATTCTGTTACTCCTTCTGTTCACCATATTTAGGAATAAAAGTTTGAGAATTATAATAGAGAGGCCTTGAAAGTCAAACATTTATCTCTGTCACATGGAAAAACTTACCTTCCAGGGCATTCCTTGACAATGAAATCCAGATCTCAGCGTTCTCTAGCAAAAACACAGTGTGGCTCAGAAAGAGTAGAGGTCAGGGGAGGACAACATTTGGCAGCACTGAGCTTGTTCAAATTACTAGAAGTGTTTCTCTACTAAGGAAATGGTCAAAACTTCAGCAATTGAAATTTTTTAGAAGTACAATTAAGTTCTATATTAGCAGTGATTTGTACAAATAACGTAAAAAGTCCAAATAAGTCCATTTAGAAATAAAATATTTGGAAAGCCTTTTTCTTTCCACATTCCCCCTGAACTTCAAATCATAGTAATGTTACTCTCAAAAACCTGATGATTCTGCAATGACCCAGAAGAGACCACTATATCACAGAAAATTTAACAATCAGCTATTTCTAGGTAAACAGTAATAATTACATAGATACTATATGTTAAAAACTCAATATTGTATTCCAGTGTTATGAAAAGAATAACTATGGACTTTAGGCTTTTTTATTCATTATCTTAGGGAAAAGTCTCCTGTAGGCCAGCACATCAGACAGCTGATAACAGAAAGATCACTGGAGTAAAAAAAAAGTATGGATCTGTGATAGGTAGTGACTACAGCGTAAAGAGGAATGCAGCAGAGAATTCCTCAGCTTCATTCTTATCCCATCTTCCTTCATGTGTGGTATTCTGTTGTACAAAATGTCTTGCACTGAGCATAGTTGTAATCTTGAAAGCATCCATTCATAATGTATACGAGACCAAAGGGCATGCTATTCTGTTATCAATGGATTCTTTGTAGTCCATCTGGATGCAAAAGTGTTGGGGAAAGATGATTCAACAGGAATAAACTCTTTAACAAAAAAAGTCTCAGTTTCACTGGGAATTCTACCTAATCCTTCCATCTCAGACTACTAAGTAGCGCAAGGTCTGTCCATGGTTGAGGTTGAAACCAAGGAGTGTAATTGAAAAACCTTAGTAAGGACAAATAAATCAATTCTTTGATAGTAAAGGATTCTTCTCTCTGGTCACAATATAAGAAAGTAGTCTCCTCTCGTATCTCATGCATTTAACAAATAACCATAGAGCACACATGCTCACACATGCAACTTTCTGCAAGACAACACTCTAGAAAGTCAACCCTCTGAAACAAAAGTTAGAATTTAGCCCTCTTATTATCAGGTTTTGCAGAGAAAGGGGAATCTTATCCCTTCTTGACTGATCATTTAAGCTGGCAACACTACCCTAATACTAAAAATCAGTACTTCTTTCAACCCTCCACCACAAATACTCTGCTTCTCTTCTATCCCTGTGTTAGTTTCTTTGAGTCACTTCATCCTTTTTTGCCTTCTAGCACGCTAATTTTTTCTCTCCCATCTTTTTCACTTGTCACAACTTTTTCCATATATCATTAACATTATTATTCCCTGTTCAGTGTAATCAGACTGCAAAGCTGACTATAATGTAAACT
The DNA here is from genome assembly GCF_036250125.1 of Pseudopipra pipra. Taxonomy (NCBI): domain Eukaryota; kingdom Metazoa; phylum Chordata; class Aves; order Passeriformes; family Pipridae; genus Pseudopipra; species Pseudopipra pipra. The sequence goes on from NC_087581.1 coordinate 35,953,026, forward strand.
GCAGATATTCAGCCTGCATCTTCTGTTGAAGTAGCCCAGTAAAACCTATCTTTACCTGTCTTTTCAAGTCAGAAACAGTCAAGATTTCAGGCTATTTCTTCTTGCTGTTCTAGGCATAGGTCATCACACCTCTGACAACTTCAAAGAACCACCCATTTAGAAGAAGAAACGAAAGGTAAAGCCAGAGTATTTTATTAGTATACTACTTGTGATCTCTACTTCTCCCTCATCTTTTTTTTTCCTCCAAACAGATCTAATATTAATGGGAAAATAAACTTTCCAGCTCCCACTAGGAACTGCGGAAAACCTCTCCTAATTATATGACCATATTTTCATACAGATTTGTTAAATTGAGATACAAGGAATATAAATATTCTTTACCTATTCAGATATTAAATGCAGTTAGATGCTGTTTTAAAAAAATCACAACATTTTTCTGTCTATGCTATTCTGTAAGTAGGCAAATAAATCTTTGCACAATGAAAACTCTTGTGTGAGACCATTCTTGAGCAGTTCAGCAATTCTGAAATGTGACATTATATCTGGTTGTACATTAATTTCATTTTACTTGTAGGACCAACTTATTTCTTTTTTCTAAGGCTAAGATCAGTTGTAAATTTCTTTCATGTGTGCCTTTCTTAACTTTATTTAAAAAAGTATGACATCTTTACCAGATAGCTAATTGGTCTCTTCTCCCAGTAAACTAGAAAAAGGACAAGAGGACAGAGTCTTAAGCTGCACCAGGGGAGGTTTAGGTTAGGCACTGGGAAAAAGTTCTTCACAGACAGAGTGGAGTCACTCTCTCCCTAGAGGTGCTTAAGAAAAGACTGGACATGGCACTCAGTGCCAGGGTCTAGTTGACAAGGTGGTGTTTGGTCATAGGTTGGACTTGACGATCTCAGAGGTCTTTTCCAACCTAATTTTGATTCTGTGATTCTATAGAGCTGATGACTTTTAGAATCTGTACCTGCAAGTTTCTGGTAAGCTTCTTATTTGTTTATATGTTGTTACCAAGACTGGCAATGCTTTCTCATTTGCACTTTCACACTTAATTAACTTAAAGTAACAGTTATGTTCCTTTATTAACTGTGAATCTCTTTTGAAAGCAATTTACTTGGATTGCAGATGTTTCACATCATTCTTTCTCCCATTTTATCCCCCATTCTTTCCCCTCCTTCCCAAGTTTCAGATATCTGGACATTATTGAATTTTGACTGTTCTGCAGTTGCTCGTTCTGCTAGCAATCCAATCAGTCCTCATGGTCTGTTTCTGATTTCTTGCGATATTTGATGACTATTCCCACCTCTGCAAAAATTAAGTAAAGTGAAGAATTAAATGGGCTACAAGCAAGAACAGTATTTCAGTTAAGCAAATATTTAAATAATTTAAAACTTGAAAAAAAAACAAAGGAAAATGAGAGAGGTGTGTAAAGGAGATGAAAGAAATAGGTGTGACTCAGAAGCAGTGAGAAAACTATGGTTAAAAAAGTAAAAGACTGAGAGATGGAAGTAAGGTGTTTGCTGTAAGCTTTGTCAACAGCCCTACAAAAGTTAGCTACAAGTAATGTGCAACCTAAAACTTATTGGAATCATTAAAAAAGAATCAAAATTTATACTCCAATAAACTGAACTTTGAATACCACCCATACTACTGCCCTACTGTAAGCACATCCCTCTGGACCTTTTCCAAAAATATGCTATGCCTTCCAGGATGTCAGTTTCCTAACTTTACTGGCTCTTCACAGTCTTCTTCCAGAAGGTTAAACTCAGTAATTGCTTATTTTTTTACAGCTGTAACTAATATAGTCTTTGACTACATTTAGCACTAGCTCTTTGTTAGCGGTCAAGGAGGTAAAGCAGGACACTGGTTTTGGCCCTATTTGTCATCTCTATAATCACCTAAAGCCAACAGCATGTAACTGGTGATATATAAAAAAAAACCCAAGAAGCCAACGCACTGTTTAATATTACATATTTTATTTTTGTTATATCAGACTTTCGTAAAATGATCATTTGATGATGTTTTTGTAAAGAATGTCTCTATACTTCTGCCTTGTATTGGGTTTGCATGGCCAGGTTATGGTCGCAGGGTGTCAGGGAGCTTGTAGGGATGGCTTCCGTGAGAAGTTGCCAGAAGCTGCTCCCCTGTCTGACAGAACCAGTTCCAGATGGCTTCAAGATGGACACATCACTTTCCAAGGCTGAGCCAATGAGAAATTGTAGTAGCACCTCTGTGATAACATTTTTAAGAAGGAAAAAATGTTATTGCAGAGTTGTATTTGCAGCCAGAGAAAAGTGGAGTGAGAACATGTGAACAACAATGCAGACACCAAGGTCAGTGGAGAAGGAGGGGGAGGAGGTGTTCCGGGTTCCGGAGCTGAGGTTCCCCAACAGCCCACGGTGTAGCCCATGGTGAAGCAGCTGTGCCCCTGCAGCCCATGGATTTGAAAAACAGGGATGCATAGATCCACCTGCAGCCCATAGAGGAGACCCACACTGGAGCAGGTGGATGCCTGAAGGAGGCTGTGGCCCTGTGGGAAGCTCATGCTGGAGCAGGGACACATGGATCCATGGAGAGAGGAGCACACAGTAGAGAAGGTTTCCTGGTAAGACTTGTGACCCCACAGGAGACACATGCTGGAGCAGGCTGTTCTTACAGGACTGCAACCCATGGAAAAGGGCCCACACTAGAGCAGCTCATGAAGAACTATAGCTTGTGGGAAGGACTAACACCAGAGAAGTTTGTGGAGGACTGTCTCCCATAGGAGACCCCACCCTAGAGCAGGGGAATGACTCCTCTTCCTGAGAAGGAGGCAGCAGAAGAAACAACATGTGATGAATTGACCGTAATCCCCATTTCCCATCTCCCTGTGCTGCTGGAGGGGAAGAGGCAGAGTGGAGGAAGGAGGGAGGGATGAGGGTAAGGTGCTTTTAAGATTTGTTTTATTTCTGATTATCCTACTCTGATTTTGATCGGTAATAAATCAAATCAATTTCCCCAAGACAAGTCTCTTCTGCCTGGGATGGTAATCCGTGAGAGATCTCTCCCTGTCCTTACCTCAGCTCATGAGTCTTTCATTATATTTTCTCTCTCTTGTCTATTTGTGGAAAGCAGTGATGAAATGGTTTTGGTGGGTACCTGGCATCAAGCCAGGGTCAACCCAACACATGCCTACTCAAGATATCAGGGCAACGGAATTGTGTAATTTCATATTTTGCAAAAGTCTGCCCTCTTTCCAGCTGAAGGTTGTAAATCCTAATATTAAAGTGTATATTGTAAGTGGTGACTGATATCTTATCTTGGCCTAAAGAGGAAAATCAAGCTTAAATGATTCCAAGATTAAAAAGCCATCAAAAAAACCTACTCCCATTGAGACTAAGAAAAGTACACGAAAGTCTGGACCATTCACATAATACATTCTGTTTCTAGAACAGCAAAGGAGATGTCATGTGTTAGTGCAAGAGAAACAGTGTGGCCAGCAGGAATAAGGCAGTGATTGTCCGCCTGTGCTTTATTTTCATGTAACCATGTCTCTACTAACAGACTTGCTTAAAACTGAGGTGAGAGAAGATAAAGCATAGGAAGCTGAAGCAGAGTACTTGAGACAAGTTTCTTGACCAGATGAAGAGTATGGGATTATGTGGATGATTATGTTTAGATTTATTGCTAACATAGTATTTAAATATTGCCAATGCAGTGCCTAAATAAAAACTCCATCAGCTATTACTATAGGTTATAATATAATCAGACAGTGGTCTCTCCTATTGGGTCATGAGCTTGCTTTCTAAACTTGTCAAAGAAGTTTAGGTGTGGCTAGGTCTACTTAGTCTGAAGAGTTATAAAATTAGCAGATTTGGCTACAAATGTACAGATTTGCAGGTTTTTTTCCTTACAGAATTCGTGAATGTGAAGCAACAAATCACCTGTGTAATTACTGTAGCATTTCATCTCCATATTTGTCTGGATCTTAGGGCTTTCAGTCAACCAAAAGTAAGTGTTCCCAGTCTTCAGTAGTGACCTGTAGGCATAACTGTCAGGGAAGGGAAAAGGGAGGGTTGTGGGAGAAGACTATGCACTCACTAAGTACCTGCAATCTTGGAAGACCAATTTGGCCAGTTGGCCAAGTCTCTAACAGTATTTTATACCCTTTTGCAGGCTAATGAGCACCAAAGCCAAATAATTCTGTTCCCCCATCTCTGGAATGCATTAGTTATGCAACCACCCAATCGTCTCCTCCTGCAATACCCACCTGGTGTTCTTATCTTACGACAAATCACATTTCCCATCAGAGACAGATGAAAGAGAGAAGGGTGAGTGTTTGGTGGTAGGGAGGAGGGAGGAAAGGAGTGGATATCTCTCGTCAGCAAAGGTAAAATAACTGTACAGGAAGAAAAAAATATGTAAAAATCATTTAGGAATTTTCTTTCAAAAAATCAATTTTTCTTGTCAGAATTGACAAAGTCTCCAGAGAATATTCATGTTGAGCAGTGCCAACATCATCGTTTCAGGAAACATATATTCTTCCCTCTGCTTAAAGACCATGACATCAGAACTTCGGAAGAGCAGAAATTATTGTAATAAGTGTCAGTGCAAATATTCAAAAAATGAAAATATTTGAGTTAAATTCTTTTCCTGTATAAAGCTATTTACAGCCCATCTTCCTAAACTGACTGAACACAGAGAACTCTGACAGCTATTGGATCAAGCACCGAAGGCACACCTACACTAGGTTTCTTGTTAGTTTTTTAATCCACTTTTAAAACAACTGTTGACTTCACTGTTTGTTTACAGGAGGGAAGCTATGCATTTTAGCATCATCTGTCGTAAAGAACTAACATGAGGTATAAGGTTGCATACAAGGTAGTTTGCTTAAAACAGAAATATATATTTCTATAATATAAATATCCTGAGGTTTAGTGACTTTTGAGAAAATAAATAAAAATCGTTGTAACCCACAGCACAACAAAATTATTTCCCTTAATCTAACTAAAATCAAACAAAAAGTCCACAATCTAAAGACGCTTAATATATAAAGGAACTGACTTATGGTATTTTGTTCTTGAATCATAGCAGGTGATTCAAAACCACTCTGATCTAAATTTATATATGATTTTATCACCTCATATTAATTTCCTCTGTTAAAATATCATCTTATTATTATATAGTATTATATTATTTAGAAGTTGAGAAACACATTAAAAAATGCTTTAGTCCATCCCATTAAATAAAGCTACTTGCTTTGCAGGTAAAAAAAACATAAAGGAAAAATATATTCACTAGTTAATTCTCAAAGCTAGTGTTGTATAGCAGAACAGAAAATCATTGCTCACTTTCTTTTTTTCTTAGATAGACCAGCTAATCTGTAACTCATGTTTTCTGTTTTAGCAGCATCCTAATTAGCAGATCTTGAAGACTGTGCTGTCATGTAAGGTTTCCAGCAGTACATTTGTTTCTAATGTACAGTGCATAATTTAAAGACAAGACACTTCAGTGGACTACCCACTGCAAATTTCAGTTGCTAAAAATGTCTGGAGCAAGATGCCTTTAAATCGTAGACACTTTCTTCGTACATTACTTTTCTCACAGAAGCAGAAAATGTAATAATAGTTGTCACTTAGTGTATAGCTCAGTTTACTTTTAAAAGCTATTTACAGCTTAAACGTCTTGTTCAAACTGATTAGCTATAGTAGGAGTAAAAACTTTTATAAGACCTATTTATTACAGTTAATGTGTTTTTCCTCAGACTATAGTTCAGGAAATCTGTCCCATCAGCATTAGGGCTAGAGTGCAGGTTTGCGTTTTTTTTCTTGGTCACACCTGAAAAATATAAGTCAATGGGATTTTGAGAACAGCTGAAGTGAAAAACATAATCCCCTAACCTACAAGGAAAGCAGCGGTTGTGATATTTGCATTTAGTCACTTTCCTTCACATTCTCAGAGAGAACCAGAACAACTCTTCAACACAGTACCTCAACAGTTACAAACCCATATCCTCATTTATAATTCATCTTGACTAATAATGTGCTTATTGACACTGTATCCAACAAGCCCCTCACAATGTGGAAGATCTAATTACAAAGGGTCTAACGTTGTTATCCCACAACTGAAAGATTGTTTGGCGAACATTCCAAACATTCAGAGACATACATAAATGATAATAATAAAAAAAAATAAATCCCAGATTTAACATAAATATAGAATAAATCCCCCTTCCAAGGCAAAGAAGAAAAGGCACTAAAAGATGTAAAAATTCAGTGGAGTATTTTACTATTCCAGTCTCAGAGTATGCTGATAATTAAAACAGTGTTTCAAATGCCATAGTCTTCATTAGAAATAATACCTCTCAAACAATCTTTTCCTCCTATTTTTTCTTTTACTTCACGCAATCCAGACAAATTTGTCTACATCACTCAAAGTCCCTGATTTCCTTGAACCTGAGATGACTAATTGGTCTGATTAGGAGAAAGGGGAGGTTTGATTGGCTTTTTTCTCTGTGTTTTTAAATGCATGTTGTACCTCTGCAAATTAATTTCTACATTACTGTGAAACTTGAGCCTGTTGGATCTCAAGTTGAGTTAGGAAATAATACTATTAAGGAATGGCTTTTTAGTGCAGGATGGTGAAAGGCAGTAGATTATTATCCTTCCCCACATCTTCCTCCTGAGACTGCAGAAAGGAGTTCTTTCCTCTTACACAGAATTCTCCACTTCTAGTTGACACTACCTCCTATATTTCTGTACTGGGAAGATCTGTTGATTTACCCTTTACTAAAAAGAAAGTAAAGGAACAAGCATATCATCTACTTTATTGTTGTTTATTATTGTGTTATGGCTCTCAACAACATTAAATGTACCACCCACACAATCTGGGGGATGAGAACAGGATCATTTTCACTCTCAGTCATGCCACTGAGCCAGAGGTTCTACAGGCCTCTGTCTTCCAGCAGGCAACAGTCCACAGTTGTGAGTCCTTTAATACACTGAACTCTCCAGTTGGTACAGGAGTAGACTTTTAGAAATTTTCTTACACTTGGGACCCAATCCTAACCTGTGTCAGGCACATTCAGCATATTTGGAAATCAATAAAGCTTGCCCATACATGTCTTACATGTTTCCTTAATTGTTTATAACTGAGTTATCAAAAGCTATTTTATGGTACATGGGTTTCCAGATTTGCTTGGACAAGTTTTTGGTTCTACTTTTGAGTTATTTTGGAAATTATATTTTTCACCAAAATAAGCAAAAAGAAAACCTCAAAGCAAACACAATCAAATTGCGCTCTTCTTTTTCTTTCCATTCATGTGGAGTATAGCTAGAAGGAAAATGGAGCCATTCCTCTCAGGAGTACATGCCAAATTCAGCATGATTTAGTCCTATGTAGAACTAATACTATCCTCTAGTCCTGGAAAAATAGCCCAACTTTTCAGGGTAGTGAGTGTCAACAATTAGAGAATCAAAAGCATTTCATAAGCAAAACTGAAATGATGGAAAGCTGAGCCCAGTTTATTGTTTCACTGTCAACACAACACTTAGCCATGGATGCTAAAAGGTTTGCAAAACTATAAGCATACCTAGGCATAGGTTGTAGGTGGATGTGGACAGATTCAATGTTTGTGTAGGAAAACATGGTAATTGAGTTAGCTTTTGGATTGAAATGAGGCAGTCAAGACACTCCAATGAATTATGTTTCCTGTTTGGGTGAGCAGAAAAGTAACAAAAACACAGTAAAAGAGTACAAGCAGGAAGAGGTACGGGTGACATACTGTAAAGGAAATGCACCTTACTCCTACTTTAAACTATATCCCATATCCAATCTAAACAGCAGTGTTGGAACAAAAGATACTTGACAGATAAGAAAGAAAGACGAGGGCTTAGACTTAGGTGATTTGCAGCCTAATGACCAATTGCTGCTTTGTACATCCTTACTTTGCATTTGTGCATTTAGTTTAATTTATGTTGCAAGTAGATATTAAGCTACCCACCAGTATGCCTACATATCAGACCTAAAACTGTCAAGAGGCCATATTGAGTCAGCCTTCCAGCATATGAGAGGCTATAGATTTTGATGAGTTACTTCGTTTTGTCTTTGTTTACTTTGTTTACTTTATCAGTTATTACTGACCAGTCTCAAGGAACCTGTCAAAATGACAGTGGGCATGCTCACATAGGAATATTATTTTCTCTAATTTTTAAACACATCAAACATTCAGCAGATGCTCTGGGTACAGAACGCTTGCACTTATTAGACAGTTTCCTAATTTGAACAGAGATTAAGATGCTATGACATCAATTCAGAAAAGTATAGTTACTAGTTACTAGTATGATTATATTTGTTTTTCCCATGCCATGAATATTACCTTTTATCTGGGGTTCTTTTGCATTGGTCTGTGACATAAAGTTATTTAAAAATAGTATTTTGTATCTGATTGACTTTGAGCAAGTGTCAGCCCAGTTCTGTGTTTTGTGGAAACAATATGAGGAACACTTTAAAATGTCTATTCCTTTCATCTGACAAAATTGAGGGTTTGGTAAATTCCATTTGGGCTTCTTTTATTTAAAGATAAATTATTTAGGTTAACTTGGGTTTGATTTCAATCAGTGAGTCCACATTTAATTTTTGAGTGCCCAAAGTGTGGTCTTTGATCTAAGACATCAGTTAGATTCTAAATGTGAAACTTCTTAACTTAAGGGAGAGGATGCTTGAATCCTCCTAATAGTCTGGAATTCATTCAAGCACCTGAAAATAAATTATTGAGATACAAAGGAATTACCATGTGAATAGTGTTTCCACACAGTTTCTGTATATGCTGTTCTGCATTTTTATCAAGACTGCAAACATATGCCAGTGTGAGAAAGCAGGTGCTATTTTCCTCTGTCTTTTGAGCATCAGTCTTTCCCAGCAGTAAGCTCTATGTGTTAATGGCCACAATAAGGCACTCTAAAATCAGATTTTTATTGTTTTTTTAAGTCCTGGGATTTTGACCAAAATTTAATAAAGGGGCAGAACATTTAAATTAGAAGCCACAGAAAGCAAAAGCCATATTACTTTTAGTGTTTTTAAGGGCATGTGAGGCAACTACAATGTTGAAGAAAGACTCTAAAACGTTTCTGAACTGTTGTTTCAGTTTCTCTTCGCAGACTTTTAGTTTGCACAGAATGTAGAACTGAAATGCCTTTTGAATTATATCTGACTTCCAGTAAGTTATCCATATTGACTTATCTGTGTTTCAATGTCATCTGTACTATGAAAAAAAGATTTTGTTCTTCATTTGAGTCAAAAAATAGAAAATAAAGTTTAATTGTGACTATTAAAAATTACTATTACTAATAAAACTGCTATTGACTTGCAAATAATCCACTCTCTTCTATGGAATTAGTCACTGAGTATAAAGTTATATAATCAAACAACACAGGGCATAGTATGTCCATTGTAAAAGGCATACACTTCTACTGTAAAACTTTGAAAAATAGACCTAGGAAAGCTCCACCGAAGCCAATGATTCACTTAAATGTGAAATGGGTGTGGTCATTACCATTAAGCTCCATTGACCCTGTCATGTTCAATACAACATTCATTCACATGCTTAATTTTTTTCTCAGAGGAATTGACATATATAAAAAATATTTTTTGAATTTTAGCACTAAATAGTACTGTGTGGTGGTTTGAAAAACCTTTTCTCTGAGGTAGTAATGGTTTGCCCCACTGATAATACTGGACCAATCAAAAGTCCACATGCGCCCTGCGGAAATTACATACCCACAGAAATGGAAGAGAAGGTGGTGAAGATAGTTTAGAAGTTAGGTAGTCATGATCTGAGCCAGGAGGAAGCAGGGGGCCAGTGAGCCCCTCTGGGGGCCAAGGGCCCCCAGCCCCCAGCTGAGGCTACGGGAGACCCAGTATAGTGTCAAAGCTGGACCGGGTCCCCTAATCCAGAGCTGGAAGAGTTTCCTTACTGTCAGCAGCAGCAGAAGACATTGAAAGCGGCAGCGGAGCAGTCCTGAACAGAGACAAGGGTGGCTAAAAGCCAAAAGATAGCCAGTAGCAGCGAGATAACATGAAGCTGGCTGAAAGATGCAGAGATGTTCCTGCAGGAGGGAGAGCCGGCAACAAAACAGAGGAAAACTCAAGAGGGCTGTTTTGGGGTAAGACTGTATCACTTTCCCAAAACCCAGAGACCCTCTGAAGAGGAGGGGTGGACTTCCAAACCATTAGGGAGTCCTGAAATGCAGAGGCAGCTAGAGAGAGAGAAAGGAGCTGAAAAACTCAGAGTCATCCTGAGAGCTGAACCAGGACGGAATGCGGAGGAGGTGGCCTTGCCCTCTGCTGCTGCTGCTGCTGCTACCATGCTGGTGAGCTGAGACAGAGCAGAGAAGCTCTGGTAAGACTGAACTGAAAGCTGCCTTAAATGCTCTAACACAAGAGAAGTGAAGGTCTCCAAGGAAAATCCTCCGAAGGCTCAGGCTCGGGGTTGGAATTTCCACAAAGTAAGAACAAAAATCCTGACTGCCATCCGTAAATCTGCTGCCTCAGAAAAATGAAAGACACTAACCAGTTCCACAAAAAATTGAAATGAAGGAACTGTGGCTTGAGGAGTGACAGAAAGACTTTTCTCTTTTCTTCTTAGACTTTTATTGAAGGAAAAGAGGAATTTAATTCAATGTAAATATATATATGTGTGTGTAAATAAACCTTTGTAAATATTTTCCCCTTCCCCCAATAACAAATGGTTGTGTTTTGTCTGAAAACTCTCCACATGAGGTGAAAAAGATATCAAGTCCATGCCATCACTAAACCCTCTCACAGGGGCAAACTGTGGGAGGGGGGCTTGAACTTAGAAATTAGATTCTTGGGAGTTTCAAATCACCACATACTGGAACTAAACAGTCTGTTGATTTGGGCCTTTTAACATTACATTATGCCATTATGGTTATGATATTGAAAATGGGGGTTTGGGGTTTTAGGATTTTAAAAAATTTTAAAAAATAAAAATATAAAAAGACAGTATTCAGAACACCACGGAAGTTTCCATGGTGTTTTAATCTACGCATATGAATTAGTCTGTAGACTTCATGAACATCATCTATAACTGGGAAGTGTTATTTTAAGATTTTCAAAAATCTGTTGGTTTGGGACACAGGTAGGAAAATTTATTTATGCACATGGACACTTTCTTCTTAAAATTGTCATACCTTCTTTACATTTAAATGATTTACCAAAGACCTGACACAAAATAACTGTTCATTATTGTTCTTCACAGCTGAGTTTCTAAAGAATTTCCAAAATCCTTGGGAAGCACCCCCTTCAATCACTTTTTCTGAATGAGAAGGCATGGTTCCTTGCAGAGGCATACAATGTTTGTTGGGCTACTAAGGTATATTATCAGAAATTATAGTGTCATTTATAAAAAAAAAAGAAAAAAGAAAGAAAGGAAGGAAAAGAGTGCATTATTGATTCAGAATTAGAATTTGTTGTAAAACCAGTACTAGAACTTTAGAATTTTGGCAATACACTGCTATACCCAGTTCTGTAGCTCATTATTTTCTACACCTTAAAACCTCTAATATGCTTTTAATACATCACTTGGCATTAGGCAATTACTACTTCCTCTTCATTTTTCAGCCTCTTAAGTATTTGAGCTCTCAAAACTACAGTGTTCTGACAATTTTTATAAAACCACAGGGAATGCAAACCATTTTTTGCTTACCAGGTCATAAGCATTTATTTAAAAAGTGGTTTTGCTACAATTTCTTCTACTTTAAAATCCTCTAAATTAGCGATGCATGCATATTTGCTGCAAACTCAGTTACTCACACAAAATTCACTCTATGCTTTAGGGAAGAAAGAGTTATATACATGGAAGAACAATAGGGAAACAATTGTGGGGGTTTTTATCTTTGTTTCATTCTGTAAAGAAAATTCAGAACATATGAAAATGGAAACAATATTAGAAATAATGAAGTCTGCAGATACTTACCCGTATAAAGTATCTGTGACGCATAATGTGCACTTTCGGTTTTGATGTTGGTGTAGGCATTTTGAAGTTCTTTCTCTTTCTATTTCTTGCCAGAGAAATAACAAAGTTCACAAGGCAAAAAAGGAATGTCTGCATTAAAAATTGTTTATTATTACTGTTTAGATGAAAAAGTCAAAGACATTACTGACACTGATATTTTGTATTACTGTTCAAAATGGAATATTGAAGGTCTTGTCAGAGGAAAGGCACACAATCAATGAAGCACTGGCAATGTACCAAGAGGAACAATTGATGAAAAACCTGTTAAAACTTTTCGATTTCCAAAACTTTACTTCATAGAGCTTCAGATTAAATTTTGGTACTTGATATTCATTAATGCCTGTTGAAATAGAATTCAGCATTAACCCTATCCGTTATTGATATTTTTTCATCAAAAAATGACCACTAACTTTGGCTGATCTTTATTTCATGTACTGTTACATATGGTTGAATTTAACACTGTAGCTGCCTTTTTACTAATCCTATTGACTGAATATTGCCAGGTAACAAATTCTACATTCTTTAATATGATGATATTTTAGAGGAAAATATAATCCAGAAGACGATCTTGGCACAATAAAATCTTTTGACAGACCCTTCAAGGCATGGAAAAAGTCCAGGCAACTGCTACAGTTCAGAATGCAAGAGGCTGCAGGCATTGTGTGGGATGATGACAAGAAAATCAAGACCAAAAGCAGATGATGCATTTGAGATGAAATTTTTTCAAGTAATAGCTAAATACTGGCAAAAGGTTGAGATTACTAAACATAATCATATTACACACTTCCAGATCAAAGAATATTGTTCCACTGGTTGCAAAGAATTCAAAATTTGCATTAGGGAATATTTGCAATTTAAGTGAAACCTTGCTGTTTTAATACTTCAGTAATGTAAAAGTTTTTCAAGCAATTAAACACAAAAGAAATATAGTACATTGATTATTTATATAATATTTTTATATTAGAAAGATGTTTCTCAACATAGACATCAAAAGAAAATATCACTAGCTACATTTAATCATTCTTTCATACTCTTCCTAGAGAAAAATATTATAGTCACAGTTCATTTCAAGTATGTTTTCTTAATACCAACTTGTACAATCTCTCAGTTTGAAACAGCATTTAAGGAAGATATGCTCCATCTACTTTGCATACATACATAAAGAGAAAAGCAAATTGCATCAGAAGTATAAATAGCAAAAAATTATAATATCAATAATTTTAATGGATTTAAAAATCACAGAATGGTTTCATTTGTATTTTTCATTTCTTAAGACATACGATAATGTCGGTAAGTTGGAAATTGAAGACATATATCGGAACATCACATAATTCTTTGGTATCACTCTCAATCATAACCTAAATCCTCTTTAAAAACATACCAAGCATCTTTTTAAAAGTAACCATGATCTTCTCTTATAATAACTGTTTGAGCAAAGACTTTCATTTCTAGAACATTTAGATAACTCCTTCTAATAAATTCTTTTCCTTACGATGATGGATTTTATGATGAGAAATAAGATATTTGTGATGAAAACAACTAAATGCAGAACTTATGAATTTACTTCTCTCTTTGCACTGTTGATGCTTGCATTTTATTGAATATTAATTGTTCAGAATATGAGTTACAATTTGTGAGTTCTTCATCTATCAGTGTCCAATTCAAGAATTATCTCCTTTAAAAATATTGGTCCATGGAGGCAGGAGAAGTCAACAGAAACTGTAGTTGAATATTCAAAGTGCACTCAAATAATAAGCATTCTAAAAAAAGCCAGTCCCAAATCAACCTAGCAAAAAAACTCTCTATGCCAAAGTTTTTGTGAGATTAGTGTAGATTCTTCTGATTTTAAGATCTTCTGCTATTCTGTTCCAATTTAAAACATGATAGCAAACTTCTTTGAGTTGTATAGGGTTTTCAAAGACAAGCTAATTTGGGGAAAATATTCTAAGGCAAATGTCCGTAGAAAGCCTACATGTAAGTAAGTAAATATTTCTTTGAAAAATCATTTCCATCACATTAGGTGATGGCCAAGGGCTACACGTTGTACCAAAGGGAAAGGAAAATGAAAGATACAAATTAATTTCTGATTTAGTATTATTTATCCTGTCCACGGCATGAGTTACAGAATATAAAGAAAACACTGCCTGTAAATCATGGAATCGTAGAATATCCTGAGTAGGAAGGGATCGACAAGTTTCATCAAGTCCAAATCCTGGCCCAGCCCAAGACAACTCCAGTGAAAGGAGTTGTCAACTCAGCATTGAACTCTAAAGGTAACCTCATCTTTTCACCAGCTGAATTTGACACTTTAAAAACCTATGTCTTCTGTGTGAGGGGAGAGACTCTAATAGCTCTATATGCTGTGCACTTTTAATAATTTATTTAAGAGATGCTTTCTGTACAGATTCAGAAGATGAGCACACTGTGAGCATTCTTTCTTCTCTGCAGAGAGAGTTTCAGTCCCAAGTCTGCAGCTCTTCTTTCTCTGCCCTTACTAGCCATCTCAGAACTGAAAGTAATCTGTGCAAGAAGGCTCCAGTAGCAGGTATCTCCCCTTTGAAAAAAAGAGAGTTTGACATTTAGTATTGCTGTTAGTTGCCAATTCTTCTCTGGCTCAATCCAGTTAAGGACTGGCTCTCAGTTGGGGTAGTTTATTTAATCACAATTTAAGCCTTAAAACAAGGATCTGTAATACAAGCAGAACTTCCAGAGGAAGCTAACTAAGACAGTCTAATTAGCCCACATGGAAAAGATAATGCTCTAATTTAAACTGTATTAGAGCTATATTGTGTGGTAATTTACTGTGATCCATCTTAATTTTTTCCAATTCACTTGGCAGTGACCAAATTCTAGCTTCTGGAATTCTCAGGCATTTTAATTAAAATATATAAATATGGAAGTTGAAATACAGATTTCTCCATGACAAATGATGTTCAAGTTTTATTTTTATGCTGTATATGTGTCAAAAAATATGGTTTCAGTATTCCAAGGTACTTTTATTTCTGTAATGTAAAAAACATATGATCTATTCTAGGGAAAATAATTCCCATTATTTTCCATGACTATGACTGTACATTAACTTCACTCAATGTATGTTAACTAGAGATATATATCAGCCTTGCTTTGCCTACTTAAACATTCTGTTGAAAGGCTACAGATTCCAAGCTTTCTCCATTGAACAGAAAAGCAGCCAGAGTTCTCATCTGGTTCATTACATGACTCTTTAACAAAATATTGTTTCAAACAATACCACAAGATGATCATTTCATTATTCAATGCAACTGAATGCCCTATAAAAAAAATAACGTTTTCTAGAACTTCAAGAAACCACACTTTTTTTTTTAGTTCTATACTCTACATGGTGAATTATGTTTTAGCCTCTAACAATTTTATTCACTTAATAGGATCTCCAACCACACAGTAACTGTAGGTCGCCCTGCTTGACAAGCGCTTTGGACGAGACGATCATCAGAGGTCTCTTCTGATCTCAACAATTCTCTGATTCTGCAGTACATACCAATGCATTTAAAAGTCATCCAGCTAATAGGGAAGCAGTATCAGGTTCTTCTGTTACCTATTCCTTGATTTTGACTCTCTACCTTCACTATTAGAATTGTTATTAAATGAGGCTCTTATTTTATTCTCCCTTCTACATCCACTTATTTACCCTTATCTGGGTTCACTATCTGAACTCAGAGAGCTGGGATTTGAGCAAAGTTTCTTGGGTGCCAGATGCTACTTTTCTTTGATACAATGTTCTTTGGATAAATGGTTTAGGAATTCTCTTACAGGCAGAAGTGTCCAACTGCCTGCCTATTCCAACACACAGTTACATTTTTGGATATTTTTCATCAATATTGTTACAAAGCTTGAAAGAACTGGTAAAAAAGCATAGCATTCATTATTTTAATATGAAGTTAAGACTGTAATTAGAATTAAAGGCATAGTATGTTCATTTTCATAAGAGGTGTGCGGGAAAAGGACTGGAGGTAAAATTAGATAAAACTAAGAAGTTATGTTCACAATCTAGCAGAAGCTATAACAGTAATTAAATTATAGGGTGATACGCAATTGCTACTCCCTGGATGAAGTCCAGTTGCTACTCCCATGGAAGGAATGAGGTCAACATGCCTGACCACAATGCCACATGCAATACATGCTAAGGAGGATGAAGTTGAGGGTGGAGCAGAGTGGAGACATCACAGCCAATCTCTCTCAAAACCCTTGCAGAGGAGGGAGTTCAGTGATACCTTGTAGCTAATAAGGTCCATAGCAGCTTTCAACCAAGGGAGAAGAAAGATTTCTTAATCTTGAACCAGCAAGCGTAGCAAGGTCACAGATATACACTTCCATCCCAAAGGTTACATCGATAACCAATGTTACCCATCTCCAAGGTATGACCACTTACCACTGAACATGATGTATGACCAAATTCACTTAAGCTCAACCTAAACATAAAAATAGTATAAAAGTAAGTCCAAAAGAGGGAGAAGTTAGAGAAGATTCCATAGCAATTCCTGGGATAACTCGATGAGCTGAAGCTGTTTTCTCTCCCGTAAAGATGCCTCATGGGTAAGAAGAGTACTCTATGTGTGCCGATTTACTATCTTGAGCTAGACTTTGTTAGGGATTAGAGCTTATCTGTTGTGGTGTGTTGACCCTGGTTGGACCAGGTGCCCATCCAGCTGCTCTATCACTCCCCTTCCCAGCTGGATGGGGGGAGAGTAAGGTGGAAAAACAACTTGTGGGTTGGGATAAGGCAGTTTATTAAAACAGAAACAAAGGGGAAGCTTGTGCACACAAAAGCTAAGTGAAAGATAGCAGGGTTTATTCTCTACTTCCCATGAGCAGCAATGGTCAGCCACTCCCGAGCAGCAGGGCTTCAGGATGTGTGATGGTTTCTCAGCAGGCAGCCATTGGAGACAATGACTGCCTGCCTTCCTGCTCCTTGCCTCAGCTTTTCTATCTGAGCTGATGTCATATGGTATGGAATATCTGTTTGGTCAGTTTGGGTCAGCTGGCCTACTTGGGTCCCCTCCCAGGATTTTGCCCTCAACTGGGGAGGGAATGTTACAGTGACGATGCTGTGCTCAGCAGAAGCCAAAACAGTGGTGTGTTATCAACATCATTCTAACTACCAATGCAAAGCACAGCATTGTGAGGACTACTATGGGAAAAAAACTCCAGCTCAGCCAGACCCAATACATCTGTATATTGCTTTGAATACGATTTTGCAACCAGATACTATCACTGGCCATCTTCAAACCTTAACTTGTCACAATTTTCTATTATATTAATAAAGAGTATTAATCCTTAAACTGTTAAATGTGTCCTTCAAGGGCACTGACAGTTGCTGGCAGAGGATAACATACTCACCTGTGGAGACTCAGAAGGGAGTCTCTTTCATGCTGTTGGTGTGTGTCCCTGAATCTATCTTTTCAACAACAGACCAATTAAAGGTGTGGAAACCTGGGAGAGGGTCCTTCTGTTTGCACATGACCCTGAACAAGTTAGTCAAATTGCCCTCCGATCCGTTCAGTGAAGGGTCCCCATAACGGGATGCTGACAGATTGATCAGGCACAAGGTCCTTGGCTTCTGGAGCACTGACAGCATAATCAAACACAAATTGTTTGAGAAAATCTCCCCTTTCATATGATAGAAGTGTTATAAATAAGAACAGGAAAGGGAAAAACATCCTTCTATTTCAATTGACCTAAAGCATAACATCTTTGACTAGAAAAATTCTGAATAAAGGAATAAACCAACCAACCAACCAACCAACAACACACAACAACAGCAACAAAAAAAACTTCACAATAAAAAGCAAGTTTCAAAATTAGAATCACCTTCTGAATGCTAATCAATACATGAAAGGTAGGGAAACAAGAGCAATTTAAATAATAGTGTTTACTTTCAGGGAAAAAAAAAAATTTGAGCTTTTTAAACAAATCCCACAAAGGACACAGTCTTCTTCCTAGAATGCTTTGCTTATAGTGGTTAGAAATTAGTTTTTCATGAAAGAACACCAGGCAAAATATCTAGGCAATACCTCCAAATAGAAAGGAACTCAACACTGATGACAAAGACATGCACTTATACAAAGCAAGACAGCACAGAATATCAGAAACATTGTATCAGGAAATATTGTTTCAGGAACAGTGTGACCAGCAAGACCAGGGAAGTGATTAGTCCCCTGTACCCAGTGCTGTGAGGGACACCTGGAGTACTGTGTCCAATTCTGGGCCCCTCAGTTCAGGAAGGATATTGAGGTGCTGGAGCAGGTCCAAAGCAGAGCAACAAGGCTGGTGAAGGGACTCGAGCACAAGTCCTATGAGGAGAGGCTGAGGGAGCTGGGGTTGTTTAGCCTGGAGAAGAGGAGGCTCAGGGAAGACCTCATCACTCTCTACAACTCCTAGAAAGGAGGTTGTAGCCAGGTGGGCATCGGTCTCTTCTCCCAGACAACCAGCAGTAGGACAAGAAGGCATGGTCTTAAGCTGTGCCAGGGGAGGTTTACGTTGAACATTAGGAAGAAATTTTTTCCAGAGAGAGTAATCAGACGTTGGAATGGGCTGCCCAGGGAACGGATTCTCCATCCCTGGAGGTTTTTAAGATGAGACTGGATGTGGCACTTAGTGCCATGGTCTAGTAAGCTCAGCTGTGTTGGACAAAAGGTTGCACTTGATGATCTCAGAGGTCTTTTCCAAACCAGTTGATTCTACGATTCTATGATCCCTTAGCTGACAACAAATAAGCTATCACGTCTCTAGCATGCATGTCCCTCTCGGTGTCTTGCACTGGATATCTGAAGATTTTATCCTAAAAATGGCAAAACTGAACAATTCATTATCTGGAAAATGTTTTCTGCAGCTTGTAATGAATTCCTTTTTTTGCCTTACTGTAACTGTAACCATTGGCTTCAGAGTCAGAGCATTTAAGGTATCATTAAACTCCAAAGCAAGAAAATCTTGCTAGTTGTATTAACTTTAACATTATGAAGTAAATTATTTAACATGGTGTCTTGGTGTGAGACAGTTTGAGGACCTCAGACAGAAGTCTCCTCCCTTGGATTCAATACCCTTACTTACTTCAATTCAGAGAGAGACACTAAATATTCCCAGATATAAGTGAAAAAAATAACTCTTTATCAAGAAGAATGCTAATAATATTGATAAAACTGGGTTAAACCAACTGAAGAGGAGAAACTTCCCAAGCCCCTCACACCAAACCAAATTAAATGGCAGCTACCTCCCAACACAGAACAAAATGCACATGGCCACAGGACAGAGACAAGACGGCCACCCTCTAGTAATCCTGTGGTTACTTTGCACATCAGCAGCTTGCACCTTGATTGTCTGAGCCATCAGCATTTCACACTTGTGGATACATTCTTCTCCTAGGATAATAGTAACATCCTTATCTCAAGTTCCCATCACAGTTCAAATTGGTAGGCAAATTTGAGGAAAAGAGAAAAGGTGACTTACTACCACATGAATCAACCCAGCAAGTGACCCCAGCCAGGAGCGATGCTGACAGCAAGGCCCGGCTGGACCAACTGCACAGTTTCAGGAGGAGTGGAGTCCAGCACCTCTTCTTCCAAGGCATAGTACCCAACAGGGAAACACAGCAGAAACCTGGGCTCATCCCCAGAGGGAAGCTGAGCATGGTGCACACCACCATGGAGGAGAACTTCCTGGAGGGCACCTTGCATCTCCTGAATGAGTTTGTCTCCTGTCAGCACTGTCCCCCCAAAGATATCATCTCCCACCTGATCAGACAGGTCCTGTTGAATGCCTATGAAGAGGAGATCTTGAAGGACACATGCTGCTGATGAAGATCCAAATGCTCCATCCAACCAGCACTGCCACAGTGGGATGGGACTGGACGCTGACAAAATTCATCATGGAAGACCAGGAGAAGCCCCCCAACTGGCTCCTCTTCCTGCAGTACATGGTACAGACCCTGGAGGATGACTTGCAGAAGAATCTGAGGTTGCACCTGCTGCAGAAGTCAATTGCCAAGAAAGTGCTTCCATGTGACATGTGCTTCAACAATGTCAAGGAAGTGGTCAAATGGTTGGTCTTAGCTAGTATGGGAGTCAGGTTCTACCAGTCCCAGGAGAAGCCACAAGAAACTCCCTTCTCCTCAGCAGAAGCCAGGGCAGAGCACAGCTCATCTACACCAAGTCTGGCCAGCATACAAGCTCCGGCAGCTTTCTTTGCCCAAAAGATTGTGCTCCTGCTCCAGTGGATGTTGTCTATCACAGTGGAAGTGGACAGATCTCCCACCTGGAGCTCCCGTAAGATTGCAGATGAGATATTTATACCGAATATCCCCCTGAGGAGCCAAAGGGAAGCTTTATTAAACACCATAGAGAGCCAGCTCCTGCGCTGCAGACTGCTAGAGCTGTTGTTCCAGCACAGTTGTGATGTCCCCTCAACCTTATCCACGCCTCTGAAGAAGACTCTGTATTTCCTGAGTCACTGCTCTGTGCTGGTGCATTTTGAGGACGAAATAGCAACATGGCAAGGGTGGGATGAGATGCTGCAGTACTTGAGTTTGCTGCTGATGAGTTACCAAAGTGTAATACAGGAGCACCTGTCGAGGTCCCTCAGTGACCAGATGGACTTGATGGTTCAGAAAGCCAAGCCCAGGCTCCAGGAGAGTGACATCACCACCAACCTGGATGTTCAGGTGAAGATGGAGGACTTTATCAGCCAAATGCAGGAGGTCTTGGGTAGCCTTTTCCTCCACAAATCCAGGAGAAATTGTTCCTGCTGCAAGAGTTGTTCTCTATTGTCACTACTGCCTGATGGACACAACCACTGCAGCAAGGGGGTATGTGTGTGTGTCCACAGGTACCTGGCTGCAGTGGGTTCCCTCTCGGTGTGTGAGGCGCTACATCGCCTTATCATCAGGCCACACAGATGTATCAATTGATACACCAGAGATCACCTCTTCGTCAAGTCAGATGAGATATTTATTAGACACGCCAATTGACATACTGAAGACCAAAGAGATAGGACACTAAGCATTGCTGTTAAATCTTTTTTTTATCGTTAAAATGCACAAGGATGTGGTTTTTGAGATTGTGTGTGTGATGGTTTGAATGGGCAGCTGCCAGATATGTGTGGATGTGTCTCTGTATGTTTGAGTTAGTAAGAATGTGAGTTTTTTAACTTATTTTCTTAAAGGCTTAATGTGCTCAATT
Organism: Pseudopipra pipra; assembly: GCF_036250125.1. Classification (NCBI taxonomy): domain Eukaryota; kingdom Metazoa; phylum Chordata; class Aves; order Passeriformes; family Pipridae; genus Pseudopipra; species Pseudopipra pipra. Next base: position 35,974,248 of record NC_087581.1, read on the forward strand.
TTAGTTATATACGTAACCCTCAAATTTAAGGTAAATTTACAAACCCTGATTTCCTTAGATCTAATATTATAAATCTTGGTTTCCTCAAATTTGACATTATAATCCTTGGTTTTTTATAAGGATAGGTAATTTTAATAAAGATTTTAAAGACAAGTTCTCAGTTTAATAAGTGCTCATAATAAGGCTGTTTTAAAGTTTAAATGCTAAGTTGTATTGGTTTGTATGGTTTCAGTTTTGTCTTAATTAATAAAAATGGGGGATGTGTGGGGTTATGAGCAAGTTAATACAGGATGCTTGTTGCATAATGGTCACGGTGTATGCTGGGAGTTGAAGTTCTGACGGAAGCTCACGGAAAGATGACCAGTTATAAGTTTCCCAGGAAAAAGCTTTAAAGTGGCTGGACAGGACTGCAATGGCCCCCCCATGTTTTGTTACTGTCCCTTTTTCAAATATAAAAACTTGTTCAACCCTTAATAAAGGATTCTCCATTTTCCATCATCCCAGGAGGGTCTTGTTTATATTCACTGCCACATTTACAAAAGTTTCTCCTGCCAGTTTTAACTCTCTCTGTTTGTGCACCTTCTAAACACCAACACCTCTGCTTCTGTCAGCTCCAGTAAAACCTGGTGGCAAGAACTGCTAGTAAAATCTGCACATTGCCTCACCTTTTCAGCAAGAGAGCTAAGCCATGAACCAAAGGAAATTCTGTTGTCAGATTCTTCATTCAGTTGTCATGGGCTTACTCAGATTCTCTTTGCCGCCACAGATCATAAAGGAAAATTCATGACACACTGACAAAGCACCAGAATTGGATGCTATGTTTTTCATCAGGATATAATTTTGCATTAGTCTATTATACTTCATTAGTCATGTAACAATTTAGAATTACTAAATGCTATTGATGAGATGAAGCAAGAGAGTAAAGTTTGTATGGGCTCAAACTTTCCTTATAGAAATAAGACTTTTATTTGAAAGTCCACAGCATTAACACGTACATAGCTTATCTTTCATTTTCTTATTGATACACAAATCACTTCTTTATTCATCATTTTACTTCATGCAACACTGCTAGAATAAAAGAATTCAATGCTTCAGACAACCAAACAAAAATCTGCACTAACTTCCAAACACTGCTGCACTAGGGAGGGTTCGGACCATACCGAAATCTTGAAACCATGACACTGTTGCAAGCTCAACAAAACTGAAATTTTTTTCCAAGAGGTGGCCAACAAAATGAACAAACTCAAAAGGGAGGAAGGGGGAGAGAAATAAGCCCCCAGCACGACCTCCCCGGTTACCCAGCTGTTGCCCATAAAAATATCTTACAGACCTAGCATGCCTATAATTACCAATAGAAGAAGCTGCATCCTTGGAGAGTCAGTAAGTTCACAAACTGGCAGGTGTCCCTAACAAAAGGCAACATTGTCCTGGATGTGAAGCTAGCTCTCCTCCAAGAAAGCGCTATCTTTTTATACAATTAACTGAGTGACCTCAACCTAGGCCGGTGTGGCCAGCACCACCCAGCCTGAGGCCCTCCATCCCACCCCCTTGGTTATGTAAGTGCATCTCTTCTGCACACGTGTGGCTTTCCCTGTGCCTGCGTACTGCACTCAGGAGGGTCTTTTTTAATTGAGTCTGGGGGCATTACTTCATCATCTCCTCTTCAGTCTCTCCTTCAAATGTCCTTGGAGAATGATTTGCCAATCACAGAATCCCAATTAAATATAGTTTATACAAAAACTCCCTTCAAGGACAAAGTTCCTATTTTATCAGTGCTTGTTTTCTCATAACTTGGCAGGGAAAGAATAAAACTTTTACAGGTGGCTGGGCCGAACACAGATCAAAAGTATCAGCGTAATTAGACCCTGATACATCTGCACATAAGTACATAGTCTAGACTGAAAACTTAACAACATTTCTATAAAACTATTCCCAGTAGATGGTCATCCATACAAACGTGAATATGACACTGAGAGGTGTCCATTTGCAATGAATTAAGGAGCAATATGTTTAGCATATCTTTGTCATAAAGTTTCAGTGGGCCACAAGATATTTGTCCTTAAACCTGTTCTTAGCTACTAAGCAGACTAATTGGAGAACTGTGGTAAACACTAAGTCAGAATTTATTAGCTTTAATGAGGAGTAAAACAATGCAAACTTTAAGTGCTGAAAGCAGAGTGAAATTTTCAATAGGATTCTTTGTTCCTTAGTAGCCTGAATATTAAGTTTAAAATTACCTGGGCTGTTAAATGCTACTATTTTGTATTAGAGTTCAGTTCCTGAGTAAATTTTGAAAAAGGGATTTAGGTCCCATTTTTTTCTGTAATTGCAGTGTTAATGAAGTTAATCAGAGAATATAACAGAAGTGAAGAAGGAAGAGAAACAAAGGAATTTAAATTCCAAAAACAAAGAGAAGCTTTTCAGAAATCCCACAGTGCTAGTTCATGTTCAAATTTACTCACAAAGATGCTTACCTGTATTACTAAGGCACTCTGCAAAATCACAGATAAGTAATCATGAATTCAATGCATATGTTGTATAAGAATAAGGCAATCAGGTTTGATCTACCTGGCATGAATTTTCTAGTTCTTTTACCTGGAACCTGCCCTGGAAATTGCAAATACACTTCATAAAAGTTTATCACATCATCATATATGTCACTTTTCCTTGAAATATTTACAGATACAACAAGTTAGCAGTGCTTTTTTCAGTTTCTGTTCACCTTTCTCTGAAGTAACAGTGACAGCCAATTGTCCCTGGGAAGAGCTCAGGCCTGATTCCTAAATAAGTTTTGAAACAAAGGTATTGCTATACAAGAATGTAACTTTAGTATTACCTCTACCATACTCAGATCTTTTGCTTGTGTTTTCCTGGGTGATAAAAGCCATCTTATTTGAAATGTATCATGTGTCACAGATATATAAAGTATCAAGCACCATGTGTTAAATCTAAAGAAAAATAAAGGTTTGAGAAATATACAAGATGTACATTAAAAATGTGACCTGGCAAGAGAAAGTAGCAGATAAAGGTAAAATAGTAAAATATCTTTTAGTTTACCAGAAAAACAGCAATGACAGATTTGCTCTAATTAACAAAACACATTGTCCAACAAAGCTTCTTTTTTCTTTCAAATTATCACTATAAAGGAATTAGATAGGTTTTCAGGCCTCTTCTGTTTCTTTATTCCTTAAAGGAAAGTGCAATTTTTCTTTCTGTAGTGAGGACAGTTTAAGACAATGTTTCAAAAGACTCATGTTGTTGCTAGTATCAGCATTTGAAAAAATGGTAAGTGTAATAATCATCATTAATTAAAAAAAATAAAAATTGGTGGTCTAATGAAAGAATCCAGAGTTTGAATAAAGGACTGAATGAGGTGAAAGAGAAAACAAAAAATCTAAACACTAAAACATGTTTATATTTTTAATATAAATACTTATGATAATTTTTAGGGAAATACTGATAATCAGTAAAACTTGATATGGACTACTAGCCATTTATACTTTGAGATCTTTAACACAAAAGTTACTGCTGTGGTATACCATTAAAAATTACAGGACCAGCTAGAAAAAGGGTGTGGTGTTCTTTTCATACACTAGAGGAAATATTAAGCACATGGGAAAACTATGCATGATGGTTAGAGGGAATATTATTACACTTTGTTTTGCAGTTTTCTATTTATGTTTTCTTGGGCATGTTTGTAGGCAGGAACTCAAAAAAGCCTAAAGCTTTCTTTCTTCATCTTACTCAGTCAATCATGTGGCATGTACTGCTCTGAGAATATTTGCACTAAACAACTGTAAGTACAAAGTATGGAGTGATGGATAACACTATCTTCCTGTGGAAAATTGTTTTTTTTAAAAATCAGGAAATTCTAAACACACTTCCCTCATGCTGTCAAATCACAGAACAACTAGATTAATTTGGAGTTGCAGCAATATCAGAGCAGATACTAATTTTGCATTGAAAATAAATAAATAAATCCTAAAGGTTTGACACTTTTCCACCTCCTGAAATAATGTATTATTTAAAAACAAATTATGGTGTGTCAAAATACATCGTACTATGAAGTGATGTGAATGTAAAGCAGATATAAATCCTAGACTTTGGGAAATAAACTTAGGATGTGCTCTGTAGCTTCATGTCATGAAATGAAGTCACAAAACTATTTTAGAGTATATTACTGGAAGTAGCTTTATTTCCCTCCAGGATAATTTAAATTTTTAGTTGAGACAAACTTGTTCAGGAAAGAATTCTGATCCAGATCCTATTGAATCATCATATCAGGACCTTTAGTGTAAGAGGATGATGAACAGAAAAGATATTATAAATATAGAAGTGATATCTTTAGTAGCCAACTCAGATAGACGCTTTACAAAAACAAACATCAGAATATAGTCCTTGTACATACGTTCTTAAAAATTATTTTACAATCCAAGACTGATGCAGAATAAGACCAGAACAGAGGAGCAAAGAGACTTGCCTAAAGTTGTACAACAGCTAAAGGTTAGTAGAAGAAATAAGACCATTCCATCTGCAACATGATCCAACCTTGCATGTATTCTTTGTAGTGACACTTCAAATATCACCTAGTCCACTTAGTGAGTCTGACACTAGCAAAGAATACAGATGAGCAGTACTTTAATACTGCAAAGTAAAATATACTCCGCACAGAGATCCAATAGCTGCAGGAAAGTTTTGTCTACACAAAGCTGTTCCAAAGAAAGCAATGGCACTCCACACTCACATCACATGTTCCATAACTCAATGTATAAGATGTAGTATTTGCCAAATTCATGTCATCTCAGATAACTTCATGCTTTTTTAACATTTCTACAGGCAGTAGAATCACAAGAGAAGGAAGGAAAATTATGATCTCAATATAAGAACAAAGAGAGAGTACACAGGTTTCTCCTTAGCTATAATAGAGATTTCTCATAGATCTGACCAAGGAGAATTTGTTACAATAGCAGACTTCTTCTTGACCGAAAAACATCTTTCCATTGAAATTATTCTCCAGTCAGCATTTAATGTTTCCTCCACAACCTGGTAGTCATTTCAGTTTGACAACTATACAAGACATTTTTCATATCAGAAATATTTTTGTTTTCCCTTCCAAAGTTGGAGTTTTTTGGTGTTTGGTTTTTGGTCTTTTTTTCTTTACCTAGACTTAGAATTTTGAACTTCTCAGGTTCTGTCTAACTTGGCAACAAATCCACCACCACTGGCTACATCTTATTAATTTTAGTGGTGTTGATTTTAAATCAGTTGTGAATATGACAGAAAAATAGTTAGTCTGTAAAGGGAAATCTTCTGGCACATTCTGCATTGCAGCTGCTTCCTGACCTACCAACTGGAAATTTGCCTAGTGTTTTCTATAGCACAATAGTGTCAGAAAACCTTTGCAGCCCTGAACAAAGTTTCCCCACTTGAACACCATTCTGAGGGATAACTCCAGACGGATTAATTAACCAGCACTGACATTGCAATATGAACATCACTGATATCCCTCTATTTTCTTTAACAATTACTTGGGTCTTCAATCATTTGCAAGGATGATAATTCAACGGAGCCTTGGCCAACTATGCCCCTAACCTACGATACATATGGCAGACATTAAAGTTTAAGTCTCCCTTAATGACACAGATTTCAGACTAATGATTTTGTCTAATCCACAATTATACTAAAACTGTTAGCTCTTTGGAGAAGAAATTGTCTTTTCAATCATACGGGAATATTTTGGCTAGAATATCTGTCTCCTGCTCCGACAAAAGGGCCATGCAAACTAGTATTGTGCCACTAGTAGTGAACAGTAGTGAACAGTACAGGATCCTTAGAGGACAGCTGAAGATAAGTCAGATGAAGCACACAGTCATACTTCTCCAAAATACTATATTGTGTTTAGGCCTTTTAACAGAGTCATTTTTTCATTTTTCTATAGGGAGAGTGTCAACAAAGAACATCTCTTTAAAATTCTCAGGATACACGTAATTAATACTCAGAAAATGTGATTCCAAATAGTGGAGCAACAAATTACTGTGAGCTAACAAAGCTATATCTCCATTTTAAGCATTTACTTACTATCAGTCTAGTGAGATGGAGTCATGGGCTTATCCAACTCTATGTTAAGGTATAGCTTATATTGCACATGATATGTTTTAAATATCACTACTAGCTAGTTGATAAATTTATAAAAACTATTTTACAGGCCTCTTGAATCATGATGTACATATGTTCTGTTTTTGGCCAATGACAGGTTTAATTTTTTGCAGTAGCTGTGAGTGGGTGCAGCCTGGAGCCCTGTGGACATGGCCAAGTCCCCTGTTACTCTGGGTTTTTTATCTCATTGGTGTTTCCAGTTCTTATCTCAACCCATGATCTTTACCTTTTGTGCCTCCAATTCTCTTCTCCAGTGACCTGCGAGTGGATGAGGGCAGGAAGATGAAGGAAGTGAGTGGCATGTGGTTTTGGAATCTTGGAGAGGGGAGGCACTAAACTGGGGAGTGCCATTCCTAAGTCAGGACAGATTTAATTGTCATTCTATGTGGGGCATGAAGGGTTGAGATAAAAACAGATCTGCCCAGGGTAGGTTAGAAACAAATTTTATCTAAGCATTTCTGTTATATGGTTACAATGTTTCCTAGTCTGCTCATGTGGATGTAGTACCTGTATATGTTCCCCTATGTGCTCCTCACCATGTTCTTTTTCAGAGGAAGGCTGATCAGGATTGCTGTGTTGCTGTACTGTGTGATGTAAGTTTATGACATGATCACATCAAGGGCAATGAGAGTCATTTGGGATGTGTATTCAGTGTTGCTCTCCTGCCTTGGCCTTGGGTGCTACCTCAGGGAATTGATTAATACTCCTACTCAGCCTGTGGAGGGAACAGGGGAGGATGCTTTTCCCAAGCCTTTCACCCCCTTTTTCTCCTTTAGGCCTGTTGCAACAGCTTTTGAGAATTTTGAATTCTCTTTGGATGTTACAGAAAGCACAATCTTATTGTTAAGTCTGCCAGGTCTTCTCCGTGTGCTGCACACTGTGCTTAGAGTCAAGAAAGAGATTTCTAGGAAGGTCATTCAGACATCTACTCCAGGGGTAAATAAACAGTCATGAGTGGCATGGAATGTGGGAGAAAATGAGCCCATTTTGGAGGAAATTCTCAGGTCTAACAGTTTGGAAGTTCGCGTCTGAATATCTACAGGATCCTGATAAAGTGACAGAATATTCACAAGAAGAAACGCTTTTGAAACTCCAGAGAGAAGTAACTTACTGTACTGTGCTGGACCCTGGCTACTATTTCTCAGACACTGCTTGCCACCAGACAGCACCCTCAGGGGGAGGAGAAGGAAAGTAGACCAACAGGCATCATGGTTACTCAATCTGCAGCTGAACCAGAGGAACAATGCGTGCCAGTAGCAGTCTTCCCTCTACAGAAGAAAAAATCCAAGACCTAATCAGTTCACACAGTGAAGGATGAAGAGGAATCAGGGTCTTCTGAACAGGAGGAGGAGGTAGGACCAGGGATACTCACTCGATCCCTATCCCTGATTGAGCTGTGAGATATGTGAAAAGATTTCAGCTGCCAGTTGAATGAGCCTCTGGTGATCTGGCAGATCCAACGCTGGCATATCACATCCCATGATGTGAAACAAGATGGTAGTGAAGCCAAGCAACTGGGATCCCTGTCCCAGGATGTGGGAATTTACAAGGGAAATGGAGAGAGGACAGAAAATCACAATTTCTGGAGGTGATTCCTATCAAGTGTGAGAGAAAAGTATTCTCTCAAGGGTGATCTGATAGTGTGTCCAAGCAGGTGGAACATCATGAAGAAAGGTATCCACTGACTGAGAGAATTAGCTGTGCTGGGGGTAATCTATAGGGATTTAAATAATGAACAGTCCCCTGTTGGTCTGGATGTAAAATAAAGATCTCTGTCTGAGTTACTGTCTCATGTGAATGAAATTGACAGCATAATTCTAGAATGTATTTTAGCCTCTGTTTGATCAATTTTAAAAAAATAAAAAAGAAAACTAAATTTAATCTAGTTACATGGGGGGCTGTCAAGCAATCTACTGCCATGCAAGACCTTTGGAAACAATGCTGTAACAGGTTTTTTTAAGTCCTCAACACATTGCATTTTTAGACCGCCAATAAAAAGAACAGAAAAGCCTCTTTTAGTCCTTCAGAAATTCTCAGTAAGCACTGCAAAAGGCTGGTAACAAAATTAGTCATTTTCTTGTGCTGTCTTGTAATTAAATAAAATACGCTTAAAGTAGTTGCTCACTGAGAGATGGAAGTCACAATTGCTAATGATCACAGAGGAAGAAAAGACTGCACACCAAAGAGCCGTATAGTGACTTCTAAAAATTATAGATGAAGATGTGATCACATAATCTGCTTTTAGAAGGGGCTGATATTTGTTGCCTTCTTCAAAAGTGTTAAGAGTTTGTCATTAGCTCTTGGGTCATAGATTACACTTGGAGTGCCTAAGCTTAAAGAGACACTTTATTGAACATCGTCTAGCAAGTTTCATTCTTATGACGGTGTTCCTCTTGGTTGCTTTTTGTCTGGGCTGCAGAGCAATTTGTTTGGAGGGTGACACTGATTAAGTGCAAGAGAACTGTGTTTTATTGAGGCTGCTAGGCCTCTGTCAACAAATCAATGAGGCTTTTTCCCTTTTTTTTTCTATGTATTTTTTTCCTGGTATTCTTAGCTCTCCTGTTAGCATCCTGCCATTACTGGAGATTAAAAACATCTTTATAGCTGTCTTGTGGTTGAACATTTGCTAATTTACCAATCACATAAAATGTTTATTGGATGGATTATATGTCCCTGGATTCTCCAGGTGTAAAGAGTGTACAATACATAACACGTTTTCAAAAAAGTTGCTCTTTTCTGCATAGACTAAAGCATTAATATCAACAGCAGTCTATATTTCTGGTCACAAAGCTTTGTAGGTTTCCAAGTTAACTGTAAATAGAAATCAACTTACAAAGAGCCTAGTTTTGTTTCTAATAAAGACACTTTACACAGTTATATTTTATATAATTGCTTCATATCAAACATCCTATCAAAAATTTTCCACACAACCTCTCATTTTTGTTGTTAATTTCAACCTTTTTTTTTTTAGATTTTTTTTTTAGGAAGAGAGCAAATTTGTCATTTTAAATTGTTTACTTTTATTTAAATTAATTTTCAGAACTAATTATGGAGTCTAGTTATAGAAAAGCAATTAAAAGCTTTCTCTTATATATGATACATACATAGCAGACAATGTTATCCACATGCTATCCACGGCCAGATTGGATAAAGGCTTGAGCAACCTGGTCTAGTGGGAGGTGTCCCTGTCCGTAGTAGAGTAGGTTGGGACTAGATGATCTTTAAGGTCCCTTCCAACTCCTTAACATGCTATGATTCATTCATTCTATGTGCTTAATTACGTGTCATTAATTGGTTGTTCTGTGATCTAACCATATATATTTATTAAATTAAAATTTTAAAATTTGGTACGTTCCAATTAAATGTAGCAGAAATAAATCATTAGCTGTATTTTTTTCCAAAGATCTACTAGGAAAACGTTATCTAGCAACCAGAAAAGAAACCTTTTTGATACAATCTAAGAAACCTTAAAATTAAAAATGCATCCAAGAAAAAAAATTACAATGTAAGGAAAAAAATGTATTGTCAAGTTGAAGTTATAAAGTCAATAATAGAGATAAAAGAGCAGTGTCAGATAATTTTAGGGGGTGCTACAAAATTCGTAAAACAACATTGTATTCATGTTTTCTTTTTAAAATATGAATGCATTGACATAAAACCATGATGACTCCAGTAGTTCAGATGAGTTATCTAAAGGTATATCTTGTTCTAGGGGAATTTAGGCAAGCAAAATACTTTCACATGCAGGTGGTATAAAAGCCATCTTTCTTGGCACCCCTTATCTTCCAGTTAAGAGAGAAAAATTGAAGTGAACACAAAAACGCACTGTCGCATATAAAAACTGTTCCATACTCATAAAATTTTCAAATATATTTATATATACATAAAATTTCCCCTCAGTGAAAACACTGAGAATCTGAAATAGCAGGACGTTTGTTACACAGAAAAGAGCTCAGAGAGTGCTTGTGGATAAAGAGGATTGCAACTCCTTCCAATATGAAAGATGCCCTAAGAGACAAAACACACATTTTAGAAAAACAACAGAAAAGACAACCAAAAAATTGGGATTTTACCATCAACTTTTTTAAAATTTCCACTGAAATTTCAGACAGTAGCCAGACCTTTTAAGTTACATAGATTGCAGAAAAGCAGCTTCAGAATATAACTTCTGTATGACCTGATACATTTGGCATACCTGGAAGACCTGCAAGCTTGACCATGTTTCAAACAGGTATTATACTGAATAAGCATAAGTAGATGGTTGTGTTGTTTTGGTTTGGGTAGGTTTTTAATTTTTTTTCTTTTTACAAAGTTAAATTATTCCTTTATGTTTCTTTATAAATGGTAGCACACAGGGTGTACATCAGGCTGGTGACAGTCACCAGTGAGGTTCCCCAGGGCTCAGTTTTAGAGTCAATGCCCTTAAATCACAGAATCACAGAATACATGAGTTGGAAGGGACTCACAAGGATCATCGAATCTAACTCTTAGCCCTGCACCAGACCATCCCCAAGAGTAACACCATGTGCCTGAGAACATTGTTGAAATATTTCTTGAACTCTGTCAAGCTTGGTATTGTGACTACTTTCCTGGGATGTTTGTTTTTATAAATGATCTGGACACAAGAATCAAATATACATTAAATGAGTTTGCTGAAGATACTAAAGTGGGAAGAGCTGTGGACTCTCTTGAGGATGGAGAGGCCTTACATAGAGATCTGGATAGACTAGAGAGCTGGACAATCACCAACTGTATGAAATTAGAGAGGAGCAAGTTCAGGATTCTCCACCTGGGATGGGGAAATCATCATTATACATACAAATGTGGGCATGGAAGGCTGGAGACCAGACCATGGAAAGAGATCTGGGGTTTGTGATTGATGGCAAGTTGAGTATGAGTTCATTGTGTGTCCTGGCAGCCAGGAGGGCCAATCATGTCCTGCAGTGCATCAAGCACAGCACTGCAAGCCAGTCAAAGGAGCTGACTGTCCCACACCACACTGCACTTGTGCAGCCCCACCTCAAGTCCCGTGTGCGACTGTGGGTGCCTCAATATAAGCAGGCCATCAGACTATTAGGGTGTGTCCAGAGGAGGGTGACCAAGATGATGAAATGCCTTGAGGGCAAGAATTCTGAGGAGTGACTGAGATCACCTGGCTTGTTCAGCTTGGAGAATAGAAGGCTGAGGGATGAACTCACGGCAGTATACATCTTCCTCAGGGAAGCAGAGCTGCTGATCTTCTGTCTTTGGTGAGCAACAATAGGAAAAGAAGAAATGGAATGAAGCTGCATTTTGGGAAGTTCAGATTGGAGATTATGAAAACTCTATTTACTGAGAGTGTGATTGGTCACTGGAATAGGCTCCCCAGGGAAGTGGTCAAGGCACCAAGCCTGTTAGAGTTCAAGGAGTGCCTGGACAATGCTCTCAGTCATACAGTTTAACTTTAGGCAGTCCTGTAAGGAATAGGGAGTCAGGCTCAATGAGCCTTAGGGGTCCCTTCTAACTGGAGATATTCAATGATTATATGATTCTATGATTCTATGCAAGTAGTCCTACCTGAAGTTTCTTTCTGATCCTTAGTCAACTAGAAAAGAATACAGTGAAAAAAAGATTTTGACAACACATCTACATCTTCATATCTTCTTTGCAAAACAACCAACATTTACCTGAGTATCTGCTGTATTTTCCTACCAAATGTAAAAGAATATGTACTGGAAAAGAAAGGAATTGATCATCATTAAAACTTAAGGGCTTTGAAATTATATTCACTTCTGAATATTTATTAACATACAACCACTTACATACCATAAAACCTCTTTATCCAATTTCTAGCATTTCAATGTGTTTTAAATTTACAAATTAAGGTTCTGCTATTGCAGAGAAATTTTTAAGATATTAAATACACCTAAGTCTTATAAAGATTTACAGAAACATCCAAACTGTTGAAATAGCATGAACAAGTAAAAACACAATGTTATCTCAGTGAAATTTTACTTCACATGCTTACTGATGAAAATATTGGCATCAACTCTCCTATGTATGACACATATGGAAGGGCAGGAAGGATCACAGATATTTTCTGTAGATAGCACTCTGTGTAAGGCCTGTATAAACCTTCAGAGACTTCTCTGGCTATCAAAACCAAAAAAATTATGGTCACTTTTTATGATATTTCCACTCAAGCGTGTGTACTGTTGATTACCAAAAACTTCAGGCTAATAAGAAAATAAACAAATTATAAAAAAAAAATACAAAACCAACACCAAAACCAACCTAAACCACCACTCCCTTGAACCACCAAATAAAGTCCTTAAGAAAATCAAAACATGCACTTATGAGATAAATGTTCTTATTTTTACATTTATCCGTCTTTATGTAGTGAACGTTAAACTGCTCATAGGTCCAGGTACGAATGATTTCCCATTGTGACCCCTTTCTGGAACCCAGTGTGAGTCAAAAATAAAAAAATAGGGAAACTAGATTTATGGTGCAAATTATTCTATATGTTGATTGCCTCATCATTAAGCTTTCACCTGAGACACAGATAAAGATGACTGGAAGATCAAAAAATACATAAACTTTTAAAGGATTTGTGCTAATTTAAAAGAGTATTTCTTTCTAATTTGATATATTTGTACTGCTTGTAAGCAAAATTCAGAGACAGATCAATTTTATGAGGGTATTTATGTATCAAAATACTATTAAAAAAGCCAAGAAAGGTAACATAATTTCACTTCCATCTGCTTTGAGATCTGCAAAGATTCTCCTGTTAGGCCCTACCCAGTCAAACAAGGGACGTGAAAGTAGTTCATTAGAAGTAAACAGAAATTGGTAGTACTTCATGGGAGAATAGGCATTTTTCAGCAAGATGACGGTGCAGTTCAGGATAGGAGTAGGAAACAGAAATTATATTTTTCTTACTATTTATGATATTCATTCTGCCATTAAATCTTCCAGTATCCTCAAGAAGCTAAACAGTGCTATTTGACAGTAGTGTTGACAAGACCTACAGAATGCACATAGTCTGTAGTACCGTGATTATGTTGTGTTGCCACTGCAAATTTACCCGAATTTCCCAGAGCTCAAACTAAATACAGCAAAGAAAAAGTATTAATGCCTGCTGTAATATGAAGGTGCTTCCCACTCTAGGAATTGAAAGTCCTGCATTCTTGACCTCAGCACTTCAGCACCTCTAGAACAGCTTCATTCCTTGTCTTATTACTTTTGGGTTATTCCTACTTTTAGTTTCCCTGGTCTGAGTTTTTATAGAAATTAATTGAAAAACTAAGTTTAATCCAATAGCTGAGCTTCTCATTCAGGGTACAAGATAACTGTTGTTCAGAGTAAAGATACAAAACTGTCTCATTTACATCTCAGGTGACCACTAGACTAAATGGAATAATGGAGCAATGCTATGATTTCCTTGGTTTGTGTCTTGTAAATGACTCCTGAATTCCCTTATGAACATATCTTGAAAGAATTCAGTTTAGAATTGTGAACATCTCTTACTAACAAAAACTTACCTACTCAGGATATTTTGCCTTTTTTTCAATAGCTGTTACTTCACTGAAAATTCCTTTCTGGTGAATAACTGGAAGGGAGCATTAAGAAGAATAAATTATTATGAACAAATGAGCAGCATCTGATCTAGTGTCACTCTGAGGAGAAACATCTACATTTTTCTAGCCTGAGGATGGGCTGAGAAATATTATAGGGCACTGCTGTGCTCTACTGTCAGTTTTTAATTTTACCATTCTTTTGGCAAAGACACATATTAGCACCTGGAGCAGTCATATGCTTGTGTTTGCATATATTTATATGTGTGTGTGTTTGTGTGCGTGCGTGTGTCTTAGAATGTAAAAAGTAGTAATGGATCAGGATTTTTTCCCTCAGCGGAGCAAAGGAAACATCAAGCAAATGAATAGGTCAGTGACTTCTAATGAAAGGTGAACAGGGCTAATGTTTTATTATTTACTTATTTGAGTCATAAGATAAAGCTAAATATAGTTTTTCTGTCACAGCTTCAGTACTGATGTCCAGGACCTGATTAGTCCAGATTGATCAAACTCCACCCTATGAAGTTCTCTCTCCTTATTATAACACTAAGCAAAGTCATTGCAGTAACAAACATGTCTTTCAGAGTTAGTAGGGCTTTACCAAATTAAACAATAACATCAGAACTTACATCACAATTCAGTGTTATTTCCACATGCAAAATACAATAGTTTTGAATTTCAAATCATTGTGTAAAATCTTCTTTTCTAGAAAGAAAAGGCTCTTACTTAGAAAGATGAATTGAGTGGAGAGTTGTTACAAAAATTTTATTCTAAAGTCTGTTTTACTTGAGACCAATTACTAAGAAAAGTAATGTAAGAAATACAAATACTTCTCATTCTGATGCTTTTTCTTCAGTTAAAACAGAATTGTGAGGACACCTTCTCAGTTGCCATAAAGATCTTTGTGTTTCGTTAGACATTTTAGCCAAATCCTGCTTCATTTCTATTCATTCCTCATCACAAAAGGCTATGAACATGACCCTTTGAGGTGAAAACTTTCTGGGTACCAAATGCCTCATGTCCACACCAGGGTTGCTTGTAATCACACAAACTTAAAGATTACCTTGCAAAAAAAAATGTACTTTTTAAAGTTTTACAGATGAAGCACCAAGACTTTCAGAGTCATTATATTTTATGGAGCATGATCCTTCAATATGACATCCAAAAACCAGATATGGACCCTCAATATCAAAGAGAAAGTGCTTTAAGTAAATTTGACACTTCAGAACCTTCAAATAACCATTGATAATTGGAAGTGTTTATATAAATTCTGCTTTATTGTGAGGACATACAAGGAACCACTAAATACACGGATTGTAAGGAAAGGTAATGTACGAACTGAAGAATTTTAGGAAAGTTTCATTTCAAATCTGTAAATATGCCAAATAAAGTTTAGTTTCTTCCCGAGTCTTTATAGGATCCAGGCACCTGATTTATACTGGTAAATTATCACAGTCCCAGTTACACTCACAAATGCACAAACATGTGCAATATGATGGAATGTATACCCAAATAGATTAAGTGACATCCCAATAAATTACTTTTACTTTAATGCAATATTAATAATAAAATTAAATCAAACACATGTATCTATTTTTACACTTAAAAAAAGTCTAGATATGGTTTTTTCAGGTTCTCTGACAATATATTATTTGCAATAACTTCTTGTACCTACTCTGATATGCATTCTAACAACTTAGTAACCAGCGTTTCAAGTATAATCAATGCTTTCAATAAAAATATTCACAATTGTTCTTCATATCACTAGTAGCAAAATTTTCACCATAATGCAAATCTGTTTCAGTAAGTGTTAAGCTACTGTCCACATTATTTTGAAATGGTTGTTTTCTCCAGAGCTGCCAGCACAAGCAGCTCAGTTCTACTCAGTTCTATTCTGTAGCTAGGTAAGATCTACAGCATTTCATAATTGTACTTAATGCCAGTCCAGAGAGGGTCAGAATTTTATGGGATTGATAGTATCTTGTAACAGACCAACAAGTATCAGAAAGCTAAGAAATAGTTAGTCCAGTAATTGATTTACTGGAAAGAGGCAATGTCTAGTTCTTCCTAATATCTTACCTGGATTATACTCTAGATCTATGTAGCTACAGCAACACCACTAATCCAAAGCAAGTATATTTACTACCAAACAAACATACCCCTATTCTGATAGTGTCTTTTTTCTTCTTAAAAATTAGTAGTTTTATTATAAAGGCTCTGAGACTAGCGTTAGCTTGCTTTCCACTTAATTTTAATGAATCTATCACACACTTATCAGTGTGGTATAAAGTGATATAGTACACTATATAGCCTATTTTGTATGTGTATAACACTTATAACTTTCCCCCAACAATACATTTAGTGGTCATCATGTGAGGCTGTCACATAGCTAAAAGCTAAAATTAGAGAAAATATTTAAGGTTAAAGAAATAATTCAGTCTTTGAAATCCAGTTATCATGGGTTTTCTCAAATAGAAAATCTTGACTAAGTGTTACTAAATACTATACTTCTATCTGTTATGCTTTGCCACCACTTATATATGAGAAAAGATATATTTCCAAGGTCACTTAAATATTTATATAATGATGATCCTGGTTACATATTTGTGAAAAATTATGTACTTAATACCACGGTAATTTGAGCAATCAGATTTAATTCCTTTCTTCTTATACAAAGTGATGATGACTGCATCACGAAGGTCTGATGGGAGTTCGCCTAGTTCCCAACAGCTCACCACAAACTCGTGAAATTTGGTATGGAGTGCAAGGCCCCCTTGTTTCTAGACTTCAGGTGGGATTCCATCAACCCCAGCTGCCTTGCCGATTTTCACCTGCTGTATGGCCTTGAGGGTTTCTCCTAAAGTGGGGGCAGTATCCGATTCGTACTTCCCTGGTTGATGTGTGATGAACTGAATTGCTGAGTCTTGGACTACACGGTTGGTACTGAAAAGAGTCTGAAAGTGTTCAGACCATCAATTCAGAATGGAGGTTTTATCTGTTAGAAGCGTTTGCCCATCAGCGCTGAGTAGAGGGCTTTGGACTTGGCGTATAGGCCCGTATGCTGTTTTCAGGGCCTCATAGAATCCTCTGTGATCTCCCGAATCTGCACATAATTGAGTTTTCTCAGCTAGATCGATCCACCACTTGTTCTGAATGTCACAGGATTTCTGTTGGAGCTTGCTACATGCAAGACAAAAGGCTGTTTTTCTTGCGTGACAGGATGGCAGTGCAAGGTGTTCTTGGTGGGTGGTTCTCTTCTTCCTCAACAAATCCTGGATCTCTTGATTGTTTTCATCAAACCATGGTATTACTCTGCTCTCCATTGCTGACAAAATCCTGGTAAGAATACTCTTGAACAGACTAAAACCCGCTATTGCAGAAGAAATTCTACCTTAAAGTCAGTGCTGTTTCAGAGCCAACAGGAGTACCACAGACATGCTATTTGTTCTCAGACAACTGCAAGAGAAGTGTAGGAAACAGAACAAAGGTCTCTTTGTAACCTTTGGCGACCTCAACAAGGCTTTCGATACTGTGAGCAGAAAAAGTCTCTGGCAGATTTTAGAACATTTAGGTTGTCCCCCTAAATTCCTTAAAATGATCATCTCACTCCATGAGGATCAGCACGGCCAAGTCAGATATGGCAATGCACTTTCTGAGCCCTTTCTAATAACCAATGGTGTGAAACAAGGCTGTGTTCTTGCACCAATCCTATTCACAATCTTTTTCAGCATGATGCTCCAAAGGGCCACAGCAGACCTTGATGATCAGGACGGTATCTACATTTGATACTGTATTGATGGAAGCCTATTCAACCTAAGGTGACTGAAGACCCAAACCAAGACCTTAAACCATCTTGTCCGGGAGCTGCTTTATGCTGATGACGCCGCCCTTGTTGCCCACACAGAAGCAGCTCTGCAGCGTTTAACATCCTGCTTTGCAGATGCTGCTGAGCTCTTTGGGCTGGAAGTCAGCTTAAAGAAGACTGAAGTTCTCTATCAACCAGCATCTCAGGAAGTCTTCCAATCATCTGATTGGCCAATCAGAGCTTAAATCAGTCCACCAGTTTAATTACCTCGGTAGCCTCATCTCCTCGGATGGTAAGAGTGACGGATAGACAACAGGTTAGCAAAGGCATATAGTGCTTTTGGAAAACTCCATAAAAGAGTTTGGCAGAATAAACACTTGAAGAACAGTACAAAGATCAGTGTTCACAGAGCCAAAGTATATTTGCCCAAAAGTTAAATTGCTACAAAGTAGTAATGATTAAGGTTGTAAACTCTAAATAGGATCATCACATTTGTTAGTCAAATTCATATAAAAGTAGTTAAACTTTTATTTCTAGTTCTCCTGACAGTACTACTTAGAGGAACATAGAAGACTAATTTTTCTTGTCGTGTTGTCTGAAGTATAAATGTGCCTTCCATCTTCAAACTTCACTAAATAGCCTTTTTAAAAATGCTGGCGTAGTTCCTCATAAAGTATGGGGCCTTAATGAATATTAAGAACGCTGCTGAAAATCTGAAAAATTTTTGGCAAAGAAGTTTCAAAATGGTCACCTTCTTAAAATTGAAGAGTTTACCTTTAATAAAATTTCAAATTGATCGTTAGTGGATATTTATCCATCTAATTTGATTAGCATATATTGAACTTTTTTCCTGAACATTTTTGTTTTGAAGATAATATACCAAGCAAATACCAAAACTGAAACAGCAGTGCTCTGTGTTCAGTTGTATATTTACATGATATCTCCCTGCATGACTTAGGCTTAAGTGTGTATAGAAGAGTTATGTGCACATTTGCACTTGCACTTAGAAGTTTTGTGTTACCTGTGTGAACTGTATTTTGATGGCTGTCATGGTTTGAGATAGTCCCGAAATCTAATTCCCTAGCTCCATCCCCCCTCCCACATCTCAGCCTAATGTGAGATGGGCTTTTCCAGACAAAACACACCAGACTCAAAGTGGGGGAAAGGGAATATATTACAATCACTGTACAAATAAATACCATATCACATTATACACACGATCACAAACTATCTCTACCATGACATATAGTATTTACAGTGGATCAGGTCTCCTCTCCCCTCCAAATAAAAAGTCCAGGAGGGAAAGAAGGACAGATCCCTTCCAGTCCTTAAGCAGCAGCTCCTCTTTTGTCCTCCATGCAGCAGTAACTGAGTTGTTGTAGCTGGATCTCTGTTCAACATACACAAGGGGGTCTCCAAGCCCCTCGGCTCTCCTTCGGTCCAAGCGAAGGCCTCACCTGTGGACTGCCAGCAGGGACAAGACTCGCATCACCACAGGCATATCACGAAATGCAGGGGCATCTTCGTGAAAGTCCCTTCCTCAGGGGATTCAAATTCCCGTTTGCAGAGCTCCGTGCTCTGTCTCCAGGCAGCGGGGGGGCGAAGCCCTCCTCCACATTCCTTTGGCTGTCCTGGTCCAGCTTCAGGACGCCTTTGAGCTTCTCAGCTCCTCTCTGTAAGTGCTGTAGCACTCCAAGGCTCTTTCAAGTAAGAGTCCATCATCTTCCTCCTTCTAGGAGGTCTCAAAGGAGTTTTGGGGGGTCTGATACAGTCTTACCCAAAACTCTGTCTCTCAGCTGCTGGTTCTCTCTCTCTCCCTTTCCAGGAGTCTTTTCTCTGGTGCTGCATGTTGTTTCTGCTGCTTCTTGGTCTTATCTCTGGCTCTCTGCCACCGTTTCTCTGGTCAGTCCCGGCTGCTGCTCTGCGCTCATGGAGAAAACATTCTCTCGGCATAACTACAGGCACCTAGCCCAGCTTTATGCTGTTCCAGGTCCCTGCAGCCCCCCAGCCGGGGCTGGGAGGGGGCCAGAGGCCCCAAGGGGCACAGAGCCCCTACCTCGTGGCTCACAACATGACCACCTCTCCTCCAACAACAACCAAAAACTACAACTCTTCTCTTCCGGTCTGGTTGTGATATGTTTACATTTCTGCAGGAGCGCCCATTGGACAAAATTTCAAAACTTCTAGGGGTTTCCACCCCTTGGGGTCTACCACTTTTCTCAACCTCTGAGGGAAAACAAGGTCCAAACCACGACAATGGCACATTGCAATGTTATTAATACAAAATAGCAATGTGTGGAGGAATATCACAGCGACTGGGAGAGATTTAAAGCCTGGAGAGACTTATACGGAACCTAAAGAAGTCAACTATTTATGGACTTTCATGTTATTCCCTAGTTTATGCCGTGTTCTATGTACCCACATGTATGTTCCTATGTTAATCCCCCTGGTTTGTACTGAACAGGGCATGTCTGTACTTGCCCACACATTTTCCCACCAAAAGTTGTTTACCACCCTGTTGCTTAACTGCTCCCGAATTCCTCCCACTTTTCCTCATTCCCCTATCCTGTGATACCCTGAGACGTCAATCCCATGCTCCACCCCAGTTATCAGACCTCCCCTTACCCAAACCCTATATAAATCCTTGTTCTCCTTCAATAAAGTGGCCATTGCACCCTGACCTTCTACCGTGTCAGAACCCTCTGCGCAGTCACATTCCTATTCCCTTCTCCCTCGGGCCGTGGCAGCAATGCATAGCATAACTTCGCTAGAGTTAAGTGAATTCATCATATCCAGCAATACTGAAGAGCCTATATCAAACTTTTTTTGTAAGTAAGAAATCATTATAAACACCTTTTGCAATAGCCATCATGACAGAGCCTTTAAATATTAATATAAAGTGGTGCATTATATATTACTTAACTGAAAAATTTCATAATTATCTTATTCTTCATTAGAAATGAATCATCACCACCATGGCTGGGCTTTGTGAACGAAGATTTGGGAAGGGCTCTACCCACGTTTGTTACAAGCGCATTGGTGGCTGAAAAGGCCAATACGAGACAGGCACGTCCGGTTGCAGAAGGCACAGCAGAAGGACTCCTTAGATGGTATATTCTGCAAGACACGATTCTTTCTGCGTTACCTTTTCTCCTCAAGAGTGATCTTGCGTGCTTTCTCAAAAGCATCAGCAGCGTTATAGATGATGTGTCTCCAGGCCTCTCGATTGGAGGCCAGAGTAGACCAGTTATGGTAGTCAATATGGCCAAGGCTGAGATGTTGATTTAGGGAGTCCTTGTATCTTTTCCTCGGGGCTCCTCTCATGCGGCAGCCAGTGGCAAGTTCACCATAAAGCTGGATCTTGGGGAGACGATGAGCAAACGCTTCTTACAGAAAAAACCATTCTGAATCGATGGTCTGAACACTTTCAGACTCTTTTCAGTACCAACTGTGTAGTCCAAGACTTAGACATGAATAAGGTAGGCATAAATACTTAAAATACTGCATGGTTGTATATATATCTATGTACATATTTACGTGTGAGCATAGGTATGTGTACTGTGTATAAATACATTTATATGGAGATATACTTACTCAGCTTCTACCAAGGCTAATCAAGGCTGATTTAGTCCAATTTCTATTGTTCTGGCCACTGTTTATACATCTTCTGTATTTTTCTTCAAAATGGATCATTAAATGAGATTCCATCATCATCATCATGGCTAGGCTTCGTGAACGAAGATTTGGGAAAGGCTCTATCCACATTTGTTACAAGCATGCTGGTGGCTAAAAAGGCCAATATGACATAGACATGTCCGATTGCAAAAGGCACAGCAGAAAGACTCCTTAGGTGGTGTATTCTGCAAAACACGATTCTTTCTGCATTGTCTTTTCTCCTCAAGGGTGATCCTGCATGCTTTCTCAAAGGAAACAGCAGCATTATAGATGGTGTGTCTCCAGACCTCCCGATTTGAGGTCAGAGTAGACCAGTTATGTTGATCAATATGGCCAAGGCTGAGATGCTGTTTCAGGGAGTCCTTGTATCTTTTCTTTGGGGCTCCTCTGTTGCGGCAGCCGGTGGCAAGTTCACCATAGAGCAAGATCTTAAGGAGGAAGTGGTCCTTCATCCTGGAAACGTACCCTGCCAAACGCAGCTGTGTTCTCAGCAACATGGCCTCAATACTTGTGACTGCTGCTTGCTCTAGAACAGATGTATTGGTCACATAATCTGACCAGTGGATGTTTAGAATTGAACGGAGGCAGCGTTGATGGAAGCGCTCTAGGAGACGCAGGTGGTGGCGGTAGATGACCCATGATTCGGATCCATATAAGAGAGTAGACAGCACTATGGCTCTGTAAACACTGATCTTTGTACTTTTCTTCAAGTGTTCATTATGCCAAACTCTTTTATGGAGTTTTCCAAAAGCACTATATGCCTTTGCTAACCTGTTGTCTATCTCTCCGTCAATCTTACCATCCGAGGAGATGAGGCTACGGAGGTAATTAAACTGCTGGACTGATCTGAGCCCTGATTGGCCAATGCTGATATGGAGATGATGGAAAACTTCCTGAGGTGCTGGTTGATAGAGAACTTCTGTCTTCTTTAAGCTGACTTCCAGCCCAAAGAGCTCAGCAGCATCTGCAAAGCAGGATGTTAAACGCTGCAGAGCTGCTTCTGTGTCGGCAACAAGGGCGGCATCATCAGCATAAAGCAGCTCCCAGACAAGATGGTTTAAGGTCTTAGTGTGGACCTTCAGTCACCTTAGATTGAAAAGGCTTCCATCAGTATGATATCGAATGTAGATACAGTCCTGATCCTCGAGGTCTGCTGTGGCCCTTTGGAGCATCATGCTGAAAAAGATTGTGAATGGGGTTGGTGCAAGAACGCAGCCTTGTTTCACACCATTGGTTGTTAGAAAGGGCTCAGAAAGTGCATCACCATATCTGACTTGGCCGTGCTGATCCTCATGAAGTGAGATGATAATTTTGAGGAACTTGGGGGAACATCCTAAATGTTCTAAAATCCGCCAGAGACTTTTTCTGCTCACAGTATCGAAAGCCTTGGTGAGATCAACAAAGGTTACATAGAGACCTTTATTTTGTTCCCTACACTTCTCTTGCAGTTGTCTGAGAACAAATAGCATGTCTGTGGTACTCCTGTTGGCTCTAAAACCACATTGACTTTCAGGTAGAATTCCTTCTTCTATAGCGGGTATTAATCTGTTCAAAAGTATTCTTGCCAGGATTTTACCAGCAATGGAGAGCAGAGTAATACCACGGTAATTTCACAGATCATCAGACATCAAGCAACTCCTGATCTTCCCCATCTAAATTAATCATTAGCACCTTAAATATTTCTTGCTCAAAGTACCATATAGCATATACCCTTCATGGCATGTGCTACGAGGCTGTTTGTAGAATGCATTTAAGAAATTTATACTGACATTAACCAATTTTTTATGTACAGGAAAAATATTTTTGATTGGAGATTCTACTACATCCATCCTAGACTTATTAAATACTGCATGCAAATGGAAATGTCTTCAAATGACAAATTGTTCTTATTTATAAAATAATTGTCTTTCTCAGTCAATTCTGTTACAACAAATGGAAGCTCATACTACTGTACTACTACTTTTACCAGAAGCAGCAATCAAAAAACTGTGTATGTAAATAATATTTGAGTCTTAAGCCATGTTTCTTCATAAAGCTTTCCTGATAATTTCTTTAGAAAAGAAAAAAAATGTGGATTGCCTTATAAGAACTCTTTGAAATCCTTTTTGTAGAGATTGCTTATGTCTGGTACCATTTCCTCCCTAATAATTAAGCAAATTCAGTCAGAGTCCTGCAGAAATCTCTGTCTGTCTGAAGAACAATTTCAGTTCTATCTAGCTATTGATACATTTTGAGCCCTTCTCGTATATAATGGACAACAGATCAGGTTCCTTCTTTTTTTTAGTTATCCACTAATGTTGTACGGACAGCAGAATGCTAAAATACTTTTTCCTTCCCCTCACTCCTTTTTTATCTTTAACTTAGCCCTGTTAAATCTGACAATAACAGCTGGAAAAAGTCCTAAAAACTTCCTTGTGAAAAGAATTCAGCAAGGGCTTCTCTCCCTCAGCTTGTGTTGTGTGTCCTGCCTTCTCCTTGTACACTCACAAATGCCATGACACCATCTGCAGTATTTACAGAAAAAGGATGGTGCAACTCTTCTTGGCCACCACACCAGAGAAAGCATTGGTCTCCGGGGCCCAAGAGCAAAGGCCTCTCTTCCTTCTCCAAATGTAGTGGCACAGAGTGGCTGCTGCTTTCAGAAGAGCAGAGATACTCCTGCTGCAGTCATTTCTCTGTCACAGGAAGAAATGTGTGTGGGCAGTTGTCTTATCTTTATTTATTAACAGGTTTTTGGGTTTTTGTTGGTTTGGGGTTTTTTTCATGAGTAAAACCTACTGCAGATTTTTCCCCTTTCAATATAAAAAAAGCTTCTGTTATAGTATTGTTTGTGATTTCCAAAAATAACATGTTTAGAAGCACATTTCCACTGGAACTGCTCCACTGACTGCTGCGTGTTCTTAGCTATGTTGTCTAACATTCCCTCTGGGTTTAGGAAATTCCACATCAGTAGCACTCCTAATGCATTTTCAAGCTTTTCTTTGTGACTATGGGCTGGATCCAGACATAATTGCATGATTCCCAAAGAAAAGGCTTCAGAAATAAGTCTGTAGTGTGCACATGATTTAGTCCTAACTACTACAGAAACTCATCATAAAGGATTATGACAAAATGACCGATTTGTAATCTTTCTTCCATAAAGATGCTATAATTTCTGTCTTTCAAAAGATGCTGCATAGGCACCTGAGAAAGAGGGAACCAGTGTTTGATAAGGAGCTCTCTCCTTTCTAGTGTCCACATAACCCCTCTATGGACAAAGAGCCACAATTACCGGTCTGCTCAAAATGGTTCTGTCTTGAATACAAAAGAAATTTCCATGTAGAGAACAAATGCCAAAATCATGAAATGAATGAAAATGAGCATTAATGAAAATCATAGCAAACCAAAAACACAGGAAGGATACAAACTGCAAGAGAGTTCTATCTGTGGTCCAGTTGCAGAAAGGGCAGATCCCACACAGCAGTGAAAACAGTTGTAGAAAAATCCATATTTTGTTATTCTAGAGGTGTATGTATTATATTTAAATAGATCTAGCCTTTTCTAGAGTAGAATTTGTCATGTGTACTTCCCCTAACCAAGTGGTAAAAGAATACATCTTCACAAAAATGAAGTTACAGCCTCAAGGCTTCATTTTAGCCACAACTGAATTGCATTCAGAAGCACAGAGAAGCAGCTTGACAGGAAATACTTTTAAGAGTCAGAAACTACATCTGCATTTTCGGAAAGACATGGTCATTTTAGAAGCATATGAAGCTTTTTGGTTACAAATGACGAGCTGCAGTGTTAGTTGGGGCAGTTCTGTAATATTCTTTCCTGTAATATCCACAAGACTGTGACTGTGCTCATCATAAGTTTCAGTTTATTTAGCTTAAAGTAATGTGGGGACCAGAGGCTTAAATTAAAGAAAGAGTAGCTTCAGCTCCAGAGATGTTTGCTTAATTCCGACTGGCATAGGATAATCTTCATTTGCCTCACCAAGTAAAGCTGTTTCCTTCGGATCATAAAATTTCCAATTCAGCTCCCAGCTACAACAGCATACAAAACACATTCACGCGAAGTCCAAGCACCATATGAGGGAACTTTGCTAATTAGAGAAATCTGTTTGGCTTCCAAAGGATAGACACAATAAAAGTCAGGGGAAGGAGTCTGAACTCTGTAGCAGTGAAGAGATTACTTTGCTTTAAAAGGAAACAGCTGAATTTAGGACAGAACTACATTTTTATCTTGAAAATCATAGAACATTTTGGAAGATTATCCTTGGATTGAGAAAGTATAAAGCTGACTCAATTTTAAACTGTTTCCATAAATTTAAATCAAAAGACTTATAGCTGTGTCTTGGGATCCACCAAGATGAAGAAACAATTTTTGCACAGCCTGTAAAGGCATTTTCAGTAACAAGTTCACAACAAGCTTGTCTTTTCTCTCCTCTTACAATCATTAGGATCTAGACAAATCCAGTAATTAATCTAAGATTTCCAGATTGAAAGAGTTACCTTCTTTTAACCAAAGAATTCTGACTAACTCTTTCCATTATTTTCCCAACTCTGGCTCTCATTTCTGTGAAAGTTTTCCCAGGATGTGGAGAAGGCTGAGATACCCAAGGACTTTTTTGCCTTGGTCTTCACAAGGAAGTGCTCCAGCCACACTGTCTCAGTTGCAGAGGTCAAAGGCAGGGACTGGAAAAAGTAAAACTGCCTGCTATAAGAGAGGATCAAGTTCAAGACCATTTAAGGAACCAGAAGGTACACAAGTCAATGGAACCTGAAAAGATTAATCCTCAGGTCCTGTAGGATCTGGCTGAGGAAGTGGTTAAGGCACTATCTATCATACTTGAGAAGTCATGGCATCTCTGTGAAGTTCCCACTGGAAAAAAAAAAAAGGAAAGGGGAAATTTAACATCCATTTTTAAACAGTCACTAAAGGAAACCTGTAGAACTGCAGTCTAGTCAGTCTTGCTCAGTGCCTTGCAAGATCATGTAGCAGATCCTCTTGGAAACTATGTCAAGACACATTGAAAATTGTGAAGTGATCGGTGACAGCCAAGAAGGCTTTGCTAAGGGCAAATCATGCCTGGCAAATTTGGTGATCCTCTATTACAGGGTTACAGTCATGGACGAGGGAAGAGTGACTGATGTCAGCCATCCAGAATTGTACAAAGCATTTGACATTGTCCCGCATGACATCCAAGTACAAGGTGCTGCACCTGGTATCAGTATAGACTGGGTGGTGAACGCATCGAAAACAGCCCTGAGGAGAAGGATTTGGGGGTTCTGTCGGATGAAAAACTTGATATGACCCAGTAATGTGCTCTTGTAGCCCAGAAAGGTATCTTCACCCTCGGCTGCATCAAAAGCAGCGTGGCCAGCAGGTCAAGGGAGGTGATTCTTCCCTTCTGTGATCCACTCTGGTAAGACCCCACCTGATGTGCTGCCAGCAGGTCTGGGGTCCCCAGCACAGGAAGGACATTGACCTGTTGGAGCAAGTCCAGAGGAGTCCATGAAAATGATCAAAGGGCTGAAGCAACTCTCCTATGAAGACAGGATGACAGAGTTGGGGCTGTTCTGCCTGGAGAAGAGAAAGCTCTGCAGCCCTCTCTGTAGCAGCCTTCCAGTGCCTAAAGGAGGCCTACAAGAAAACTGGAGATGAACTTTTGACAAAGGCTTGTAGAGGTAGAACAAGGGGTAATGGCTTTAAATTGAAAGAGAGTAGGCTTTGGTTAGTTACTGGGAAGAAATTCTTTACTATGAGGGTGGTGAGGCATTGGAACAGGTTGTCCAAAGAAGTTGTGGATGCCCCTGAAAGTCTTCGAAACCAGGTTGGATGGGCCTTGCAGCAACCTGGTCTAGAGGAAGGTGTCCCTGCCCATAGCCAGGGGTGGAAACTAGGTGATTTTTGAGGTCACTTCCAAGCCAAACCATTCTGTGTATCTATGATTCTTTGAAGGGCATACACCAGAAACCTACAGCCAAGATTCACTTGCTGGAAGGGCAACATGGCTCACAAAGGAGGTATTCATTGCACTCCTCTTAAACACAAGTCTTGAGAAGGTTTAGTTTTTTGTGTTGTTTTTATGTAGGCTGGGACTGAGAGAAGTATTAGTCAAAGAACCAAGCAGTATAAAGAGCTCTGTTCTATTTCTTGCCCTTTACCTCTTGGGTCCTACAACGTTTAGAAAATACTTTCTCCACTAGCTTTTGCAATAAAATGGCACACTATGTATGAACACATCTTCCATCAACCTTATAATATCTATCAGTGATTTCACTGCTGAACAACACTAGCATCACTCACAAATGTGCCTCATCAAACCTCATCAACCATGCTTGTTGTGGGGGAAGACTCAAGATAAGAAAATGGAAGTGAAGGAGAGAGATGGAGAGGAGGAGGAGGAGAAAAATAATAAGAAAAAAATGTATCTATGTCCCTAGGGAAGCTCCAGGATGTGTTTTCAAACTAGCAAATCAACAATTAATATTTAAAGCAGAAATAAAAGGCAGATCAGCAGAAAACGTACTTTGGAAGTACCTATAAAGACAATTTTATTGATACTTTCATTCTCTTGACTGTTTTTTTTATGGACCTTTTTTGCAGGAGACCTTTAGCTACCCACACAGGTGCATCATTTCAAAAAACTTAAAAAAATAAAATAAAATTTTTAAAGGCAGTGAATATTTTGTCATGATTCATTAAGACCTAAACAATAATAATGAGACCCATTCAAATCCATGAAACTTGGAACTGCTGCTAAGAGCCAGAAAAATGCCATGTGGGCTTTGTCATAGCAACAGAATCATTTATTATTATTGCAAGCATGTTCAGGTTGAGAAAAAGTTACTGCTGTCATATACAAGAGTATGTTGTATCCATCTCATTCCCTTCCATTTAGGTAGGTCAGGGAGGTAAAAATACACACTTTCACCTACTTTCTCCATCTGCAAAGTATCATATTATGAGAAACTGCACCTGATTCATCATGCCATGCTCTGTGATGGGGCAGCATCATCAATGCTATCCAGTATGATCCTGCCAGTGGAAAAATATAAACCACTTGGACAACTGGAAATTAATGAAGTTTAGAGAAAATCAGTCACAAAATAAACCACCACTGTCAGGAAAAATAAATGAAATGCAATGTGCTTTAAAAACATATATGTGTTGCCAATGTTCCAGAGAAATGGAAATGGTGATGAACTAATTTCTCCATCGTGTGCAGAAATCTTGGTGCAAAGCCATTTTTTTTTATTCATGTAACAAAGATCAGAATCTGTGAATAAGTTCATAAAGCACTCCTATATCTACTCCTGAAAAATCAATGTAACATAAAAAGAACAAACAAAAAAAACCCAAACCAAACAAACAAAACCTCAAAGCACAGTTTATTAATTATTGAATTACAAAACCCCAGCTTTAATACCAAAATGAAGTAGCCATTCTGTTAAATAGTGGCAGCTGATAATATAAAAGGAGGTATTGTCTCCCCCACCAACTCTGTTTTCTTCAAATCCCCTCACAAATCCCAGGAGTCTCCTGGAACTTTGTGGGATTTGGCCATACAAGTGTACACTGAATATCACATACTTAAGAGATGTTTCCTTCTGAATCTGGCACTTCTGCAAGGTGGCATATGCTCTTTTCAACCCAACCAACCTCTTGTTCACTGTCCTGACCTATATACAGCACCACTCTTGTATTCACTACCTTGAGTACTCATGCTGTGACACAGGTCCTGAGGCTTTATCCATACTTGCTCTTCAGTACAGCTCCCATTCATACCTGCAGCAGGCTGGTCCTGCTAGAAGCCAAACCCTCACCCAGTTCACACTTTGACCTCAGCAGGCAGAAGTGAGAAAGCTTATGGATCAAGATAAAGACTGAGGGTTTTCTTATCAATTACCACATCAGTCACAAATGGCTTGGCTTGGGGAATTTTATTTATTGCCAATAAATACAAATATATTTAACTACTGATTGTTGGATATTGTTAATCATAAACAAACTGAAACCAAAACAAACAAAACCACAAACAAGAAAAACAACCACCACAACAACAAAAATAAACAAATATTAAAACACCTTGGAAAAACATCTCTCCATCAGGTTCCATTTCACTCCTTCACTCCATGTGCCTCTCATGTCTCCCAGTGCTCCTTGCTATGATGCAGGTTACACTCAACATGGAAGGAAGGAGTGGGAGCAGGGGTCTACCATGGTCGTACACAGCAGTTTCTCTCTGCTGCTTCTCCTTCCTCATACCTTTCATCTTGTCCAGTACTGGGCTGCAGGGTTTTTCTCTGCTATGGCATCTTCCTCATCTAAACTTAATCTTCCCTCTGCACTTTCTCACTCCTTTGACAACCTGCTTTTCCCACCATGCCCAAAACTGGGTCATCTACACCAAATAAATTGCTAATCAAAATCCAACATCTTCCAATCATCTTCATATTTTGGAAAGCGGGCTCTGCCTCAGCCTCTCTTGTTAATGTGTGGCTACAAGGATGGCACCACAGTTTTAAGCATAACTTGGCAAACCATTTTTCATTCCTTTTCAGAAATATTTCAAAGTTCAATTTATAGGATTTTATTGTTGTTGTTGTTGTGAAGTTCTAGAAATCTTCTACATTAATTTAAAATGAGACATTTATTGCAGTGTGATTTTTTTTTGTAGATGCATTGTTGATTTTGTGCACTACTAATCCTGACCTCAAGTTAGAATGTAAATTGACACATTTCTCAAAATAAGGTTTGTTTGGAAATGTGACAGTTTATTCCTTCTTTTGATAACATAAACCATAAAGTGAAGGAGATGATTGCTATCATTTGTCTGTTGGTAAATCAGAAGGCTAGAATTCCTAGTTAAATGTTTTTTTCTGCCTTTCAGTCCCTATAAATTTGCCACCTTTTAGCAAATTTCTCTGCCTTATTTGTCTGCTCATGTTAATTTATTCCACTGTTTGTGCTAACTTGTTTCACTGAGCAAGGTGAGGTCAAGATATTGAGTGCTCAGCAGACATACAGGAAGAATAGCACATGCTAACAACAAGATGGTAAGATGGAAACTGCCTTTTCTGATTAAGACTGTCTGAGCTCTTGCATGGTGATGAATAAGGAATCAAAATCTAATATGTCTTTTTATGCTGTAGGCTTCTCTTAAAGTTTGTATATTTTCTACAACACGCTTAATCTGAGTGTTTTACTTGTACTTGAAACCAAACTATTTTTCCCCACTGTTCAAAAATTCTACAACTCTCAATCATACAAGAAAAGACTAGTCTAAATAGATCAAATAAACAAAGAACCAAATTATCTAACTCCAGCTAGTTTCGTCTGCTCATTCAGCACCTCATGGGACACATTACTCTGATGCACTGTTCCTATAGCAATTCCTCATTTAAGACAGAGACTGCTACAAAGCTACTGTCCTAATTTTGAAACTTTTGCTGGAATGTGTTTTGAGACTCTCCTATCACCAGAGTCCGTCTTGAGACAATCACCTGCATCGAATACTCTACCCCACTGCAGGCCCTTGAATGATCCCTCTCCAAGTTCTTGAAAAGAAATTGGAATTTTACGTTACACAAGTGGCAATACCTGAGTCTCCTGATGGTTTAGTTACAACAGCATCTCCATCCAAAAAATCCACCTTCCTCAGTCTACCTTTCCTTTGTTCTACTAATAGATGAAGACAGACGAAAATGCTCTTCATCTCCTTTTGGGGTTTATTATGGTCATAGCATTTGGGTGCAGGGTTCAATTTCATGATGGAAACTAGACCCTTTGCATTGTCTCTAATAGTGGGCATCAAAGTGAACAGTTTAACATGTTATCTGCCTCCAACATTTCAAGATTAGTGGTATTTTGCTTCAGGACTTTTATGTTTAAAAAGCTCAGCAGAGCAAGATCAGACATGAAGGTACACAATTTGGTTTTCATTAAAACCAAATACTGTAACTGCGGAAAGGAGAAAAATCTTTCTCTTCCTTGTACATTTAGCTGTGCTTATCTACAAAATTGCTATAAAGACATGCTATATCTAGAAAAAATAGTTCAAGAACAATTCTAACAGATTTGGGTTGCAATACAAGTAATGTGAGCACCATATCAGTTACAAGTCAACACTTCTTCACTGGTACATGGATTTTCAGCATTAGTTTGAAACAAAACACTGAATGGAATCATGGTAATAAGAAGAATGCTGTTTACTATAGGAGAGCTCTCATCATCAGCTATATGTGTAAAATGCTGTCTTTAGTTGTACTGTAGGTATCCTCACCTTGAATTTCTTTTTCTACTATTTAGTCTACTGTTTATTCAGAAATTAATACCTTCTAATTGTGTATTTTCGTACAAATTTACAGAGTTACTTCCAGTGACACTGTCACAACATCAAAATTGTGTCTCTATACCACATATTCTTTCTTCTGAAGTTCTAGAAACTTCAGTGAAAATAATTGACTTGGCCAAGATAGCAGAGGATTTTAGTAGAGGGGAGAAAGCTAAATACCAAATATTCTTCATTTTTAGAGTCACTATCCAGTCCTCCCTTGCTTATACTTAGTGCATTCTTCAGTTGTGCTAGTCTTACATTTTATGCAATAAATAATTAAATGTTTTAGTTTGTTTTGACTTATCAGTCATTTCAATAGGTTGCACAAAACTTCAGAGTCCCTCTGAAGGGGTTACAAAGTATGAGAGGACTTAATGGTTTTCACTCATGCCTCTAGTAACACAAGTGAGACTTTGCAATCATGGAGAGGCAGGTGTGTTTGTTTCTTTTTTTTTTAAGGTAATGACTGTTGGGAACATTCCCATAAGAATACTGCAGCATGTTATTTAGAATTCCTGCATGAATCATAGAACCATTAAGTTTGGAAAAGACCTTTAAGATTATTGGGTCCAACCAGTAAAGGAGCACTGCCAAGTCCACCACTAAACCATGTCTATAAGAACCATGATTACACATCTTTTGAATACTCCCGAAGTTCGTAACTCAACTACCTACTCGGGGAGCCTGTTCCATTGCTCGACAACCCTTTCAGTGAAGAACTTTTCTCTGCTATCCAATCTAATCCTCCTCTGGGGCAACTTGAGTCTGTTTCTTCTTGTACTATTGCTTATTACTTCAGGGTAGAGACCAACCTCCATCTCGCTAAAATCTCCTTTCTGGTAGTTGTAGAGAGACATGAGGTCTCCCTTCAGCCTTCTTTTCTCCAGGCTATACAATCCCAGCTCTCTCATTCATAGTTCATAAGATTTGTGCTCCAGACCCTTCAGTAGCTTCATTATCCTTCTCTGGACATACTCCTGCACCTCAGTGTCTTTCTTACAGTGAGGGGCCCAATACTGAATGTAGTGTTTGAGATGCAAACTCACCAGTGCTGAGTACAGGGGACAATAAGTTCCCTAGTCCTGCTGACCACACTATTTCTGACACATGCCAAGATATTTGCGTATTTTAACATGAATATTCTACCAAGAGTTACATTTGCAATAAGCTTACTATTATAAAAATATTCCAAAAATTTTCCTTTTCAACAAGATATCTTCCTTTGATTTACCGTGTTAAATATTTTTCATTTTTGAATGCTGAAGTAATACAAGAAAAGCAATCTGATTCCTTTATTGAAAGCTTGCAAATTCAATTAGATAGTTAGTTTAACCTTACTTATTGGAGGGGACGGGAGAGGAAGTCTCTGCAGATTTATTTACCTAGATCTATTACAAAAAACAGCTGTCTTTATTTAGGATGACCTTGGGAAAATAATCAAGGTTTACCTTTCACTTTTCCCTGAGGCTCACTGGTAGGTAGTTGCAAGTGAGAACTAAGGTAAGAAATATCTGATGTGGCAAAAGATTGAATGTCCCCATATATCCTAGTTGCTGGGTGCAGATGCTGAATGCACCTTGCTGACATATGCGAAGTATGTTAACCCTTCAAAAGGGCACATTTGCAATGTAAGTTTAGGAGCAGGACTTTTGAATCTAACTAGAATCAGCCTGCAGGGCTCCCTTAATTCCAGTAAGAAACTGGAAAGGATGACAGAATCATAGTATTACGAAACTGTTAAAGTTGGAAAAGACCTCTATGATCATCAGGTTCAACTATTAACTCAGCTCTGTCATGTTCACCACTAACCTGTGTCCTCAAGTGCCACATCCACATGTTTTTTGAGCAATTCCAGAGAGATGATTCCACCACTTCTCGGTGTTTGACCATCCTTTCAGTGAAGGAATTTTTCCTAATATCCAATCCAAACCTCCCCGAGTGCAACTTAGAATCATAGAATCATAAATTGGCCTGGGTTGGAAGGTCCTTAAAAATCATCTAGTTCCAACCCCCCAAACAGAGACACCTTCCTCTAGACCAGGTCTCTCAGAGCTCCATCCAACCTGGTATTGAACACTTCCAGGAATGGGACATCCACAACTTCTCTGGGAAAAATGTTCTAGTGCCTCACACCTTCACAGTAAAGCATTTTTTCCTCACATCTAATCTAAACATACTTTTCTTCAATTTGAAGCCATTCTCCCTTGTTCTGTCACCACATGCTTTTGTAAACAGTCTCTCTCCATCTGGTAGGCTTCCTTTCCTTCAGAAAGGCCTCTGAAAGAGATGTCTGGATGTGATTTCACCACTGCTCTAGGCAACTTATTTCAATGTCTAATCACCATTTCAGTCCAAAAATTTTTTCTAATATCTAATTTGAATCTCCACTGGTGCAACTTTAGACCATTTCCTCTCATTCTTTTACTTGAGATATGGCAGAATAGACCGACCCCAACCTCACTACCACTGCCTTTCAGGTAGTTGTAGAGAGCGCGGCAGTCTGCACTTCCCTCAACTATTCCTTGTAAGAGTTGTGCTCCAGACCCTTCACCAGCAATTCTCTGGACATGTTCCAGCACCTCAATGTCTTTCTTGCAGTGAGGGGCCCAGAAATGAACACAGGATTGGAAGTGCTGGCTCACCAGTGCAGGGTACAGAGGGACAATCACTCCCTAGTCCTGCTGGCCATGCTACATCTAATGCAGGACAGGATGTCATCAGCTGCCTTGGCCACCTGGCTCATGCTCAGCTGAATGTTGACCAGCACTCCCAAGCCCCTCTCTGCTGAGCAGATCTCAAGCTACTCTTCCCCCAGCTTGTAGCACAGCATGGGGTTGTTGTGACCCAAGGGCAGAACCTACACTTTGCCTTGTTGCAATGCATGTATTTGTCCTTAGCCCACTGATCCAGTCTGTTCAGATCCCTCTGTAGACCCTTCCTGCCCTCCAGCTGATCCAACACTCCCACCAATCTTGGTGTTGTCTATGAAGTTACTGAGGAGATGCACTCAATTCCCTAATCCAAATCATTAATAAAGATGTTAAACAGGACTGGGCCAAACACGGAGCCCAGGGGAATCCCACTAGTGACCAGCCATAACTGGACGTAGCACCATTCAGCACCATTCTCTGAGTGCAGCCATCCAGCCAGTTTTTAACCCAGTGAAGAGTGCCTGCTCAAGCCATGAGCATCCAGTTTCTTCAGGAGAATGGTGTGGGAAATGGTGTCAAATGCTTTACAGAGGTCATGTAAATGATCATGCTACCTGGGCCTGAGCCCCTGTTTGTTCTGCACATGTTGTGTGATGGCATTCAGGATGATCCGCTCCACAGCCTTCTCCAGTACTGAGGTTAGGCTGACAGGCCTGTAGTTTTCTAGATCATCCTTCTGACCATTCTTGAGCTGGATGTTTCATTTGCTAATTTTGAGTCAACTGGGACTCTCTGGCTAATCAGGATGGCTTGCAAATGATTGAAAGTGGCTTGATCAACTCTTTCGCCAGTTCCCTCATTTCTCTCATGTGAATCCCATCTGGGCCCATACATAGACTTGTGGAAGTCTAATTGGCATAGGAGGTCACTAACCATTTTCTCATGGATTATAGGGGCTTCAGTCAGCTCCCTGTCACTAAATTCCACCTCTGAGAGCTGAGTACCCTGAGGACAACTGGTCTTAATATTAAAGAATGAGGCAAAGAAGGCATTATTTACCCCAGCCTTTTCCTCATCCCCTAACACTATGTTGCCTGCTGCATCCAGCAAAGGATGGAGACTCTCTTTAGCCCTTGTTTTGTTGACAGTGTATTTATAGAAATATTTTTATTGTCTTTAATCACAGTGGTCAAATTAAGTTCCAGTTTGGCTTTGGTTCTTCTATTTTTATCCCTACATAAAAACTTCTTGTAGTCCCCCTAAGTTTCCTGTATCTCCTTCCAGAGGTGATACACTCTTTTTTTATTCCCTGAGCTCTAACCTAAGTTCTCTGTTTAAACAGGTTGATCTTTTTCCCCAGTAGCTTGTTTCATGGCCTGCTCCTGGATCTTTATTCTTCTTAATGCACACCCAACCTTCCTGGACTCCTTTGCCCCTCAAGATTGGCAGCAAGCGACTCTGTTAATCAGTCACCTAAACAGGTCAAAGTCTTGTCACATTTCTTCTAGAGCTTGCCTTTACATATACACATATATATACAGATGTGTAAAACCAAAGGGAACTTAAAATCATACCTGTAAGACCCTATTCAGAGCATAAATTCTGTATATTTTCTGTAGACTGATGCCTTGTGGCAATACACAAACCAAATAAGCAAAAAAAATTACCCACTTGTAAATGAATGACATATTGTTTCTCTCTCATATTCCTGGAAACTTTACTTCTAGGAAAACCTCAGCCAAGCTTGAGGTTATAAATGAAATATATTTTTTAAAATAAGAGGTGTTTTGCTAAAATAAAATACTTAATCTGCCATAAAGTAAATAGTGTACTTATTAAGACTATGCATATTACAAATGGTAGTGGAGCAGACTAAGTAACATAATGTTCCTAAAAGGAATATCCTCAGTAATGTTCACGCTTCTAGGACATAATGAAACTTCATGGAGATAAATACTGCACTGATTTTTCCAAAATATTAGATATGATAAAACACTAAAGGGAAAAAAGACCAAGGTGCAGCTCTCACTGACTGGTATCACTCCAATAAAAGTATTCTTCAGAGAAAAGTGCTTTGACAAGAAAAAGGGCCTGACAGTTTAATGTCAGAATGGTTATGGTTGAGTGTATATTATGCTGATTTTATACATGAGCTTTTAAAATCTGTAGAACTGGAAACATGAATGATTTTGTAAATTTCTACATATAATATACACTTTTAACCAACCCAGAAAGAGATAATAAAATATAAATTTCCCCCTAGAAGGTTTTGTATGTGAGAACAGGTTTTCTTTTTGATTTAAAGTCCACCACTGGTCTCACTGAAATTGTCAACATCAGATTTCTATTGCAACAAGCAGCAGCATTTCTGGTTCAGAAAAAAAAATCTTTAATTTTAAAATCAATTTTGATATTAGTGTTTAGAAATACAACATTTACTACTTGAAAAAAAGTTAATAATAGAATGAAATTCTCAGCACACTATTTTACTTTTGGATGATGCTTTTACAAAGAGGCTTTGAAAACAATCATAACTCTATATACAAACCACCACAGGCTTCTTCAGGGCCTCAGTACATACAAGGATCTTTTTGTTGCTGTTGTTGTTGCCAGATTACATAACAGCCATTATGAAGCAAATAATCCATCCCAAAAGTTTTTGCCACCTGTATGTTATGAAAATCATTAGAATGTTGAAAATTCAGAACTGAAAATTGTCTGGAAGAAAACAGGAACCTGTGAAGCCCTGAGAGAAGTACTCTTTCATCAAACAAACCTGCATCAAATTGTAGTTGGAGTCAGAAGCCAGAAAAAGGTGTTGAAAGTGTAATTAACAAATGGCTTTCTTATTCCTTCAAGGAAATCACAGACTGAAATAGCTTTTCTTAATGAACATTTCTCTTGAAAAATAGTGTTGCATCAATCATCCTTGACATTTATAACAATAACATAATATTCTCATGTGTTTTCCTATGTAATGTTGTTTAAATGGCATAATAAATACTGTCATTCTGTGTACTAACAGGAATGGGCAATCCTTTGTTTTGTGCATGATTGCATTTACACATTATAGAACTATGAAATATTTACAAAGTGAAGGTTAAATCAATACGGGTTTAAAATTTGAACTCCTGTCTCCTGGGGCTTATATCATTTTGATTTAATGAAGTAAAAGGAGGGAGAATGTTGACATACAGGAAAAAATATTTCGATTCCCCTTTATTGTATATAGAGAGGGTGCTAAACTAGAATTTGCTGGTGACTCATGCTGTAATTAATTATTACACCTTTTTTGTTCAGGCTATTATTTGAGCTGTCTCATTTGTAAAACATAAAATTTAACTATTAAGCAAAAGAGAAGGAAAAAATGAGATACAATCAACAGAAAATAAAAAAATTAATGCTTAACCAATGCAATTGCTTAACCAGTGCTGATTTTTAGTAGATTTAACATATAAACCACTATTTGGGCTCAAAGAAGAAATAAATTTAATTTACCAGAGTTTCTTGTAGAAAATGGAAAAAAAACCAAAAACAAAACACAAAAAAAACCCCTGAACATAGAATTATAGAATCATAGAATCAAATGGGTTGGAAAAGACCTCCAAGATCATCAAGTCCAACCCTCAAACATGTCAAACCAATGTGAAGTTTGTAAGTAGAGGAGCATGTATTTATGAATGTATGGTCTTATCTGGTTGTTTGGGTACTTCGACTCATAAATCAAATTAGCATATATTATTTTCAGATCAATTCCACAGCAGGATAAGAATATACCCATTGCTATTCACTAAAGTCTCACTTTAGTTCAAGTCTCACATCAGTGCAAGGATGAGTATCTTTGTTTCTTAATTTTGAGTGCAGCCAGATGAGATGTTCACAGCATATCATTTACTAGATGAGTCTAAGGAGTATACTTTAGTTTATGATTTTTTCTGCAGAGACTTCAGTTTTTCCAAATACAATTTTTCAATTATCAAGAATTGTTTAAGATTATATAGAAACATCTTTTAGATTCTGTTGTTCGCCAGCTGTTAGCTTCCATCATAAATTTTTACATTTGCTTATTCCTATCAATTATTTATGCCACAATTCTGCTCTTTGGTTATACTAAATGACACTCTGATAAACCAGAAAA
Organism: Pseudopipra pipra; assembly: GCF_036250125.1. NCBI lineage: Eukaryota > Metazoa > Chordata > Aves > Passeriformes > Pipridae > Pseudopipra > Pseudopipra pipra. The sequence goes on from NC_087581.1 coordinate 36,012,553, forward strand.
AGGAAGTCAGAGTGATTTTTAGCACCATTTTAAATACTTACTAATTTTTATATTGTGTACACTAATTTGGACAGCTACTGTGGAGACAAGAAAACCTCTCACACTTTTTTTTTTGTTCATACTGGCAGCTGAAATTGGTAGTAGGTAAAATTTAGAAGGTGTAACTAACATGTTTGATTTAATTTACTCTGCAAACTTCCAACCAGAGTACCTGTGGTATAAGTTTCACAAAGAGAAGTGCTGGATTCTGCAGCTGGGATGGGGCAACCCTGGATGTATGTACGGACTGGGGAATGAGATGCTGGAAAGCAGTGCCATGGAAAGGGGCCTGGGGGTCCTGATCCATGGCAAGTTGGATATGAGTCAGCAGTGCCCTGGCAGCCAGGAGGGCCAACCGTGTCCTGGGGGGCATCAGGCACAGCATCGCCAGCCGGTCAAGGGAGGGGATTGTCCCACTCTGCTCTGCACTGGGGTGGCCTCACCTTGAATATTGTGTGCAGTTTTGGGCACCACAAATCAGAACTAGGAAGCTGAGAGTAAACAGTGAAAACCAACTATGGGCAGCCTCTTGACCTTAGAATAAAGTGTAAAAAATTATCAGGGACAATATTGTGAAGTGTCAATCAGTATTCATTAACACTAATCTAATTATTTCCTAAGGCAACTGAAAAACCTCTTTCTATTTGTTTTATTAGCTGTAATACAGAGAAGATTTTTCTGGAAAATTAATAAACTAGGCTTTGAGGTAGTGTATTTGGTTTACAAGACAAGGTTTTGGTAATGAGGGACTACATCAGTGGTTTCTGTGAGAAGCTGCTAGAAGTTTCCCCTATGTCCAACAAAGCCAGCACCAGCCAGCTCCAAAACAGCCTCCATTGGCCAGGGCCAAGCTCATCAGTGATGGTCACAATGCCTCTGGAATAACATATTTAAAAAGGAAAAAAATTATTACACAGGAGAAATTGCAGCCAGAGAAGAGAAAAGCGACAATACGTTAAAGAAACAGTTCTGCAGACACCAATGAGAAAGTACTCAAGGCACAGAGCCAAGATTCCCCTGCAGCCCGTGGTGAAGAGCATGGTGAAACAGGCTGTCCACTGCAGTCCATGCAGATACCCACCAATACCATGTGGAGAACCTATGCCCGAGGAGATGAATGTGACCAAAGTAGGCAATGACTCCTGTGGGAACTCCACATCAGAGCAGGCTCCTGTCAGAAGCTGTGGACCCATGAAAAAAGGAGCCCACGCCGGAGCACCTTTGCTGGCAGGACTTATGAACTTGTGGGGGAAGCATGTTGGAGTAGGACTGCATCCTGCAGAAGGAACCCATGGTGGAGCAGTTTGTGAAGAACTGCAGCCTGTGGGGAGAAGGAGACATGTTGGAGAAGTTTGTGTAGTACTGTCTCCCACAAGAGGGACCTCACACTGCAGCATGAGAGGAGTGTCAAAAGTCCTCCACTTAATCAGAAAGGAGCAGCAGAGACAATGTGAGATGAAACGACCACATTTCCTGTCCCCTATCAGTGTCACTTCTGACCTGTGCGATAATAATTTTACAGGTCAGGCATAAAAACTATGTGATGTAATTGGGGAAGATGAAGCCATTTCACAAAAGGCCGTTGGGCAAATCATAAGTGGTTTATAATATTGAAAGCAGTTGTTAAGGCTTGGATGAGGGACAAGAAGTCCTGTTCCACATATTTTCAGTAGGCCCACTAACTGATGAAAACATTTACTCCATGTTTTTGTGAATTCTCTGGGCAACAAGCTAAAGTACTAAGCACTGACCACAGTTTCAGATAAGGAATTGCAAGTGAAGGCAGAAAATCTAAATAAATTGAGAAAGCACTACTGAATTGATAGTAATAATCATGATACCTGTGTTGTTGCACTTTACACCAGCATATATGCAGAACCCTTGATGAAACAATATTCTCTGTACTCTACATATTCATTCTTATTATTATCATTAATCTTTTTCTATTATTCTATATTTCTCATATTGTGACAAAAATCAGGATGTGCAAGTGTTGTACAGAACAGATTTAATTTTTAATTTCAAGCATCAAAACTTAATCCTAAGCAAGCAAATGGGGACTTCGTTATTTACAGGTGATGAACATGAAGTGTCACAGGATGCCTTAGTGTCATAGAGACAAAATCTGTTTCTGAAACAGAGTAAAAAACCCATAATATTCAGTAAAATAATATGAACAAATGCTTGTGGTGCAATACATAGATTTGAAAAGGTACTATAGCAATAGTACCCTCCTACTATGTAAAGAGGTACTGAATTGAGATATTTTTTCTCAGAGAAACCAAGATTGTACTGTGAAAATGTTCTACTACAATGATTTTGTCTTTCATACTAGAAGACTAACAATAATGCAAAATTTTCACGTGAATAGTACTGTACTCAACATTATGCATAGCTAACCATTTTTCCCTATACTGCTATTATAATGGTATATTGTGACTTTCTTAAAAGAACAGAATATGAATTGAAGACAACAGAAGGGATGGGATTTAGCTTTTGGGAAGTAAATCTGTAATGTTTAAGATTTTTTGTAAAACAAAATTCCAGATATACTGTTGAAAAAAACCCCTTTATTTATTATTTATAATAACAACAAAGGCAGCAATAATTTAGTTTTAATGTCAGTTAAGAAATCTGTATCTGATAGCATGCATTCTAGTCGTACATTTACAAGGCCATTTGCTGGTTCCTTTGAAAAAGTAATTAGAGAAAAAGGAATAATAAACACTAATTTAACTGGTAAAAGTGGACCAAACTTTCATCTCTCAAAAGAATAGAAACCTTCAACATAATCAAAACCACTATAAATTTATTCTCTCTGTGCTATTTATCTGTAAGATAAAGTTGGAGTGCCACAGTGGAATTTACATTTAAACCAAACAGAGGGCAGATTTGAATACATATCCTGCACCCCTCTGACACCCTGCCAAAACCAAAACCAAGGCACTGACACTCTGTAATACCATGGCAAAACCCCACAACTATGACCCACAGGGCAAAGCTTCCAAAATGTAACAGTCCAAGGCATTTGTTCAGGAAAGTAAGTCTAGTAGGAAGGACTGGAAGATGTATGTTGGTTGATGACCACACAGATAAAACCAGGACTGTTAAGCTGCTCAGTAATATTTATCAGAAGGTTAGTGATGTAATATTGATATTTCATTAAATTTAAGAGCAACTTTCTTACAATCTCCAGTGTCTCCAGGACTGTATCTGAAGTTTGCAGTAGCTGCAAGCTGAATGATTTGAAATAGCACAGTAGTACAAAAAATTCCCTTAATCTTTTATCTCCTCCTTAGTTTTGCATACTCAGTTTACATTCTGTATTTCAAAAGCCTGCTTTTCCCTCACCTTTTTCTCCTTTCCATGAGATATGAATTAGAGTTAAAAGCACTCTGAATTTTCTGTGCTCAGGCTCTGAAATTGCTTTTAATTAAATGAATAAATCAATAAATAACATGGCACTCTGATTACGACTCACAAAAAATGATGCTCTGTTTTTCACTCTTTCATAATGTCAGCTCATCATTCAAAGAAGATAAAAGTAAAAACTATGTAAGCTGATGCAGTGTACTTCTTGCAGAAAAACTGAAAGAAAATAATGCTGTTTCTTAAAAGTCCTTGAGTGACATGATTACTTTGAAATATATATTTTTTTTTTAGTTTATGTGAACTTTGCCTAGTATTCCTTTTATTTTCTTTTAATTTATTCAGTCTAGAAAGGGTTAAAAGCAAAAAACACACAATAGCAACAACAAAGGAATTCAAAAACCTATTTAGAAAATGAAGCACATTTTTAGAAAATAAGTGTTAATATACCAAATTTAGCCCAGAAAACAAATAATTTCTCTAAAAAGTAGTATGCTTTTGCCATGATCACAGGCAGGGCACACATTCCACATGTTACCTGGCATCTGGTCAGTTGCCATGAATAAGAAAATACAAAAGTATTTATAGAAAATGCCTTTTGTGTCTTCCTAAAAGAAACCAGTGAACTTTTTCCCACACTAAATTCATATACCAAGGATCAACTCAATAAGAAATAGGCTTGGAGACTGCTGCCATCTAGGAATACAACGGTTTCCATTACCTCAAGGACTCCTGAAATACAAACAGTATTTTCCTTCTGAAGAGAATTCATTGACTAACTCAAGTACAGAGGAATCTCGCCATTTATTTCAATGGACCTTTAGAAAGAGATTTTTATGAGAAAGATGTGTGATATACAATATAGGAACACAAGCCAGATAACCACAACATATATACCTGTGTGATTGTACTTAGAAAAAGAAACAACAGAGCACACTGCAGAAAAGCATAAAGAGGCATAGACAAAATTGATTTCCGAAATCTCTCTCCTAGTGGCTGAGGGTTGGCTCCCAAGACAACTTGGTGACACCTGTAGATACTTACTCTGCTTCCATGTGCACATAGCACCCTTGAAGCTAAAACCAAGGATCAGGTTTAAATTAGATATTAATGAATCAAACTATAAATTGAATGGCCATCAAAATTACCCCGATCAGGAGTAACATTCTAAGGAAGATGTTACAGAGGAAGGCCACAAATGCCTGAAGTCTCCCTTCCTTCTCTAGCAATAACCTATTCTTTCAATCTGCTTGCTATCTCTGGATGGATGGATCTGTGTGAAATTATTTTGTGAGGTGAACCAATGAACATCACAACTTCTATGGAGTGCAGCTGTGTTGTTCCATGTGAATATTACAAAAACAACTCTTATACCTTTAAGAGAAAATAACTATTCTCTTTCTACCAAAGCATTCTCATACGCAAGTCTCTTGTCCATAGCTTGTTTCTCAAAGTGATTTAAATCCCTGCAGAGCTCACCAAAGAGATACAACCCTGATACTTCCCATGGGCATTTTGCTGAACCAACCCATGAATGTGCTCATGCTATGCATCACTTTGACACCATTTAAGAATTATGGGACATCACATGCTCTTGAAGAAATTAATCACTGCTTAACTGTCTGTGCTCCTATGTTTATGAAGTTGTTTGAAATATCTGCATGTAGCCATTAGTACTCTGAGGAGAGTGCATATGAATGAACCATAGCATTATGTTATAGCTCAGATAGATAGTTTTCAAATTGATAATTAATATTTTGGAAGATTGCTTTATGTATTCTGTGATGTATTGCAGTGATATTTCCAATTGTGCCTGAATACTGAGTAGTGACAGTTGTATTCTGATATAAACATGTAAGAATTCATTTTAGCAAAATTATTGAAGCAGACATTTATATTTAAGTATAAAAAATGGGCCAAATCCTCTTCTCTTTAACTTCACCAAAAATATATATTTAAATAACGATGCCCAAGAAATCAGAGAATAGCTCCAGTATTTTATCAATCAGACTAGATTAAATTTCATATTTTTCTAGTCTATTATTTTTCAAATTAACATTTTGAATACATCTCTCAAGAACATGGTGACATGTACAGAAAATTTTCTCTCAGAAGCATTTAACTAAGCCTCCTTTAATGGTAAGAGTAAATGCAAGTGTACAGTGAGCCACATTTGTGCACAATTCAAACAGCACATTTAACAGCTCTACTAATGGAGTTGGATTTGGGGATAAAAGGGAGGTTGCTTGTTTTAAAGAAAAAAGTCATCCCATCTCTAAGTATTCACCCTGTTTAGATGATTTAACTAGTATAATTGAACATCAATTAGCCTTCCCAGTGAAATAAAAGACATAAGAAAGTGGAGATTCTATACTTCTGAAAAACTGTTTGCTCTAATGTATTCTTCTGTCAAGTTGTTTATCAATATTCTACTTTAATTTTTAAGTGGCAAGTAAGGTTTAGTGTGGGTTTTTTAATTGAAGAAATTGAATTTTGATTATAAGAAGTGCCTTAGAATGAGTGTTTGCAAGTCCCTCTAATCTTCACGACCATAGGGTATTTGGTATGCTAAGATATGAGAAGATTATTAGAGATACCTAGCCCTGAAATTCTGTCACTCATTTAAACCAGTTGTACAAGCTCAAGAGTTTAATAGATATTGAGCCCATTTATTCCAGCATTTAGTCAAAAGGGAAAAGCAAGTGTTTCTACAAATGTCACCTAACCTGTTGCACATATGCTTATAGGAAAGAAAACTTTAGTCTGTTACTTTGGACTGAATGACCCCACAAAGCATGCAGCTAGAGGCTGTCTGAGGAAGATGTGATAGCTTGGGCTTTGCATCCGCGTTAGCAGATGGAGAAGATTTGGTGAGCACACAGAGCTGAGCTATTGGTTTAACTTTCCCCTGAAAGAAAACTAGATTGTTTAGCAGCAACTGGGGCATTAGCTTCAAAATCACATTTTTAGTCTGAACTAATAAGCTAAAGTTTATTTTGAATTAATTTTGAAATTCAGTGTGCTCTGTTTTTATGTGAATCTTAATTACAAAGAAAAAAACCCACCTTCTTGTAAGGAATTTATTACTTCTGCTTTGGGCCCTGACATTGGTCAGAAACCACAAAGTTCCTTGAGGATTTCAGAAGTTTGTATGTGACTTTAAAAGTTTTCTATAAACAAACAAACAAACAACACTACAAAATCAGTTTCTGGGTAAAGATTAGAGTGGCTTACTTGATTTTAGATGTAAAAAGCTAACAATATTTTCATAAACTCTATTTCTTCAGAAATCTTCTGAAGAACCATGTCTTATTTCCAAGACCAACTGTGCTAATCTCCTGTTGGAGAAGGGAGTTTATTTTTTAAATCATTTATTTTCCAATAAAAAAAATTCAAAAAATATATTTAATAAAGTGCAGTGCACTAGCTGAATTTTTACTGCAGTATCTTAGTTTAGTTTAATTAGGTATTATGAATGAGACTAGTTTCAACAAAGAAGCCACATTTTTGCAAACAGGTCCCCAGCTCTGAAAGATCTCAACAACAGTTCATACATAAGCTCATCTCCAACAACACTGATGGGCTCACTGCCTCACTGTGAAGATATGCTTCATACTTTTCCTATTCTCTTTGCCTGTGGTTTTTCCAGTCAAACCATATGTAGTGCAAAATGAAGCACTCCACACAAACAAAAACCACTGAAGCAAGTCTTTTTTGATGATATAACAATTTTTTCCCAAATTTTATTTGAATCTTGTCCTGTCTGTTTTCTAAACCCCAAGTTTTTTAAAAGATACTGGAAAAAACTAAAAAGAAAAACAAACCCAAAACCAAGACCAAAACCAAAAAACCAAAACAAAACCCAAAACCCTGTAAGGTTGAATAATGCTATCTTGATCCCAGATATAGGGGCAAAAACTGGAATGTGTTATTGAATACGCGAGTGCTATTCAAGGGTCTCGGGGGCTTCTATGCTAATGAGGAAGCAAGGTTATTCCAAACAGGAGATTCCATAATCTATTAACATTTCCAGGAACAGGGGTGACATAAGGGAAAAAATGGATTTACATTTCTCCGATTCAGTATTTACATTTTGGGGAAAAGGATTTTATATTTCCAGTAAGCAAGATTACACTAGGGAAGGGTGGTCAGCTTTTCCCCAAAATAAGGATTTGCACAGGAAGAGAGAAAACAATGGGATAACTGATAGCATCATGCAAATTCTTTCTACATCCTGCTGAGGGAGATCAGGAAAATCCACATGAAATGAATGTCAATGGATCTTGGTTGGTCTTTTAGATGGTGGGTTTTTCCCAGCCCCTGTCGCCCAAGATTTCCTGTTTAATCTTAGTAGTTCCTTATCTGTTGGTATCTGAATTTCAGACTGCAACAAAACCCAAAAAACCCCAAACAAACAAACAAACAAACAAAACCACTAACCAAGAAGTCAACCAAAAAGTGTATCAATTGCTTTGCTAACACAAACACTAGGATATCCCATAGTGAAGAGCTGGAAAAAATCAGTAACATTCCACACAGAGGATGCAAATAGTACCTCAGTGGATGTGAAAGAGAAGCCAGTCTGTGTTTTTTTTGTTGGACCTTCTAAGAGGTTTTACAGAATCATAGAATGTTAAGGGGTTGAAAGGGACCTTAAAGACCATCTCATCCCAAACCCATCTGACATATACAGGGACATCTCCCACTAGAACAGGTTGCTCAAGGCCTTATCCAACCTGGCTTTGAACATTGCCAGGGTTGGGGCATCTACAACGTCCCTGGGTAAACCACACAGTAAAGAATTTCTTTATAATATCTGACCTAAATTTCTCCACTTTTAGTTTGTACCCATTACTCCTTGTCCTATTACTACAGTTACTGATGAAGAGTCCCTCTCCACCTTCTCTGCAGGTATCCTTCAGAGAGCTGTATGAAATGTTATAATGCAGTGAAATAAATAAATTTTTTCAGTGTTGTATCTTCAAATTCCAACTCCACTTTCAAGACATTTTTAAAGGAAATCCCTAAGGAAAAAACTCAACACATCACCCAAGGATGCTTATCCTGGGCAGTTTCCTTCCAGATATCAGTTATGCGGGACATGAGAGACAACTGCCAGTTTAAGAATTGTCATGAGGCTTCCTATTAAGAAGTTCTCATTTGAGAATGAGAATGAAGGCAGCAGGAGACAGTCCATATCAGATGACTCATACATGTCTCCTTCAGAAACAAATGAACTATGAAAAGATCACAGAGCACAGCAAGGCCACATGAGTATTTGGGCAACAGTATATAACAAGTTAAAACTAACTACATATAAAAACTAGCAATTTGAGACTATGTTCTGAAAACCAGAACACAACGGGAGCCAAAGCAAAGCTCCTAGGCTACTTGGACCGATACTTTTTGATTCCCAATTAGTGGTAGGTAGAGTCGCTTTATTTCTGACCTCAAGATCTTAAAAGAGCTATAGACAAAACAAAGGATGAAGTAAAAGAAATATTTTCTTATCTTAGCAAATGGAGAACTGCAGCAAGAATCCATATCTTTTCTTCACAACATACTACTTACAATGTAAGGCAAGTTACTGCAGGATCTGAGATGTGTTTTTCCTTAGAATATGTGATAATGATTTTTTTCTTCACTTTTCTGTTTGTTTGATGACTTCCTTGCAGTTGCTAGACAACAATGCATTTTCATCTGAAGTAGCAAAATAAGGTGGGAAATAATTTCCTCATGCTATTTCTGTATTGCTTCTAAATCTAAATTGTTTGTGCTTCCTAGGCACAAACTCCACTGCTTAGGCTGGAAAGTGAATACAACCTCATATACAATCATTTCATGCCTCAGTTCTGCTTGATTTTTCATGCTCTTTGAACCCTAATTTAACTATGAAGCTCACTTAATCAGAATTTGGACTTTGAGAGTTCTTTTAAAGGATGTGTTTGTATTTTGATTTGTTATTTAATCTTGTCTTTCAAGGGTAATGAAGAAAATCAAGACTGAACTGAGTGACCAAATATAGCAAAAGGAATTTCTTCCCTATTCCCTTCATCTTTACCTCATTAAACTGTAATATTTTCTTGTTTGAGGTGTTACCACTTTTATTCTGTGTAGAGTGCTTGTGGCTGATGCGTCTCATCCAAAGAAGTTATTTCAATGGAATGCAGACTTCAGAAATTGCCAAGTTATCTCTAACAGCAGTACTCTATCAAAAAGTTCTTAATAAAATAATGAATTCCTGAAATATACAAATTGTCAATCAAATAATAATAACTTATCTTTCTACACAGCAAAGGTAAATAAAAGTTACATGCCCACCAGAAAAAAAAATAAATTAGGAGTTTTGGAATAAATATAAGTTCTCTCATCATCTCTAATTGTCACTTGCTGTACATGTCAAACTAACAGAGTAGCAGAATCTAATTTCCTTGTTTGATTCACCATGAAATTAAACTGAACTGACAATTTTTATTTTCACCTGACAAATTCTTCCAACATCATTTAAATCTAGCTAATCCAGTACAGTTATCTGCTGCACACACTCATCTCTCCTACCACACCTCTGATTTGCAATATCCCACATCCACAGCTTCCTCTGACAGCCTGGCATTGGATTACATTTACAGTCTTGCAAAGTGTACAGGAATGCATAGACATGGCAAAACCAACAGCAAGTGTATAAAGTCACAAATCTCTTCTGAAAATGATGGGCAGGAAACTAAAGTTTTAGAAGTATGGAAAGCAAATCAAGCATGCAGATAAAATCTCTAGTGTTATCTTTGAATACATAACAACCAAACCTAATGCTTTCTCTTCATAAGTAGTTTATTAATGCTAATACTTTGCCAGTAAAAAATATAGGAAGCAATAATTGATATATAAGATGCCTCATATCCCTTCATGTTTCAAACATATCAAGTGCAGTATAGCTATAAACACAATGAATTCGAGATCAGACTAAATTCAAGGTAGTACTGGGTGAGCTGTAAACCCAACTGTGATAGCTCTGGTTGTAACAACGCAAGTTGCCTGTATAGAGATGGGTCTGGTTATCCATAAATTATATTTTCCCCCAATAAACAATTCAGAATTTGGAGTCAACAAAATAGTCCAGTCACAGCTCCCTGAAAAACAGAAGGGGACTATGCGTAATGTGACCTCTTGTACTCCCTTGTAAATTAAAGCTTCTTTCCTTTTGACATGGAGAGCAGAGGCTGTGATGCCTGCTGTAAATAGTGAGAAGGAGTCTGTGTGTACTCCTCTGTAAACTCATAAAATGTGATTGTGCTGGGGACCAACATGCTGGGGAACAACCTGAAACTTCTGTTTCCTCTTTCCTAGGACAGAAGCACACATGGCATGAGAAATCACAATATTACTTCCTTGGCTCCCCGTCATACACCCTCGTTACCAGTGAAAGGGAAGACTGATGGGTCACTGGGCTGCAATTTCTTCTTTGCAGTTCCTCCCTAGTGAGGCAGCACATTGTAGACTGTATTCTTAGGGCAGAACCTGGTGTAGCCACTTTAGTTTAGCAAGTGACTTCTTGACAACTTTTATCCAAGGAAAAATTGTTCTCTTTTGGAAAAAATCAGAAAAGATGCTAAACTGAGTGAAAAACATCAAAGGGATTATTTAACTGTTCTCTTTCCTCACTGGAGAAACACAGATATACTTATTTTGGCTCACTTAAAGTGTAACTTTATTTTACACTGTTCCTTCCTACCCAGCAGGTTTCTTCTGTTAGAAACAGCTTGACACTCCCAAGTTTCCCTTTTAATGAGGTAAATCAGCTAAACGTTAAAGAGTCAGAGGAATGATAATATTTGACAGAGAATTTACATTAGATAAAGGAGAAAAGTTTCATCTGTCTTTGGACAGGATGGATGAAGAATTCATTCCCTTGAATCAATCCAGAAGTTACAAGCACAATTTTATAATAACTCAGTGTCATTCCAGATAGATAACTGGGTCTGAAACATATTGTGGACATATGCTTGACTATTTTGAGGGGAGAATTTTTCAGGTTTTTAAGATGTGCATATTCTGTCCCCCAGCCTGCATACAAGCCCTTAATAGACACACTTCCCATTCATTCTTACCTGTCTTCTTTACAACTTTTTTTTCTTCTAGCAAAGAAAACTATTCACCTCAGCTCAATAAGTTGTGATCACTTTTTTCCTCGAAGGCTGTCAAATTGTTCAGTTAAGACCACAAGAGTCTGCTGTTTCCGACATTTCCTAACTGCAGTGATTTCCAGGAACTTTTTCAGTGCCTTCTGTCTTTCTCCATCAACTTTTTGTGCATCTGTTCCTTATTTTTGGGAAATCCAAATCCTTATATGCCAATGCAATAGAAGGGGCCTCCTTACACATTATTTTATTTTGAGAAACTTCAGTGTATTAATCAGCCTCACCAGAATTTCAATTTTATATTCCAGATAATAAAGGAAGTTTAACTACTACAAACTACTGAAGTTAGTACAAGATGCTGTGTAATTTCCATTTTTTTACAGTAATACCTCTTTTCACTCATTCTGTTATTACCTCAAAATTAAGCAACTTAATTCATCATAACTAGACCTTCTGTCACAAAAACACTGTATAAATGCTAAGTTGATACAGAATGAAAAATGCTCTTTGATTCTGTACTTGGAAATCAGTATTTCTCTTTTGTTGGAAGTGACATAATATGTCTATATTAACACAGGAAACACACACTTTATTCCTTTATGAACGCTTTTTCTGTTGAGTAGAAAAATGCAGTGCCTTGGAAAGAGAAGATGTTATGCATCAAATTCATGCCTAGTAGAACTCCTTTGAAGTTTATGAAGTTAAACCATAGATTAGTTTGGCCCCATACACACACAAAAACCAGTCAGATTGACAGGCAGTTAGACCAGCAAGACTATTTCGTGGTGGAAGCCAAGAGAAACTAATGAGAAAAAGACAATGATTTATTTTGGAAAAAATATCTTATACTTGTAGTCTCCTGAGAGTTAAAAATATTTTTTTTTTCTTAAACAGAAAAAAGATTTTGGAAGTTATTAAGAACAGAAAAAGTTTAAACAAATTATATTCTGTGTTTGGGAAAAAAAAAAGGCAACCAAATATAACATGAAAGTTTTGTTCCCTGCACTGTACTACTAGTGTTAGGGAAGCAGTCTTCTATTAAGACATGGACACGGCAAGAAGACAGATTCATTTAGTACTAGTCAATGAAATGGACAGTGAGTTGGAAAAGTAAAAAGTCGCATGTAGTTACAAACCACTCCAGATCGTGAAACACCACATGGTTCAAGCAGCACAAATGAGCTGCACCCAACACACTAGACTAAAAATTTAAATCTTAAAAGTCAAAACACACTGTCCTTGCTTACCCAAATACTTCCAACTAATTTTATATGACAGTTTTCCAAGTGGGGTTCACATACTTGTACCTATGAGTTTTACAGAATTTGAATAACCAACAACATACAATCACATTTTCCAGCAACGAACAGATAGTTTAGAATTTAACGCAGCCTTGTTTCACACCATTCTTTATTAGAAAGGGCTTGGAAAGTCTGTTGCCATATCTGACTTGACCGTGCTGATCCTCGTGGAGTGAGATGATCATTTTGAGGAACTTGGGGGGACAACCTAAACATACCAGGTCCAAAGCCCTCTACTCAGCACTGATGGGCAAACGCTTCTTACAGATAAAACCTCCATTCTGAATCGATGGTCTGAACACTTTCAGACTCTTTTCAGTACCAACCGTGTAGTCCAAGACTCAGCAATTCAGTCCATCACACAACAACCAGTAAAGTATGAATTGGATACTGCCCCCACTTTAGGAGAAACTCTCAAGGCTATACAGCAGGTGAAAATCGGCAAGGCAGCCGGGGTTGATGGAATTCCACCCGAAGTCTGGAAACATGGGGGCCAAGCACTCCATGCTAAATTTCACGAGTTTGTGGTGCGCTGTTGGGAACTCGGTGAACTCCCATCAGACCTTCATGATGCAGTCATCATCACTTTGTATAAGAAGAAAGGAGTTAAATCAAACTGCTCAAATTACCATAGTATTACTCTGCTCTCCATTGCTGACAAAATCCTGGGAAGAATACTCTTGAACAGACTAATACCTACTATAGCAGAAGGAATTCTGCTGGAAAGTCAGTGTGGTTTCAGAGCCAACAGGAGTACCACAGACATGGTATTTGTTCTCAGACAACTGCAAGAGAAGTGCAGGGAACAGAACAAAGGTCTTTATGTAACCTCTGTCGACCTCACCAAGGCTTTCGATACTGTGGGCAGAAGAGGTCTGTGGCAGATTTTGGATTGACTGATAGATGGATAAAAAATTGTCTAGATGGCCATGTCCAAAGAATTGCAATCAGTGGCTCAAAGCCCAGGTGGAAACAAAAACCAAGTAGTTTCCCTCAAGGGTTCAATACTATTTCAGGTCTTCATAAATGCCGTAGTGAATGGGATTGACTGTACCCTCAGCAAGTTTACAGAAGACACCAAGATGAGTGGTGCAGTACCAGGTCCTATAGATAGGAGAAAGGGTATTGATAGATCTAGACAGGTTATGAGGAAGAGGGTGGTTAGACATTAAAACAGTTTGCTGAGAGAAGTTGTGGAAGCCTTAACATTGAAAGTGTTCATTCAGGTTGGAGAGAGCTTTGACCAACCTGATCTGGCGAAAGATGTCCTTGACCACAGCAGTGAGGTTAGACTAAGGTTCCTTCTAAGTAAATCATTCTGTGATTCTGTGAGTCATGTAACTCAGTATTTTTACTTGAGTAATTGCCAATATGATCTACAGTGTTTGAATTTCTTAAGAAACAAGCAAACGAAAATCCTCTCTTCCACTTAATGGGAAATAAGGTTGCTGAAATGGACACTAGGTTAAAAAAACAGGGATAAAAGTAAGGAAAGGTGTCAGGAAAGAGTAAGTCTGAGAAGAGGAGAAAAGAATTCCTGAAACCAGTTCTATTCCCTAATGTCACTCAAAATGTTAACAATTAATTTTCCACAGTCAGTTTATTTTTTTTTTTTTTTAGATCATTCAAGCTCTATTGTATTTTTCCTACTTACAGAGTATATTCTTCAGGGGTAATTTGGGCATTGGGGTTAATTTTATTTTGTTACACTACACAAGAGGCTTTAAAGTAAAGTAAAGATGAAAAATACTAATAAAAATGGAAGTAATCTTTAAACTTCCTATTTATGGCTGTTATTGAAAAAAAAAATTCATATTTGGTACTTTAAGGAAAAATTATAACATCATGTGTGTAATTCCTCCTTAGAGATTCACTGTTGATTCAAAGCACTTCTTGATGGATAAAAATCCTCTATAAACATTACATTAGGAGTCATATGATATAAGGCAAAAATAAAGAAATTTTAATGCATTTTTTTCTGTCAGGAGCACCAGGACAAATATAAATTTTAAATGCAAGGTGCAGCTGCATCAAACACAACTGGCATGCAGACTTCCTGCAATCAACACAACAAATTCATCACTCAGCCTTAATTATAATGCTGCTAGCTAACATTAACTTGAGGTGTAATTCCAAGATGCAAAAAGATGTTCCTGTCCTCCCACAGACTAATCCTGTTCCTTCTTTGGTTTTTTTTGTTTATTTGTTTATTGGGTTTGTTTGATTGTTTGTGGCATTTTTGGGTTTTTTTGTTATGGTTTGGTTTGGGGGTTGGGGGTGGTTTGGGGGAAGTGGGGCTTAAGAGGGTTGTTTTGTCTTTTGTAGGTTTTTTTTTATTTCATCTTGTTGTTTGTTTTTTTTTTTTTTAATTTGCATATATTCTGTTAGGCACTGTACAATGTCATCCCAGTGACTGTTAGCCTCACACACAGGAAAACATAGTTGGAGGGGAACTATTCAAATTATCTTCACCTCTCAAGGTCATTTTATGTTTACACTAAAATGCAAAATCTATTTTCAGTTTTATTGCAAAAACACAGGGAATAAGGAATGAAGAATGCAAAAACATTATTTCAAAGTCAAAGCCTTCTTGGACACAAAATTCCATATAGCTATTTAAACTTTCAATCTAAGACAACCTTTTCAGCATGCAAATGATACATGAGAACAAGACAAAAAGGATATTTGAGTCATCATTCACTGCAATACTGAAAAGATATATACATGTTGATATAATGCCTTGCCTCAAAATTGCTTTATTTTTGTATCACACATAAGAAGTGTGGTGCCTAAATCAGGCTTCAAACACATCTTTTACCAAAAAAAAATGGTAAAAGAATTGTCTAAACAATATTCAACTGAAAATACTTCTTTAATAATCAAAAATTAAGAAGTTGGTTATGCTGATAAAACACAATGCCTGGCATGCTGCAGAACATGAATGAACATGTCTTTAAAGATTTGTACCCGTGAACAGTAACTTTTTTTTGCAACTAAAAAAAAAGAAAAAAAATTTAAAAAAAATTAAAACCTAGAAGTGAATTAGGAAAAATTGACTTTAAAATGAAACCCTCCTTTTCACAAATAGGTATTAAAGAGTACATAAAGGTATTTTAAAATGTCTGTTCCTTTTTATATGTCCAAACCTCTCAAGTATTTTAAATTACCTCTTCCCTCTTTTTGTCGGTCCTTACTTTTCAAACAGCAGAAGAAAGGGAAGGAGCTTATAAACCTTTGCATTCATATGGGAGAGTGGAATGTAGAAGTAACAGTTAAGTTGTCCATCACATCCATAGGAGGTTGACATTTCCTTTTCACGGGAAGAATAACTGTGACACAATAGGATGGGCACTGAAATTAAGTTTAGTATCCTAAAACAGAAAGATGTACCAAATTCTACCTAATGGCTGCTATAGTAGATAAAGACACTATAGCAATTATTGTGAAAATGAGCTCAAGAATAACCACACATTTGAAATGACAATTGAAATACCAGAACGATCAGAAAGATTATTTCACTAAATAAAATCATGTTAAGTGTTTATCTAAGAGCTTAAAACTCACACGTTACAGCCTTCTCAAAGCCTAGAGGTGTATATCCAGAGTTAATCTGGTGCTGTCCCCAGAGGCCATTGCATGGACTGAGGCTATTTCTCAAACTCCTTTGAGATAGCAGCCTTCAAAAAAAGGTAATGCTACACAATTTTATCCAGAAAATATGTGTTTTACTAGGAGAGAGCACAAAATTAACTGAAGAGTTGTAATGGGTTTGTTACCCTCTCTGAGAGGGAAACAGAACTAGGATAGATCACCTGACGTATATTTTACCAATAAGATATTCCATACTATAGATATTCCATACAATAAGATATTCCATACTAGCTGTTAGGTCAGCTCAGATACGAAAGACAGGAGGGAAGTAAGGGTTTTCCTCTCTTCCAGGTAGCTGCACAGTGGTGGACGGGCTGCTTCTTAGGGGGAGAAGAGCATTCGTTGTGGGGAAGTAATCTTTGTTGTTAGTTCCTCTCTGTGTGTATAGTTTAATAATTTTTTTCACTCTGTGTACATATAAAGCCGTTTTTCTTGGCAGTTTCAGTTTTCGTAGTTTTTCCCTTCTTCTCCCCCTTTCCTCTTCCCCTTTCCCTCCAGAGGGAGGTTGGGCACAGGCCCAGTGAATACCTGATGTTCAGCCAAGGTAAACAATAAACAAGAGTTAACAACCCTCTAATTCAATTCCTGACCCTTTTCTCAGCTTTTAAGCAAAACCGAGAGAGAAATTTTGACTGGAAATAAGTGGCATAGTATGTCTGTTTTCAGTTATTCCACAGCTGGAAATGCTATAGAGATATTCAAAAGCTGTCTGGACACAACCCTGAGTGACATGCTCTAAGATACCCTGCTTGAGCAGGAAAGCCGGACTAGATGACCTCCAGTAGTCCCTACAACCTTAGCCATTCTGTGATTCTGTGAAAATTATTTCGCTGTTCACTGCAGGGGCAGGAGAGACAACTCTCCTTGAGGTCTTCTCATGTTTCCTGAATGCACTCGATGGCAATGAGGTAATAACTGTGTGACAGTAAGAAGAGTCTTGGGAATATTAATCTCTGTGTTTAGAATGGTCTTGTTACCTTGGAGTCATAAAAAATCTGAACTGTTGGTGTCAGCCCCGCATTTGCAGTTCTAACATTGCTTAAGGATAATGGAAAGTCTTACACAAACTTGTAAAGATTAACAAGACAAAGGCCTTTTCAATGGGCATTTTATGTGAGCTAAGTGCAAGGTGAAGCCTTCAGTAACAGTTCATATTTCACAGGGACTTGGCTTTTCATGAAATCATCTCATTGCCATCTTTCATACATATTACAATATTGGTTCATTGAAATTCTCAAAGTGGCACTGAACCTGGTCAGACTGAAATGGGGTTGACAAACTTCATGTCTGATGTACAGATAATCAGACCTTATGAAGGTGAAACTAGTTTTCAGGATCTGTACTGTTCACTTGATTTATTCCATCTTAGAAGTCATGTGACTTAGTGTTTCCTGTATGGGCTGCCACCACCATACAAACATGACCTGATAACACATTGTCAGGAGCACCTCAGAGAACTTCCAGCAATCTAAAATCTTTTCACAGAGTGTGAAGTTCCATCTGAAATGTGCATATTTGATAAGCAGTTCCTCTTCTTCTACCTGTCTGTCTTTTCCATTTTCAGAAAGTTAATCTTCTCTGCTCCACTGAATCCTGTGTCAAAATGAGCTGACTTCTCAGAAATGCATCAGGTTGCCCCATATCACTGAAACCCCAGGGAGAGACAGATTTTGCCACACATCTCCAGACAGCAGCATGGATGGAAGCAGCAGTAGGTTGTGCTGCTCAGTTGCTTTCAAGGTGACGGACTTTCAGGCATCAGGGTAAAAATGCTCTTGAACTCAGCTCTACTACTGTTTAGTCCTTAGATTTGGGCTCAGGTACAGATATAAACCATTTTTCATCTTGAAGAGGTGTTATGAGCAGGTGGGCTGTGCTGTGTATGAAATCTATTTTTCCCATGTAATCTCCATACATTATTTCAGTATACCCCAAAACAATTTCAGGCAATGACAAGTTGCATGGATTATCACAGCAGTGCTTTGTTACACCTCTAGCACTCAGCACTTTGCTATCTGAGTGTCTGTCCCCACACTGACAGGGATGACCTTATCTTTTACACCACACCAATCAAATCTGTACAATAACGCTAGCTGCCTCTACTATTTATATTGAAATAAAAAAAAACAAGCTATCATATCAGTTTCTACATTCACCTACACAAATGTCAAGTCACAGCACTCTATGGGGCCTACAATTTGCCAGTCATTTTCTAACCTCTCCTACATCAATTACTCCTGAATTTAATGCAGTAATAGTTTATTTTTATGTGAGAAAGAAAGCTTTGCCAACAGCATCTCAGGAGATATACCTGGTATCTCATAATTCGCTGTGTAGCAGATGTTGACCCCTACTCCTGGAAATAGTCTGGAAGAGGAAACTCCAGAGCGGCACCCTGAGTTACAGAAACCCATTCTTAGGTCAGCTTTAACACAACTCAGTGTCTCTGGCCCCATAAGTCACCCTGAAGGGTGACTTCCTTTGGTTGCTACAGCTATTTGACTGTGTGTTCATTATCTGGACTTGCAGCTATTCAACAGATTTTTTTTTTTGCATTTTCTAATTATTTGATAGGTTTCAAAAAAAAAAAAAAAGATGAAAAAAGGAAGGATAGAATGTCAGTATTTGACTTCCAGACCAAAGAGCCGACATCACAATTCAAGCAAAGTTGATGACCTCAGCGCAGACACTAGATAACACTGCATAATATGACACACCACAGAGGGGATTGCAACTGTGCTGTTTAATTTTATGAATGATGTTTCAAAAATTAGACCTGAGCACTATTAGTTTTTTTTTTATTCTTTTAATTGTAGCCAAAGGAAAGCTCTCTCAAACACATTTTGCTGGCAGTAACACATGAGAAAAATCAAAGTTTCCTTTCTTTAGCTGTTCTCTTCACATCTGTTTTCTAGTGACAATGCAATTTTGCCTGAGTGAGTGACAAGGTTTTTTGCCTTGTGAGATGTGTGCTTCCAAACAAGAAGACAGGAGGAGATGGTCCAGTATTCACATTTTTGCTCACAAATATATGATATCAGTATTTCATATCCTTCAAGGGCTGGATGCAAACCATGAAATTAAAAAAGTGGAACGCTTCTGGACCTTGACCCTCAAAGAAGCCAATGATCTACAAAAGGGTTGAAAAACATAACTATATGCCATCTGCACTGTACAGAATACTCTTTTCCACATTCACAGACCTGCTAAACATTATTAAACAAGCACTAGCTGCACCGTGCTGTTATGACTCCAGTTAAGTCTTAACAGGAAGCAAGAGCTGCCTTTCTAAGCAATTGAAAGGAGGTAAAACGGAGGAATGAAATGATACTTTATTTCCAGTCTAGCCTATAGCAGTAACTTGCAAGTGAGACTAGTGAACTAACTTAAAATCATTTTGAGGCTATCCTGAGGCAAAAAAATCACTACGATGGAAGAGTAGAGCTAAAAATAAAGCAAGCTTTTCAGCAACAAAGCCACACTGCCCATTATTCACACCAGCTGAAAGATACACTTCTATCCTCCTAAACTCCCTTTAAAATGACCATTTATAGTACTGTGATGTACACTCAGCTACATCTACTAGCCCTTTTTTACTATTTAATCATACTGATTATTTTTAACACACTACTGCATTTTCCACATCCATTTGGAGAAATACCACATGAAACAGTGCACTTGACCACAATTGCCTGATATTTTAAAATTTAAGTTCCCTACGAGGGAATAAAATCCAACAGCTACTGAAATTCAGCTCTTCAAAATTAAAACCAAACCAAACCAAACAAAACAAAACAAAAAACCTCAACAAAATGAAACAAAACCACGTACAGACACAGAAAAAGGAGAACAAAAATCTACACCAGAAGATGGTGAATACTTCTAAGAATACCTTTTTAGCCATATTTCAAAGCACTGACTCCTAGATTGTCATGTTACATAATCAAAAGGTAAAAACTAGTCTAGGCAATTGAAATACTTCATAAGCCTCGTGCTCAGAGATGTTCAAATTCCTATGAATCAGTTCCTATAGTCTAAACAGAACAGCAGCAATAAAATGCTCAGAAGATGAGGGAATTGAAGAACTGGCTAACGGCACAAGGAGCAGACACTGCTGGTTCAGCCATTTTGTCTGATTAACTGACCTACAGGGTCCTGCCTGATGGTCCTGATAACACTAATCTAACCCTTTAAAATTATTTCTCTTGTGATATGCTGTCAAATCCTCAACTAGTTTATAAAAATCTCTAACACATCATCACTTTATGTTGGCTCATATCAGAACTGTGGTGTTTAGCCAGACGCACACTATTAAAACCATACCTGTATGGTATGGGAACTCAGGAGGTCCCATTCTAAGTTAAACATGATGAAATAAAGTCTGTTGTATCTCTAAATGTAATTCAGTTAACTTCTTCTCAGTAGCTGTTATAGTGCTGTGTTTTGGATTCAGAATTAGAACAATATTGATAACACAATGATGTTGGTTTTTGCTAAATCATGTTTATCCTAAGTCAAGGACTTCTTTTTTATTGTCTTGTTCTGCCAGTGAGGAGGTACACAAAATAAAAGTGGGAGGGAGCATAGCTGCGACAGGTGACCTGAACTGCCAAAGGGATATTCCACAACATAGAATGTTAGTGTACAAAATGAGGGAGATACCCAGAAGGGGGGCTGATCTGGGTTCAGGAATGGGGTCTGGCATCAGTCAGCAGGTGGTAAGAAATTGTACTGTGCATCACTTGTTTGGAGTTCTTTTCCTTTCCCTTTTTATTATCATTAGTATTATTTTTTACTATTATTGCTATGTTTAGTTTGTGTTCAATTATTACACTATTTTTATTCTTATTTCAAGAAGTTTTACTTTTGGTTCTCTTCCCCTCCATTGCACTGGGGTGTAGGGGAGAGAAAGGAATTGACAGAGCAGCTGTGTGGTGTTTAATTTTCAGCTGGGCTTAAACCAAAAGAGCATCCCACCTAAAGAAAGGTACAAGCACTGACATATGACATTGAGATATAGATTAGAAAAGTTCTTTAATGCCATAGCTTCATATCCTTCTTCCTTCTTCATTTCTATCTTTCTCCCAACTATATATTTAGTGTGGAAATACACTATATAGTTCCCAACTATATAGTGTGGAAATACACTACTGTGCGTAGATGGACACAAATGTATGTGTGCACACAAAAACATACCTGCAAAAAGATAGGCACAGTGAAAAATTCTGAGTCAACCAATGGGTTTATTTGCTTTGTTTTTATGATTCCCTTACCTAGGAAAGAGATTTAAGTAAATACAACCACTCAGAAGCAATGCACAGAAAGCAACAACTTCAGTCAAACATTGTGAAGTTAAGAGTTGTGCAAGCTTCTCTAGACATTTCTACCAACCTACTTTAGTATCAGCTTATTGACCTACCAATATGTCTCCAACATTCTTCTGTAGAAAACCGGACTAAGTGAACTACATAGCCTGGACTGAACTGGTCTGCAAGAGCCTTGTCATTTACATAAATAAAGAATGCAAAAATTAAACCTCAGCTTCTCACACAGGAAAATACAATATGTAGAAGTATATAAAGTAGGGAGAAGCAATAAAAATCTTCTGTAGGATGAACATCTAATAAAACAAAACTGGGAGAGAATAGCAAGAAACCAAGATTTTCATTTTCATATTAACCAACTTCAGTGTGATTGTATTTGGAGGCAGTAAATGACAAGTTCAGACTTTACACTGACTGTTGTGGTTAATCTGATTTGGACATTAATTCACTGCCATCACAGGCTTTGTACTGGTCTGACATGTGTACGTATATGAGTATGAGGCAATAAAAAAATAGATTAAAAAGTGAAATACCTTCAAACTGTTGTCGAATTAAGCTGATAACCCCTTGGAAATGTGAACCAGGAGAGAGGTAATTTTTTCTCCATTTTCTCCATAAGTCACACAGACTTGTGTAGCTGCCTAATGAGCCACCTGGTTTTGGCTAACTTAACTGCTTGGGCACTTGGTTTTCAGAAGGCCTACAGCTACTTCATTTTGAACAGTATTGTTATAGAAACACAAAATATGTTGAGTTGGAAGGACCCACAAGCATCATTGAGTCCAACCCTTAGCGCTGCACAGAACCATCCACAAGAGTCACACCATGTGACTGAGACTATCATCTAAACACTTCTTGAACTCTAGAGGCTATGTGCTGTGACCACTTCCCTGAGGAGCCTGAGTTATGCTGGAGACTACCAGCCACTGGTATCACCCTAACCCTAACTCCAAGCCTAACCCTGCCATCGTTCCAGCCACTTCACTATCCAAGGCCTGTTATATTCTACAGCTGCAGCAGATTTACTATGCTAGATGCATACTGACTGCCCAGAGGCACTCAAGGGATTAATGAGTAGTTTTGTAGCCAGACCAACCCAAGAATCCCATGAATAATCAATGGTACTTGAGGCTCTTTGGGTAATTGAATTGCAAACATAGTAATAACTAGAGATGTATCAGCAGCCAAATTATGCTTTTGCCTTCCTCTAAATGTACATACTAATGAAAAAAACTCACTGATTGTGAGGATTATTTATCTACTTCTATACTTATATTTAAAAAAGGAGAATCTCTAAATTTGTGAACCTGATTAAATTTCATCTTCCCGGAGTTACCCTCTAATTGCACCCTCTAATTGTAGTAGAATCTATGTGATTCTACTACACCCAGTGGCAAGACTAGGAAAGAAGTAGAACACAGTAGGATCATACACATTTTTTCAAGGTGGAAGGAAAATTTAACACTAGAAAACAGATTTTAATGAGTTAGTCATGGCTAGGCAGATAAACAGCATCACATGACTAATGTTTCTGTGTAGAACCATCTCTAATTAAGTCTTTTACAATAAGTTCTCCTGTGGATAGAGAAAAGCAGCACCATGTACAAAGTCAGACTTCCTTTCTTTTTAACATGTTAGATTAGAGCCTGGCTGGTCACCAGGCACCCACTAAAGCTGCTCTATCTCTCCCCTTTGCAACTGGACAGAGGAGAGGAAATATAACAAGGTGTTCATGAGTTGAGATGAGGACAGGTGTAAGACCCCAAGAGTCGAGCTAAGAACTCCCAAAGGAATTTTATTTTAAAAAATATACAAGGCTACAAAATTTCACCCACCAAATTTTTAGAAGAGCTTTCAGTTCTTTAAACACCTTAAGAGGGACAACACAAGACAAAAACTGCACACATTTTCTCAGGAGGTACTTTGGCTGGGTTGGATTTTGCATTGTATGGGTTAGCATGTGCTAAGTCAATGGTTTGTGGAATGTTTTATTTTGGTTGTATGTTACACTTTAAATTTTTGCCAAGTGCTCTTGTTTCCTAAAGTTTACCAATAAGTCTCAAGTTACCTAAAATATTAAGAAAGGACATTATGAGAAGAAGTAAAGAAAGAGAGAGAAAAAGAGAAAATGATAGCTATCACTGAAGAGTCCTGTGCAAGTCCAGTTTCCATGTGTCCAGGTGGTAGGGTTTGAACAACATGGGGAGCACATGTCGTTGCTTTTGTTTGCTTTGGCCCTCTGTGGCCACCTATCCTAGACTGGACTTCTGGCCCATGGACCACTGTGGGGCTCCAGGGTGGGGTAAGGGATTGAGCTCCCACTGCATTAGCCAATCAAAGGCTGGGTTAGCAGTTCCAGGGGCTGAGGTGTGGGCGTGCTTCCAGTGTCCAGTTACCGACAGCTTCTCCAGGGCTGCCCCAGGATGCTTGAAAGGGCTGAGATATGGGATAGGGCACTACCTCACCTCTGTGAAATTCGACCTATCCCCCACCCCCACCCACACTTGAGTTGGTCTGAGCCAATAATTAATATAATAATCCAGTGTCTCACAAATGGAAGACGTCACTCACCAATTGCTGTAATGGGCAAAACAGACTCAAAGTGGGGATATCAATTAAATCTATTATTAACAGAATCAGAGCAGGATAATGAGACATAAAATGCATCTTAAAAACACCAAACATCTTCCCCCCACCCCTCCTTCCTTTCCAAGTCCTACCTCCTCCCCCCATTGGCACAGGGAGATTGGGAATGGAGGTTATGGTCAGTTCATCACCTGTTGTTTCTGCCACTGCTCAGAGAGAGGATTCTTCCCCTGATCCAGTGTGGGGTCCCTCCTATGAGACACAGTCCTCCATGAACTTCTCCAGTGTGAGTTCATTCCACTGGCAACAGTTCTTCACAAACTGCTGTCCCAAGGGTCACTTCTCCACTGGTTGCAGTCCTTCACACACAGGCTGCTCCAGTGTGGGTCCCCCACAGGGCCACAGGTCCCACCAGAAAAACCTGTTTCAGCGTGGGCTCCTCTCTCTATAGGTCAGCAGATCCCTGGGAAGACCCTGCTCTAGCTTGGGCCTCCCACGGGGTCACAGCCTCATTTGGGCATCCACCTCCTCCCGTGTGGGCTACTCCACGGGCTGCAGATGGATCTCTGCACCTCTGTGGTCCTCCATGGACCGCAGGGAAACAACCTGCTTCACCATGGGCTAAAGGGGAACCTCAGTTCCAGTGACTGGAGCACCTCCTCCCCCTCCTTCTCCACTGACCTTGGTGTCTACATTGTTGTTCACACGTTCTCACTGGTCGGAATTTTCATCTGCACAATAACTTTTTTTTGCTTCCTAAATATGTTGTCACAGAGGCGTTACTGTCATTCACGATTGGCTCAGCCTTGGCCAGCAGCGGGTCCCTCCTGGAGCCAGCTTGTATTGGCTTTGCTGGATATAGGGGAAGCTTCTGGCAGCTTCTCACAGAAGCCACCCCTGTAGCCTCACCGCTACAAAAACCTGGGCATATAAACCCAATACACTTATGCAAAACTTAAGGGATTGTTAGTGGTGGGACATCATCTCTAGAAGTATACAGAGCTAAAATTTTACCACAGAGCTTACCACATTTTCTCAAGTACCAGTGCAGTTGTCATATGGTGAGTAGTTTTCTTCTTGATTATTTTCAGAGGAAACAACTGGTGCTACTTTTTAATAATTACCAAAGGGCCTCCTCCCAACCCCATATTTCCAGTTTGTGGCCATTCTCTGACATGAGATTCTCCCTTTGATCAGGTAAAGCAACAGTCATATGTGACTTAACCAAGAAGCTGCCACACTGAATCACACAGATTCACAGAATATGCTGAGTTGGAAGGGACCAACAAGGTTCCTTGAAGTCCAGCTCCTTAGCCCAGTACAGCACCACCCCCAAGAGTCACACCATGTGATGGAAAGTATTGTCCAAATACATCTTGAACTCTGTCAGGCTTAGTGTTGTGACATCTTCTCTGGGAAGTTTGTTCCACTATCCAACTACCCTCTGGATGAAGAACCTTTCTCTAATATCCAACCTAAACCTTCCCTGATACACCTAAATCTCCCTTCACACAACTTCAGGCCATTCCCTCAGGTCCTGTCACTGGCCACCACAGAGAAGAGATCAGTGCCTGTCCCTCTTCTTCCTCTCACAAGGAAGTTGTAACTGCAATGAAATCTCCTCTCAGTCTCCTCTTCTCCAGGCTGAACACACCAAGTGACCTCAGCCTCTCCTCATACAGGTCCTCCTCAAGGTCCTTCATCATCTTCGTTGCCCTCCTTTGGACACTCTCTAAGAGCTTAATATCTTTCCTATATTGTGGTGCCCAAAACCGCACAAAATATTCCAGGTGAGGCTGCACCAGTGCAGAGCAGAGCGGGACAATCCCCTGCCTTGACCAGCTGGTACTGCTTTGCCTGATGCCCCTCAGGACACAGTTGGCCCTCCTGGCTGCCAAGGTGCCTCTGACTCATATTCAACTTGCCTTCAACCAGGACCCCCAGGTGCCTTTCCAAGGCACTGTTTTCCAGCATCTCATTCCCCAGTCTGTAGGTACATCCAGGGTTACTTCATTCCAGGTTCAGAATCCAGCACTTCCCCTTGTTGAACTTCATCTGGTTGGTGATTGCCCAGCCTTCTCATTTGTCGAGGTCTCACTGCAGGGCGTTCCTGCCCTTGAGAGAGTCAACAGCTCCTCCCAGTTCTGTGTCATCTGCAAACCTGCTTAGTGTCTCTTCCACTTCTGTGTCCAAGTCATTTATGAAGATGTTGAAGAGCACTGGGCCTAAGATGGAGCCCTGTGGAACCCCACTAGTGAGAGGTCACCCATTCACTGTTACCCTCTGTGCTCGACCTGTGAGTCAATTGCTCACCCAGGACATGATGTGTTTATCCAGCTGCATGCTGGACATTTTGTCCAGAAGGATCCTGTGAGAAACAGCATTGAAAGCTTTGCTGAAATCCAAAGAGATTACATCAATTGGCTTCCCTTTATCAGCTAGGTGGGCAACCGTGCCATAGAAGGAAATCAGGGTTGACAAGTAGGATTTTCCTCTCATTGAAGGGGACAGAAGCACATCAGTGCATAAGATGCATGAAGAAGTGAAAGGGGCACCCATTTGCCTGCTGGATCTGTCACCAATATTTCTATGACATCATCTTAAAATTTCTGTTGTCCTTCAGAATAGTCCTGATCACTCAGGCACAATAATTTCTGCTTCAACTGCTTTTAAGGCTATACCACAGCTGAAAAGATGGGTATCTGAGAGGAGGTGGAAGAGCGGAATAAGAAAGATAATTGTCTTTGCC